>NC_056744.1:1408489654-1409089654 GCF_019279795.1 Protopterus annectens
TGCAACAGGAGTTCCTTTGGTGGGCAGAGGCCTGTCACCAAAACAAGGGACTGTCATTCATTCTACCCCCTGCCACCCAAACCCTAACTACAGATGCATCAGACTATGCTTGGGGGCCCCATCTGGCAGGGAGATACATTCAGGGCAAATAGAGCCCAAATCGAATGCACCTACATATCAACCAGAATGAAATGCTATCTGAACAGAATGCTCTGACAGCCTTCAAGGACTTCCTTCATCCAGGACAACTACTGATAAAGACGGACAACACCACAGTTATGTGATACATAAACAAGCAGGGGGGGTACCCACTCCTACCCTCTTTGCAGACTATCCATGGCCTTGTGGAACACAGCCTTGACTTACCAAATACATCTACAAGCTCAATTCCTGCTAGGAAATTAAAATACTCTGGCAGACGACCTAAGCAGAAATCTTATGGACCCACACAAATGGAAACTGGATCCACAAATCTTCAGCATGTTGACACGAAAATCGGGGAGCCCAGACATAGATCATTTTGCCTGTCCCCAAAACTATCAGACAAATTCTGCACAAGAATTCATCACAAAAAAGCTTGGAAAGTGGATGCTCTATCCTTCAGCTGGAAAAAACTATCAGTCTATGCCTTTCCCCCTCTGCCTCTGCTCTCCAAGGTTTTACTAAAAATCAGACAGGAAAAAACAAAAATGATTCTGATTGCTCCAGACTGGCCTCGCCAACACTGGTACCCACTTCTAAGGAATATGTCTTGACTTCCTCCATGGTACTTGCCTCAGACACCTCATCTATTGTCTCAGCAGAACTATAAAATTCTGCACACTCAGCTCCAAACTCTGAATCTTGCAGCATGGCTAATCAACTAATTTCACCAATCACATCTCTCAGTAAACCTGTGATGGATGTCATTTTGGAGGCTAGAATGCCTAGTACTAGAAAATCTTATGCTGATAAATGGAAGAGATTTAGTGCCTGGAACCAAGCACAAGGAATAAACACAGCAATACCCAATATTCCTCAGATTCTGCAATATTTAACTGAGATGCTTCACAAGGGCCTATCTTTTTCTTCTATAAAAATCCATGCCTCTGCCATCTTGGCTCATTACAATACAGACCCTCCTCTCTTTTCTCATCCCCTGCTAAAGCAGTAGCTCAGAGGGATCAACATTTTGAGACCTCCCAGGAGAGCACCGACTCCTGCATGGGACTTCAATTTTGTGCTGGAAAAACTCACCCTACCTCTTTTTGAACCAGCTGCTACTGCAGACATAAAATTTCATTCTTGGAAGACAGCCTTTCTTTTAGCAGTCACCTCAGCTAGAAGGATTTCAGAACTACAGGCTCTCATGGCAGTGGTGCCTTTCATTATCTTTTATACGGACAGGGTGGCCCTCAGGACCAATACTTCTTTTATGCCTAAGGTGGTATCCAATGTGGCTCTTAACCAGACCATTCATCTGCCAACTTTTTTCCCAAATCCGCAGAACAAGGGGGAGTGGATTCTGCATTCATTGGATTTACACAGACAACTAAGATTCTTCTTAACAGGACAAAATATTTAAGAAAGTCTGAATAACTACTGATAGCATTTGCTGCAGGGGCAGAGGGGAAGGCTATCTCAAAGCCAGACTTTTTCAAAATGGATAAGCCATTGTATTCATTTCTGCTACATGCACCATGGTAAACCTGTACCCAAGGGGATCAGGTCCCATTCCACCAGGGCTGCATCTACTTCTGCAGCTTTTCTCAGAGGGGTTCCTACCAGAGATATTCTAGAAGCTGTTACTTGGAGCTCAGTTCTTACATTCACAAAACATTACCATTTACGTCTCTTTTCTAAATCCAGGGCAGGCTTTGCCATGCTGTCCTGCAGGGCCTTATAGCTGCTCCTAATGCCATGTAATTCCATCCTCCCATCCATAGCTTTGGGATTCTACCGAAATGTAATGACTGCAACAGTGAAACACGAAGAACACAGTACAGGTGTGTACACTTACCATAAATGTAGATGTCTGAGTGTATTTACTGTTGCAGTCCAGGTTACCCACCCGCCAGCCCCGTTTCTTCTCTATTATTATACCTCTTCTTTCCTTCACTATGCTCAAAAGCCTTTTTGGTGTATTTGCTCTTAGTTGGAGGTAATTTTTTTGTGTTCTAAATTACGTGTGTGTGTGTACATATATATATATATATATATATATATATATATATATATATACATATATATATTTTTTTTTTGCTCCCCATTTGGGGGGCACCTGACATCTGGGGCAAGAAAAACTGATTAAAATGGCGTCAGCTACATGTTTTATACCCCTGATGTCATGGAAGAGGAGACAGCAACCGACGCAGGACCCAAGACTTTGTTATTCAGGCTGACTGAGGGCAACCTGCCAGCAGATTACCCAAATGTAATGACTGCAGCAGTGAATACACTCAAACATCTACATTTATGGTATGTGTACACAACTGTACTTTCCATCTCCATCGGGTAACGCCATCTGAATAGCGATTATGTATTTTACACTGAAAAGGATTGCAGATGCTTCTTGATGTACTAATATTTTGTACATGTATAGATTACATTTGTATTGATGTTCTTCGTCTTCCCTTGCTGCAGTCCTGACAATTGGGTATAGTCCCAGTCGGCCCGAATACCAGAGTAGGTCATGGCGGCCAGGGTACTAATCGCATGATCAGTCTTTTTGCCATGGTCCGAAGCAATTTTGCGAGTGCAGGTTGGCGTTCTGAGATTTTCTCCAAACCCGGAGTTTCAGACTGAATACAGAGTTGAGAACATTTTGGTTTTTCTTGCCTCAGTATTTAACCGGATGTCAGAAAAAGTGAATAACTGTATTTCTTGTGGGAAGCAGATACCGCATAGGGATTATCATACTTTGTGTATACCTTGTTTAGGCCTGAGCACGGCGTTGTTGGTTGCCGGCTCTTGTGCTAGATTTAACAAGCCACTATTAAGAGGAGGCTTGATTGTGCTAGGTTAGTGTTTGGGAAGCTGCATTATACTATGCCGCCGGATAGCTTCATCTAAGAAGCGCAAGGACAAAACAGTGAAGTCTAGGGTGAGGAACCGGCAGTCCCGGACGTCGGTCCTTTAGAAGGCTCAGGGGAGCCAGAGGTTTTGCCAGGAGTCTCTATGGAGTCTCAGGCAGATACTTTACTGTTACAGGATGTGCCCTCTCAGGAGGTAGGCCAGGCTGAGGGGGCTTCTCAGGCAACTGTTCTTCCCTCTCTTCCCAAGGTAGTTAGGGCCTCCTTCTGTTGCCAAAGCTTCTTTTAGAGGAAGGCCAAGTTCAGCTTCTGTAGGGGCTTCTCCTAGCATTTCGGCTCTGTGCCTAAGAAACATATGCTTAAAATGGCAGAAGATTTGATTACTCTGATTAGAGGTTCTATGCCCCACCTGATAAGAGGCCTAGGGTGGAACAGGAGTTTGATAGTTTTGAACAGTGTTCACAGGCTTCAGAGTCTTCTGTGGAAGACTTGCAAGAGTTTCCTACTTATTCTGATTCTGATGTGGATGATTCCACTCCTTCAGCTTCTCCTCCTGAGGATTTTTCATTTTCAGAGACTCTTCACTCCATGAGGGAGCACTTTAAATGGGAAGGCCAAGATTACTCTGACTCCAGAAAAGGCTTAGGGAATTCTTGTTTTGCCCCAGCATAGGCCCTTAGCTATTCCTCCGGTGTTGAATGTGGTGGAGGATGTTTTGCAGAGGCTTCTCTGAACCCTGATTCCTTGCCTCCTGCTCCTGTTAAGCCTGATAGGTATTATAGGGTGCCCGAAGCTCATAAGTATTTGTTTAAGAGTCCCAGGGCGGACCCAGAAACTGTTTCTCAGGGGCCTAAAGGTGTTAAAGCTTCTGTGGTTAAAAATCCTGTACCCTCTGATAAAGAGGCACGGGCTTTGGATAGGTGGGGTAAGAAAGTATATACTTCTTCCACTCTAGCCATGAGGGCGTTGAATTGTCAATTTCATATGCTGAAATATCAGAATTATCTCCTTTCACAATTGAAATCTAAGGTGGATGCTTTGAAGGTATTGAGTGTAAAGAATTGCTGGATTTGGTTCATGTGTCTGAACAAGTGGGTAAGCATTCTTTGCAGTGTGGTTTTGATGCGGTTCAGGCCTCCTCGAGGGTGGCTGCTACTAGTTCTGTTCTTCGCAGACATGCATGGTTGAAGGATCAGAATTTAGCTGAGCATGTTAAGACCAGGATTTTGGATGCTCCTTTACAGTCTGATGTGTTGTTTGGACCGCCTGTGGAAGCAGTTTTAAAGAAAATGGAGGACAAAGCTAAGTCTATGCAGACTGTTAAAGATGTTCTGCAGGTGCAGCCTCCGAAGTTTAGTAGAAATTGGCCTGCTAAGGGGTGGACGTATCCTGCTTATGGTTCCCAGTCTAGGGGTAGGTCTAGACGTGGTAGGGGCAGGGCTCAAGGTCTGTTTAGGCCTAGATCAGACAGTTCACCTGCTCAGACTTCTGGTGAGGGCAGGGGTCAGTCCTTTCGTAAGCAGAACCAATGACCTGCCTTTTCAGCTGCCAGTGGACTCTCGTCTGGCAGCTCCTTTGGGAGGAAGATTGTCTCTTTTCAAAGAAAATTGGGATTTAATCACTCAAGACAGATGGGTGCTGGATATCATTCATCACGGGTACAGATTTTATTTCCACACAATGCCCCTTTCAAAGGCATGCCAGATGTTCCTCCTCCGCAAAGAAAAGAGGCTCACAAGCAAGTTTTTCAGTTACTCCAGATAGGGGCTATTCAGCCAGTCCCTGTGTCAGAAAGGGCTTCGGATTTTATTCTCGCCTGTTCCTAGTACCAAAGAAGGGAACACGTGGAGACCAATTTTGGATTTATCTATCCTCAACACTTATCTGGACATTCCCAAGTTCAAGATGTTGACGTTACAGCAACTGTTACCTCTGCTGGGCAAGGATCACTGGATGGTAACTTTGGATCTCAAGGAAGCTTACCTTCATGTGCCCATAAGGCTAAGTTGCAGAAAGTATCTGCGGTTTCGAACTGGAGATTTTCATTATCAGTTCTCTGCTTTGCCCTTTGGCTTATCTACTGCGCCCTGAGTATTCACAAAGGTTCTGGCTCCAGTGATAGCTTACTTCAGGCTTCAAGGCATTCAAATTTATCCTTACTTGGACGACTGCCTGATTCTGGCTCAAGAAAAGGAACACCTTCTACAGCATCTGGAATATGTCATAGCAGTGCTAAGATGCCTAGGGTATTCTGTGAACGAAATAAAGTCCAGTCTAGTACCCTCTCAAGACATGTGCTTTCTGGGTGTGAGACTGAATACAGCAGCCCAGATGGCCTTTTAACCCCGGACAAACAAAAGAGTCTGTCACTTTACTTCCACCAACTATCTCATCAGTCCGTGCTGACTGCAAGGACAGTCCTTCAAGCATTAGGGTTCATGGCATCTTGTATTCTGGTGCTTCCCAATGCCAAACTGCATATGAGGAAGCTGCAATGGTATCTCACAAATGTATGGACACAGCACTGCCAAGATTTGGACACTGTCATTCAAATAATACCTTGCCTTCAAAAGGAATTCTTGTGGTGGGCTCAGGAATGTCACCTAAACAAGGGACTCTCTGTGACCCGGCCAGAGGCGAGTCAGATTTTAACGACAGATGCCTCGGACACTGCTTGGGGAGCTCATCTAAATGGAAAGTGGATACAAGACAAGTGGCCTGCCAGACTACAGCATCTACATATCAACATGAAGGAGATGTTAGCAGTCCAGTTTGCATTGATGGCGTGCAAGGAGTTACTTCTTCCAGGGCAGGTGTTGATTCTGACAGACAACACAACTGTCATGTGGTACATCAACAAGCAAGGGGGAACACATTCTTATCCTCTATGCAGGCAAGCAATGATTTTATGGGAGACTGCAACTGACTCTTCAGGCAAGGTTTCTGCCAGGAGCACAGAACTCCCTAGCAGATGTATTAAGCAGACAAATCATGGATCCCCACGAGTGGAAACTGGATCTTCATGTATTTCAGAAATTGACAGTGTCATGGGGAACTCCAGACATAGATCTGTTCGCTTCTCCACTAAACCACCAGCTGCCAAAGTATTGCACAAAGGGGTTTCATCACACAGCTTGGAAAGTGGATGCTCTGTCTTTCAGTTGGAAAAACCTTCATGTCTATGCCTTTCCACCTCTACCTCTTCTTCCAAAGGTATTACTAAAGGTCAGACAGGACAGGCCAAGGATGATTTTGATAGCTCCAGATTGGCCTCGCAACACTGGTACCCACTTCTAAGGAGTCTTGTAAAGAAGCCTCCATGGCCTTTACCTCTGATTCCTCATCTGTTATCTCAGAAGGACGGTCATCTGCTCAATGTCAAGCTTCAATCTCTTCATCTCACAGCCTGGCATATTCTGTGTTGAAGCATGGTAGGTCTCAGCTTCCTCAACAAGTTTTAAATGTGATTATGGAAGCTAGAAGGCCTAGTACTAGGAGAGTGTACGCAGAAAAATGGAAGAGATTTTTATTTTGGAGTACAGCAAAGAATTTGGAGATTTCAGAGCCTAATTTGAGTGTGGCTCTTCAATATCTTACTGAATTATTGGACAAAGGTTTGTCCTTCTCTTCCATAAAGATTCATGCTGCAGCAATTTCAGCTCACTATGATTGTGACCCACCTTTGTTTTCGCATCCTTTGTTCAAGCAGTTTCTTAGAGGGGCAAAGAATATAAGACCCCCATGAGCTCCGACTCCTGCTTGGGATCTCAATTTTGTGTTGGAAAACTTACTCTACAACCTTTTGAGCCTGCAGCTACTGCTGAATTGAAATATTTGTCATGGAAGACTGCTTTTCTGTTGGCTATTACTTCTGCAAGAAGGGTATCTGAGTTGCAGGCCCTTATGGCAGTAGAGCCCTTTTGATTTTCCATAAGGACAGGGTATCATTACGCACTAATCCTTCCTTTATGCCTAAGGTGGTTTCTAGTGTGGCTTTAAACCAAACTATTCATTTGCCTACGTTTTTGCAGATCCTCAAAATAAAGGGAAAAGATTTTGCACACTTTAGATGTACACAGGCAATTGCGTTATTATTTGAGCAGGACTAAAGATTTTAGGCAGTCTCAGCAGTTACTTGTTTCTTTTGTTTTAAGTTCACAGGGCAAGCCTGTGTCAAAACAAACTATTTCTAGGTGGATTGGCTTTTGCATTGCATTTTGTTATTCCCATCATGGCAAAGAGGTTCCAGCTGGGATTAGGCCTCATTCCACTAGGGCTACTGCCACTTCAACAGCATTTCTAAGGGGTGGCAACTAAGGATATTCTGGAAGCAGCTACTTGGAGTTCAGTGCATACTTTCTCTAGGCATTATCACCTGCCTATATACTCTAAGACTAGAGCTGGTTTTGCCACAGCTGTTTTACAAGGCATGTTGTCAGCTCCTGCTACTTTATAACTTGCCAGCCTCCCTTACCTCTGCTTTGGGATTCTACCCAATTGTCAGGACTGCAGCAAGGGAAGAAGAACATAGTACAGTTTTGTACCTACCATAAATGTAGATGTTCGAGGATTCCCTTGCTGCAGTCAATTTGTCCCTCCTCCCCTCTGTGTTTCAGGGTGGTTGTGTAGGTGAGTTTACATGCTTATATTTTTGTATATATATTACTGTATATATTGTACATGTTTTTGGTGCAGGTTGTTTTTGGGACTTGTCTTTTTGGGTCTTCTGACATCTGGGGCAAGAAAAGACTGAGGAAATGGCGTCGGTCATGCGCATTAGTACCCTGACGCACTGACGTCAGTCTAAGGCGCCATGACCGACGTCAGCCTTATACTCTGGTATTCGGGCCGACTGGGACGCGGACTATACCCAATTGTCAGGACTGCAGCAAGGGAATCCTCGAACATCTACATTTATGGTAGGTACAAAACTGTACTTTTCCTGTCATTGCTTTATTGTATGTATTTGAGGCTTTGAGTAGGTAAGATTTTAAGAGCAACCATTGTTAGCGTCATCTGGTATACATATCAGTGTATTTTACCTAGGTCAGTAAACATTGCCTGTTGACTGGATAGTAACTATCCAAAATATGTCAAGAACCTTTACTGTAAGAGGCATAAGAAAGGTAAAAGGTTTTTAAATTATTGGTGGTCTTTTATTTTCAGCTTTTTAGACTGTCTGAACCTATTCAGCTATTAATCCTTGGAGATCTGGAATCTTACAGGAAGATCACACGGGGTTCAGATCAGGAGGAGGTATACCACTTACTAACCAGGCACTGTTAATTCATTCATGCTGAGAGCACTGAACATGCCCTGCCTTGCTCCATGCCTATAGCACATGTTGCACAGACTGAGTTGACCGTACATTGCCTCGTACTGTGAAATGCTTCAAAGGCAGACCACAATTACTGCTGTTTAACTTAATCACATTACTGAATTCATGGAATTCAATAACATGATTTAGTGAAACAAGAACAGCTGTATTCTTCTGCACAAGTAAAGCAAACTGTTTTCTAACATCTTCATATTACTACATTTATGTCACATTTAGCTATTTTTTGCAACCATGTTTCAAATGATGACTGTCTAGCTTGCCTGCACAGAAATATTTCACACCTCACTATGAAGAGTCTTATCAGGTATGAATGAGTTAAATGCACAATCCCTTACATTACTGGGTTATGGTAAACCATTTTACTTGCATTTGATTGTTGAAAATGGATTTTGCCATGCTGTAGCTGGCAACAAAAGACCATGGAGGAATCTCAAACCTATTGCTTACTATTCAGCTAAGCAAGGTTCAGTAACAAGATGGATAACACAATGTTTGAAAGTAGAGCATTGTGCATTCTGGATTGTATGAATCAAAGTACCTGCCCTTATATCTGGAGAGATTATTTTGTATTTACCGCACCAATAGTAGAATTGTTAAATATAGATAAATTAAGATGGGTTTCTCATAACCAAACGAAATAGTCAGAAACATCTTTGATACTTAAACATACATCTGTTTTGTGTATGACATGAGTTGAAACTTAACTGTCATCTCATGGGAGACTAGGTGGCAGTGTCTACCCATCTGTAACCTCTCTTCACTCACTCCTTCCCACTCACTATAATATAACATATTAATAGTCATCTTCTCTCTCTTTAACTGCTTAGTAACAGTCCTACTCATCTCCACCTCTGAAATATGTCTTCTCCTTTCCCTTCATACTGTACCCCAGGCATCCCTTTAACCACTCTGCTTACCTTCCTCTGTACTTACCTTCACCAGACTGATTGATAGTTTTTCACACTGTCCTCCTGCCTACTTTCCTTGGGTGTAACCCGCTCCGTTCGCCCTGTGGGCTCACTCCCCTCCCGTACCCTACCCCCAAATTCCACCCACCCCCAGTGCATCTACACTTATACTCACCTAACCACTCTTACTTCCTCTCTTCCTATTAAACTCCACCCCTTTCACCACCATCCTCTTCCTGCCCCCTCCCCTTACACACCATCTATCACCTCACACTTCTCTTCATATTTAATAAGGCAATACCTATTCCTAGCCCTTTCTCAACACCATATATTCCACTTTATCAAAGCCTCAACATGCTTACAAAATGTACATCATTCTCAATTCAATTACTACTACTTCTGAACCTTACTTATATCCACTACCTTACCCAGTTCAGCACCATAACCTACACACCATTCCTTCACACAACCAGCTCCCTCCCTACAACACACTTACACTCATTTGTCTCTATCTCCCCTGGCCTGTATCCCATTAACAACCATCTATTTTTTTCACTACAAACTAAGCACTCCTTATAAATTCTTTATCCCCCCTCTAACCTCCAACACCCTCACAAATCTAACAATATACAACATAGAAACTAAGCAATCCAAACACCTCATCAGCATAATCCAACATCTAACAACCATACTTCTATCTGGCGATATACACCCTAACCCCAGCCCAGACACCCCTTCCTCTACATCTAAATCCATCCTACTAGCTTCTCTAAATGCCCAAAGCATAGCTAACAAAATTCCCAACCTCCATGCCTGGCTTCTCCACAACAAACCTGACATCTTAGCTATCTCTGAAATCTGGTTAAAACCTCATATAAAAGATGCTGAAATAGTACCACCTAACTACTCCATCATCAGAAAAGACAGGGCCCACAAAAAGGGTGGTGGTGTAGCTCTACTGTATTCATCCTCGCTACCCATTACTCCCTATAATAAACCCATTCCTCACTTCACCAATGCAGAATTAATACTAGCTCTATTTCAGTTAAATAAACACAAACACATATGCATAGCCTCCCTTTACACCCCCCCTGGAGACAATATCTCAGTACCTGAGGATATCATTTCCTGGCTTTCTACCAATATCAGTAATGAAACTATTATCATGGGAGACACAAATATTAATTGGTCCTCCATTCATTCCCCTACACACCCCCTAAACATCAACCTATATAAGTACTCTTAGCTCATCAACTTCACTACCAAGGCCCTTTAAAGACTTCTCCAGTGGCAGCACCCTAGACTGGATCTGAGTCTCCCACCCCCACTACTACCATGATAGTAGAACTCTTCCTGATTCCCTCAGCGACCACCTTCCCATCTTTACTAGGCATCTTCCTTCTCCATTACAAGTAACTCATAATTACATCAGCACTCGCTACCTAAAAAAATTCAACCCAAAAGCCTTCTCAGACTCCATAAAATCAATTAATTGGAACACTCTAAAAACTCTACCCCTGGATAATGCTGTTGCACACTTCAATACAACTTTCCTAAAACTGCTTGATAGTTTTGCCCCCATAAAAACCAAAAGAATAAGAATCAAAATTGCCCCCTGGCTAACAAAAAACACACTAATTGCCATGCAACTTAGAGACAAAGCCTGGGCACATTACCAAAGAAACAAAACTTCCACCACCCTTAATGAATTCAAAATACTTTGCAATAGAGTTAAAAAGCTTATCACAGCAGACAGAATTACTTCTCCTTACTCCAAAACAACCATAAAACCAATCCACAAAAATTCTGGAAAGGTATCACTACCCTCCTAAAATCCTGCTCAGCTGAAAACCCAAGCCCAGACCCAAATGCACTAGATATAGATCTGGCCACCCAATTCAACTCTTTTTTTCATAGACTGTATTTCCAAACTAACCTCATCCTTCTCTAACACCACTTCACCCCCTTACTTCTGCATCCCCTCTCTTATCACCCCCTTCAGTCTCTCATTCCCTATCCTCTCAACTCCCACCATTCTCCATAAAACCCATTCCTATTTCTACCATAAAAAACTCCTGCAAAAGCTAAAACCATGCACCAATGCCCCCAATAACATTCCCTCATCCTTCCTCAGCATAGCTGCCGAAGCCATTGCCTTCCCCATCAGCATCCTAATCAATTGCTCCATCCAAGAAGGTCTTGTATCCAAACTCTGGAAAAGGGCTTTCATCATTCCCATGCACAAAGGAGGTAATAATAACAATATTACTAACTTCCATCCCATCGCCATCCTCTCTCCTATATCAAAACTCCTAAAGAAATGTATCCATCTTCAACTCCTTCCCTATCTCTTAGACAACAACTTATTAACTTCCAGCCAACACAGATTCAGACACAGTCACAGCACCATGACTGTCCTCTTATCCTTCATGGAAACTGTGAATAAAGCCAGGGATTTTGGCTCAACTGTATCTACCCTCCTACTTGACCTCTCTAAGGCCTTCGATACTATCTCTCACAACCTTCTCCTGACTAAACTATCTAACTTAAACCTATCACTCTTCCTCTCTGAATTGGTTCACCAGCTATCTCTCCAACAGGCAACAAGCTGTCAAGTGGAAAAAAACCATCTCCTCCTTCCTTAACACCCCCACTTGTGTCCCCCAGGGTTCCATTTTGGGTCCCCTCCTCTTAAATATATTCATAAACAATTTATTCCGCTCAATCCCTTACGCTAACCTTATTCAATATGCAGATGATTCAACAATTATCTGTGCAGCCACATCCATCCCCACTCTCTTAAAGCTGCCTCAAGACACCTTCTCTACCACAGAAGAGTGGATGAAAGACAATCATCTAGCACTCAATGCATCAGAAAACAAACTTATGGTATTTACCCCCTCTAAAACCAACACCATTGATAGAAAACTATTCTCCATCACCAGCCAGAATAACACACCTCTTAAACTGGTATCTGAAACCAAACTAGTAGGAGTCCAGATCGATGACCAGCTTAAATACAATACCCATCTACAACTAAACATAAGAAAAGCACCAAACATTTGGCATGCTCTACCGACACAATAAATACCTCACTACATTTACATCTACTAAGCTCACTCTCTCTACTACATTTCTCATCCTTTCCCTCCTTTGTGGTGCCCCTCTCCTAACAAACCTACAATCATCTCTCAAAACAAAACTGCCCTCTTGTTATAATAAAATTCCCAAATGTACCACTAGCCACAAATCATCAACCCATCACTGTGTATCTCTCCACAAACTAAACTGGCTAGAGCTTCCCAACTATCTCTCCTATACTCAGCTTACTTATGCACACAAACTCATTTTTCATCCCTCCATCTGTCCCTCCCTCTGCTCTACCTTTAAAATGTACCACCCACAAAGACTCCTAAGATCTAGCAACCAAAACCTAATAGAACTGTACAAACTCCTTCACTCCCCAGGACAAAACTTCCTATCCTTTGCCCTGGCATGCCTATGGAACTCCCTCCCTCCATCCGTTGTACCACTAACCTCCCTTCCTTTAAAAAAATCACTTCACTCACATCTAACATCCACGTGGGAATGCTCCTGCTCCCACCCCTCATAGCCTATTCTCCACTTCATGCAGGCAACTATCTCATATATTCCAGACACCAACTTCATATTTGCATCTAGCAAATACTAAGCCAACTGTAAATAACCTCTTATAATTCTCAAATCCTACTATTCCATTTCAAGAAACTGTATATTTACTAAAACAATGTTTTGTTTTGTTTTCTACAAAATGTAACCTAAAAATGTTATTGTACCTGCTTAATCTTTGTTTTCCACAAAATGTAACCTAAAAATGTTATTGTAACTGCTTAATCTTTGTTTTGTCTTAGAATCTACAAATGATTTAAATTGTAAACTGCTGTAATCTTTTCTAACCTTTGTATTGGAGCTTTTCTCCCCATGACTCCATTGAAAACGGGTTCTTATTGGCCCAATGAACTATCCTGGTTAACCAACTGCAAATGAATAAATAAAATAAATAATAAATAAAACAAAGAATCCCATGGATATCTAAAAGATAAAGCTTTTTTTAATCCTGATCTGGAGTTGCCTTGTTGATATAAGTCATTGTGTAGGAATGGGTGAGCTGTGTAGGCGACAAGCAGTGACAAATGATCTGGTCAGATTTAAATGGCAGGTACATTCATTGCACTTTTTCTGCACATGTTGCAGATCTAATGGCCTTAACTGATAATTTTTATTTATTTTACATTTGTTGACTGGGATAGTTGACTGGATACATGTCCATTTTCAGCAGAGGCCCAGGGAGAAAAGCTCCTTATAACAAAACAGAGCCAGTACATACATAACTGAATTTTAGACTCAGGGAAACATATCAAAATATAAACATAGGATGTAAGCAGATGTCATAATTCACAATTTGCAGACATACATTTAGCTAAACAGCAGATTGGGTAGCAAAACATGATTTAGTCGAGTTGTTAATCAGGTTTAGATCAAGGGCAAAGCCAATGTGATATGAGGTGAGGTCTCTTTTAAATAGGGGTAGTGGGGTTTCCTTGGTAATGGTAGTAGGGAGTAGATTCCAGATTTTACCAATTGAGTTGGCAAATAGAGCATCACCTGCAGAGTTGATGGATTTTTGGGTCAGTATCATTAGTTTATTAGATGAGTGTAGTGGCCTGGAGGCATTATGGGGGCTGAGAATATTTTTAAGGGCAGGGGTGTTTTCCAGTTGGTGGAGTACTTTATGCACTACTATAAGCTGGTTGAACTGCATTAGGGTAGGAAATTCTAGCCATCCTAGAGCTTTTAGGTTCTGACAATGGATGAGTCCTAAAAGCCACGCCAGTAGCAAATCTGGTTATATGGTTGTAACACCCTGATAATTTATTGAGATCGGTTTTGGAGAGGTTGGTGAGTACAGGGGAGGAATACATAAGGGTAGAGAGGAGGTGGGATTTTGCAGTAGCTGCCCTAGCAGGAAGGGTGAGGAAAGTTTTGGCTTTGTACAGGGAACCAAGTTTTTGTCTCTCCATATAAAACTCACCACTGTTTGAATCTTTTAAAACTAGGTGGCTGGAATTATTAACCTAAATACTATGTCTTGAATATATCATACCTTAACCTAGCATTTTTTATCTAGACTCACTGAAAATGGACTTGTATCCAGTTGGACTAGCCCGGTTAACAAATGTAAAATAAAATAAATAAATAAATAAAATAAATTGTTGACGGACTTAATGGTAAGATTTATGTGTGTATCAAATTTAAGGTTGTTGTCTATTATTACACCTAGAAGCTTAGTGTGGTCATCTGGGGAGATAATGGTATTGTTGTTAGATTTAATGTTGAAGGGTGGAGGAGAAATCCTACGGTTAGAGGAAAAAAGAAGCAGCTTGTTTTTTGTTAGGCTTTAGAAGCAGGCTGCAATTAGCTAGCCAGGTTTCTACGGTGCTGAAAGTGGTCTGGGTTAGAGACAGTAGTTGTGTTGGAGGGGAGGCAGAGCAGATCAGTGTTGAGTCATCTGCATATTGGATATAACTGGCTCTTGGGATGGTTGTGTGTAGATCATTGATAAAGATTGAGAAAAGAAGGGGACCTAGCATGGATCCCTGTGGGACTCCTAGAGTTAGAGGGAGTTGGGATGACAGCTTGTTCTGCCATAAGACAGCCTGCTGTCTACCATTTTGGTAGGAGTGAAACCATTGTATTGCCTGATGGTCTAAACCGATGGATTGCAGAGTATAGAGCAGTAGCTGATGGTTGACCATGTTGAAGGCTTTTGAACGGTCTAGGAAGAGTGCTGAGAAAAGTTTGTTGTTGTTACGATTAAGATTGAGGACATTAGAGAAAGAAAGGAGAGCAGTGGTAGTACTGTGGAATGGCCTAAAGCCGTGCTGAGAGTCAGCGAGCTGTTTGTTTTGAATAAGAAAGTGCATGATTTGTTTGTGGATGCATCTTTCCATGATTTTAGCTAGTGATGAAATAATGGCTATAGGTCTAAAGTTAGCTCTGTGGAACTGCTTCCTTTATGGAGAGGTATTACATGTGAAGTTTTCCATATTGATGGGATGGGTCCCTCAGAGATGGATCTATTAATCAGGATAGAAATGGGGAGTGCTATGGCATCTGCAGCTTTTTGAAGATATTCAGCAGGGAGGTGGTCGGTAGCTAGTGTAGTAGGTTTTTATTTTTTAAGTAGGGTCCGGGTTAAGTTAGTAGGTATGGGTTGGAATGTAAAGGTGTGTTGGGCATTGGGTGGATCAGGGCTAGGTGTGACAGTGCTGGAGTTAGAGCCCGCGGAAGTGAGATGAGTCGCTAGAGACTGGATAGTTTCAGTAAAGAAGGACTTAAAGGTATTTGCGATTTCTACAGGAGATTTATCAAGAGCAGCTGATGGGGTAGGAGTAGTGGAATGGCCTGGGTGGAGAAGACTGTTAATACCAGCCCAAAACTTTTGAGTTTTTTGTTGGTATTTTTGTTGTAGGAGGGTGTAGTGTTTTTTTTTTTTTTTTGTCTAGAATGATAGATTTTTTTAGTCTCGTTCCTTAACTGCTGGTATCTGACTTGGTCCAATGGGGCTTTGGTAACATGCCATCTGGCCAAAGCATTATTTTTTAGTATAATTTTGGATTTTGTATCTTTAGATAGCCACGGTGCAATTTTTTTTACATGAATGGTATGGTAGGAGCATGTAGGTTAAGGATAGCCAGGAATCTAGTATTGAAGCAATCTACTGCTTCCTGTAATGGAAGTTGTTTCAAAACAGTCCAGTTACATGCTTTGAGTTCTTTTTGGAAGTTGTTGAGGTTAAAGTTCCTGACATTTCTTATTGTTTTATAGGTGGATTGATGGAGAATGTCGGCTTTGAGCCTAAAAATATAGGTAGGGCAGTGATCACTTAGATCATCAGGTAGTTTTCCTGACTTGTACATTTGAGAGTGGCTGTTAAGTATCCAATCAAAGATACCTTCTTTGGCTCTGTTTTTGTTGAATCTAGTGGGGGTGGAAATGATCTAAGTAAACCCATGGAGGTTTATATGGGTAGAGGGCAATTCAGAGGAACAGGTGTTCCAATCAATGTTAAAGTTGCCTAAGACAATCGTTTCCTGGGGATAGTTGCAAGATAGCCAATATAGGATGTTTTCTAGAGTATTGACATTCTTAACGGGTGGTATATAAATGCAGACAGTGTATCTACACTTATTTTTATTTATTTGTAGTTTGGCGATAAGAATTTCTGCATTGCTAAATTGGAGTGGATGTTGGGTGTCAATTGTTATTGTTAGGATAGACTTGTAAAGAACAGCTACCCTGCCACCCTTCCTTGAGATCTGATCCAGTCTAAGAATGTTGTACTGTGAGGGAGTTATTTCATTATCTTTGGTTGTTGGTTTTAGCCAGGTTTCAGTGAGGCAGAGCATATCAGGGAAGTGAACAGCTAGGAGTCCATGTAGGCTATGGATCTTGTTATTTAGGCTTCTGATGTTAAGCTGGCAGGCCAGAAATTAGTTTGGGAGCCTGTGTATCTGAGCAGTGCTCATTGGATTGTTAGTCTGTGAGCTTGGGTCTACTGTTGTGGATGGGCCAGGGTTAGGGTGGATGTCTCCATCCCTCATAAGGTTAATTTTCAAGTTATTTATGAGTCTCAGGAATTTGTTTATAAGTTTTTCGTAGCCTTTGGTTTTTGAGCTAATGTAGCTGTATTTAGTTGGGTGGTATTTGGGGGGTGAAGAATTAGGAGAGAGGGCAGTTTATAGTGGTTAAACTTATTAGATGCTAGGGTGGTGGTTTATATGCTTTTTAAATTATGCATGAGATTTTGGGTATTGGAATTCTAGATAATGTACATATTCATAGGAGCTTAGGTGATAAGGACTAAATAGCAAGAGTAGTAAGGATACTAGCATTAGTATTTTAGCTGCAGTCATTGTAATTACTAGGGTACGGTTTGCTTTTAAGTTTACGTGAAAAATATATAAGGCGAGTAAAAGCATTATAGGAAGAGAATAGTTGTGGGTGGGTTAATATGGATAGTGAGGTAGATAAAGGGTGTATTATTGTCCTAGGAGTTAGCGGTGTTCTAGAAACACATGTTCTTGATTAGTTAATTAAGGGAGCCTGGCGATGATACTATAAATGTAGTACTACTGGGGGCGGGTGGGATATGGGGACAGGGTGGGGCGCGAAGCGAGCGAAGTGGGGCTAAACCACTAAACCAAATACCTAGAGTCAGCATGTGCAGGTAGGAGTAATGGGCACACTTTTTAGTTTATTATGTGCTGAGCACTCTGTTCCTGAACCCTACTGTTGAACCTACACAGTTTAAAGACCGTTTATCACTGTATATTAGAGAAAGCCCATTTTCCAATTACACTATAGGCAGCACACTTTTGTAACTTAGATTGTAGAAAACACACTGTTTGGTATTACAGAGCACACTATATCCATTGCCTAATGTTATAGATTAACAGTAGAAAGCACTCTGGTCAGTAAGCACACTGTTTTAAATTAGTTGGTAAAGAAAGAGGGTTACAGGAAAGTGTTACCCTTCCAACTGATTCTCTGTCCAGGTTTGTAGGCTATATTGAATATGCAGGAGCTAAGGAGACTGTTACCAGTGCTTTTGGACCCAGTTAGTTAGGTTTACAAGTGGCAAAGTTAATTTTGTGGATATTAACCTTTGTAATCAGGTTCAATAGCGAGGAGAAGGTCTTCCATACTTGGTCGCTACTCCAGAATGACCTTATGTGCTTTTTCAAGCCTTTCAAGGGGAGGGGAGGTGAGGTAGAAACACCTTTGTAATCCGGTTCAATAGCGAGGGTAAAATCTTCCGTACTTGAACTCCGGAATGACCTTATGTGCTTTTTCAAGCCTTTCAAGGGGAGGGGAGGTGAGGTAGAAACACCTTTGTAATCCAGTTCAATAGCGAGGGTAAAATCTTCCGTACTTGAACTCCGGAATGACCTTATGTGCTTTTTCAAACCTTTCAAGGGGAGGTGAGAGAATGACCTTATGTGCTTTTTCAAGCCTTTCAAGGGAAGGTGAGGTAGAAACACCGCAACCGACTGGGACCTGATTCACTGGCTGTTTTCTGTGTCTACAAGCAAGAAGAAAAATGATAAAGATATTTACCAGTGGTTTATATGCTTCTTAAATTATGCATGATTATTTAGATGCTTGAAGATGATGATGATCAAACTATCTAGAAATGGTACAGATTTGCCACAGGATGTAGCTATCATTAAGTTTAAGGTAGACAAATAAGATAGAGGTTGGATGGAATACAGGAATGAAAATGCAATTTTAGCCACTGAAGATGTAATCATACAAAACTGAAAAATATATCTAGCTAGAGCTCCCACAAATGTGGCTTTGAAAAATGTGACACGGTTATACATGACATTGTTGACCAAGAATATGGGGGAAGGAAAATAGGGAACTAAGCCTGATTCATTGTAAGCTAAAGAATTCCATGAGAAGCAGTTATGACAGCATGATACAGATCTTAACATTCTTCCTGTCAGGAAGCAGACAGTTGCTTACTTCTGTATCACACCATCTTAATCATCGCCAGTAACGGTGTAGCTTGGGAAGACAGATTACAAAATTGTGCCAGCTTTATGAAATTGATGCCTTTTAATCTGGTCAGAATCTTCAGTTTGCACATCAGTAAACACCTAAAGGACCAAATCAGTTTGTATGTTGTGTTTCCTCTTTATCTGAAGTTAATTTAAGGCATTTTATAGCCTGCAGTGTTTTTTGGTCTCTGTGCCCAGCCTAGGTGCTCTGACCGAGCCCTTATTTTATTGCATTTTAACTATCTCTCTTCTGCATTTGGTCCCCAGTCTCCCACCCTTGGAGGTTTTTAAGCTGCCTGCTCCTACTATAAATGTTTCCCTGGAAGCTCTGCCTACTCTCATCTTCTGTATAACTGGCCCTAAAAGCACCTCACAGTCTTATCTGCTATATTCACCTTACTGGTTACTGACAGAAGAAACAGGGAAGGCCCTTCATTAGACTGCTAGTGTACTTTGAAATTGCCTTAAAGTGTGTGTGTTCTCCACTGCTGGCTTGTCTGCCTTTGAACCACCTTACAGTTACTTGTAGCTAATTGTTAGATTTGTTTCTGGTACCTTTTCACTTGTGGCTAACTAAACTATATGTTTTTACATTAAGAGGACTGGGACTACAATTCTAATGGGAGTAGAAAGGTTGTCTAGATTGTTTATCTGAGTTGGAAAACTATACATAGAGAGGCTTAAAGTGAGAATTACTTGCAGCTATTTATTTGATTTGTTTCTGATACCTTTTCATTTGTGGCTAACTAATGTGTTTTTACATTAAGCAGACTGGGATTGCAGTTCTACTGGCAAAAGAAAGGTTGTCTGGATTGTGTGAATTTGGATACACACAGGTAGGCTTAAGTGAGAATTGCTTGTTATAGCTAGTTGCTTGATTTGTTTTTGATAACTTTCACTTTTGGCTAATTTAAAATGTGTTTTTACACTAAGAAAGGTAGCCTGGTCTGTCAGAGTTGGGAACCACACAAGGGATCTTAAAGCAAGAGCTACTTGTTGTAGCTAGTTATTTGATTTGTTTCTGATATTGTTTCACTTGTGGATAACTAACGTGGGTTTTTACATTAAGTAGGCTGTGGCAGAAGAAAGGTAGTCTGGCTGTTGAGGTAGGCTTAAGTGAGTGTTACTTGTTATAGCTAGTTGATTGATTTGTTTCTGATACCTTTCACTTTTGGTTAATTTTTACATTAAGAAGACTGGGACTGCAATTCTAGTGGAAGTAGAAAGCAGCTTGGCCTGAGTTGGGAGACACACAAGGGAGCTTAAAGGGGCAGTTACTTGTCACTAGTTGATACCTTTTCAGTTTTGGCTAACCAAAGAGTGTTTTACATGAAGAAGACTGTGACTGCTATTCTAGTGACAGTGGTAAGGTAGCCTTGTCAGTCTGAGTTGGGAAACATGCAGGAATGGTTAAAGTAAGATTGTTTCATCAGCCAGAGGGCTTATTATGGACTTAGTTGTTTGGTGTTAATCTGCACTTGAGAGCTACTTTTGCTATGCTTCTACATTAAGAAGTTCCAGGATCATCCATCTTGTGAAGGTGTTTACCTGGTGTCTGAGTTGGGAAGCATTCCAGGGAGCTCAAAGTGTTGTTGTTTATTGGACAGAAGGCACAAGAGTTCGCTTTCAGCTTTCTTTCTTTCTGTCTACTATAAATGTAGTGCTTTGTCGTGGACCTGTTCACTGTGCAGTGACAGTCAGCAGTACCCCATACAATAGCAAACCTATAAAGTTAGTATTTAAGACTTTAACCTGTAATACAGAAAGGCTTTGTGTGGAGCTAAGATTAGGGCAGCTAGTTAGCACATCAGACAACATTAGTATCAGATTATACCCCTTTCTAACAACTAGCCTTCACCCTAGATACCACTCAGGTGACCCTTGTAAAACCAAGACCCTAAACCATAATAGCCAAACCCTAATACAGGTCCTGACACCATGGATTTGCAATTTCATAATGTCTCTGTGACTAGCTTGGTAGATATGGGCCTCCTGAGACAATATAGCAATTGTTTCATACTCAGACAACCTTTTCAGCCTTAAAACTAACACTCTATGCGAGAGATGCAAAAATCTCACTTACAAACAAGGCTGTCAAGAACACAGACACACTACATTCTTCACACATAATGCTCACAACTCATATAGGCCTTCTTATGCTGAGGTACTTAAAAGAAACCTCTACATACCTCAAAGACCTCTTAAGCCACCAAACAGCAACATCTATCCTCAGCAACCACTAAAAGCAACACCTAACACCACACATAAGCCTGCACCCAATGATCCCCCAAGTACGAAGTCCATCATGCAAGCAAACACTTTACCTAGTACTCTTGCCAAAGTGGGATATATTGTACAACACACAGATGCCCCTCTTACCAGGTTGGACAAGAAGATAATGGTTAGTTGCCTATCTGGAGCAAACATATGCAATATCATGCATGCACTCAAGTCACTGTACCACAGGTATCAATGTGATTCTTTCATACTCCATGTTGGGTGTAAATGACCTGAGATGTTCCTCACTGGATTGAATGAAAAGAGACATTGTGGAACTCTCTGAACATGTGTCACAGACAAGGGTCTGCATGCATTGAGCAGCATTCTTTCTTCTACATGGATGATGTCACAGTATGAACAGAAAATGATTGATTTTAATAACTGGCGTTGTTTCTGTTGTCACTCCAGGGGAATCCAGTATCTATCAGCATGGGAAGACATAGTTAACAGACTATGTTGCTTTGCCAGGGATGGCCTGCACTTGTCCCATCAATGGTTTCAGATATTGTCTAAAACTTTATCCACCCTTTAGAGCATTTTGTAAGGAATGTCAAAAATAAATACCAGTATAGGGGAAAAAAACTCAAAGCAACATTACTGATCAATGCTTAGAGCCAAAACAAGAAACTCCATGACCTACAAACTCTCCTCACTCTGGAGAATGAAGGCATCTATCTGTCAGTGAGACTTGATTTAAAACCACAGAAAGTACTCCAGCAGTGGAAGGCTACAGTGCCTTCCACACATTTAAACCAAAAGCAGCACAATCAGGGGCTAAAGGTGGAGGTTTTTCGCTCTACATTAGCAACAAATACAGCTCCAGTTTGGTTAAACAGGATCCTGCCCTGGAGTTCATCCATGATCAAGTCTTCATAGACAAGGTTCCTTACCATGTCCTAGCCAGCTACAGGTCACCATCTGTGACCCATGAAGCTCACAACTCTTACCTATTAGACACACACAGTCCAGCCAAATACCCTATTTATTGGAGAATTTAACTTCATCTCTGTAGACTGGGAAACATACACTGCCTCTGACTCACATCACAACATTTCCTGGACTTTATCAACACCAACACACTGGATCAGATAGTGTGTACACTAACCAGAGGATCAAATATATTGGACCTAGTACTCACTAACATAGTACAGTGTTGCACCCCCCCCCCCCCCGTGTCATATCCTAATTGGTGAAGTTAGACCACAAAGTTATCTCCTTTGAAATAAAAGCACCACAGATACAATAACTAAACCTATAATAGTCAGGAACTATTCTAAAGCAAACTACATCCTTTTAAGCAGTTTGTCAAAATTCATGGCTACCCTAAACCCCATAAATTATTTACAGAAACCCTGCACAAACATATAAATGGCTGCAATAAGGCTCCCGTGCCTACCAGCAGTAAGCCCGGATCTAACACCAAAAAGAAACCCCACTGGTGGAGCCCATACCTTAACAGGCTATATAACAAAACAAAAACATTCATGACCAAAATCAGAAAGAGCAACTCTCATAAAGACAAGAGCTCTCCGATTCCACTAAACAAGACTTAGAGGTGTAATAAAGTCCAACAAGGCCAATTGTAAAGTCAAGATATCCTCCTAGGCTAAGGACAATCAGAAGCCCTTCTTTAATTGTGTCAGGAACATGAAAGATAACACTTAGCTGTGTGCAGAACTGATGGTAAATGGAGCAACCTTCACTGAGCAGGATGACTTAGCAAATCTACTGGCTGATAAATTTAGCTCTAACTTCACCCGTACTCTGCCCAATCCCCCTGTGAAATCCCTTCCAGTATATCCCTCCAGCTATCAACAGGGAGCAGGTCCTGGCAGCACTCACTAAGGCCAAAAGCACTGCTTCACTGGGCCCCGACAACATCCCCATTTGTCTCCTAAATAGCCTACAACAAGACCTAGTTTGACCACTTGAGACACACTTCATCTGCATCCTTAAAACAGGTCACATTTCAGGTGAATGAAAGACTGCAGTGGTCATCCCTTTTCATAAGAGTGGACAATCACCTGACCCCAAGAACAACAGATGTATCAGTCTAGAGTCTGATATGCAAAGCCATGGAAAAATTATCTTGGAAATGATCAACAAGGATATTGGTAACCTACAGACACTGGACCCATCCCAATTTGGCTTTGTTAAGGGAAAGTCTTGCCTACTCAACCTGGTAGACTTCTTCAAGAGGATCACTAGTGCTATGGATGAGGTGAAAACAGTGCATACCACCTACATTGACCTGGCCAAGGCATTCGATACAATATCCCACTCGGGTATTGTTGACAAACTCTCAAAACTAAGCATACATCCTTACATAATTTGCTGGATTTCTGGCAGGCTCACAGATAAGAACCAAGAGTCAGGATCATTGAGACCACCTCCACCAGGAGACAAGTCACTAGCCGAGTACTCCAGGGCTTTGTATTGAGCCTACTCCTATTTGGCATTTACTTCTAGGAAATAAAGGCTAATGTCAGAGGTCCCTGTCTCACCAGGATTGCAGATGACTGGAAACTGGGAGATTTTATAGATTCCTTCCACAACACCAACATCCTGAAAGAGGGTCTAACACAGACAAACAAGCAAACAAATGACTGATGCCAAATCCACAGATTAAAACTCAACACGAAGGAATGCATTATAGTGACCTTTGGAAAGTCATCCACCCAAGCTAATTATTCTTATTAGACCCATCTGTGAATACAATGCTCCCTTTGGCATATATCTAACCAGGCACTTGCAACAGTAGGAATGCCCTCAAAGGTTTCTCATTAGGAACAACCAGGGTATAAATACCCTGCCCTACATAAATCGCCTTAAAGCTGTAAATCTGAACTCAGTCTCCTACAGATTATTGAGAAGTAAGGCATCCTCAAATCTGGCTCTGATGGATCTCTTGCACATCCACAAAACAAGCAGCACCAGAAACACTAGATACAAGGACCTAAACTTTGCCTGCAACATAAATAGAACATGCTGGAGAGACCAATATGTGTATCGCTGGATCCCCACGCTATGAAATTAAGTTCCCAATCTATGTGAAGCAGACTTCATCCCTGACCCCATTCAAAAGAAACCTTGGTCATTGAATGGGAAATTGCAAATTTACCCCAGGTCTGGCCCCCATGTCTCTGATGAATAGAGGTTGACAGTAAGTAAATTAATCGCCAGCTAACTTACCCCCACATAACCCTTAGCTACCGCTTTACGAACATACCCCACCATGTAAGTATCCATTGAACTCTGAGACAAAACTGTTTGGGTAGCATGGCTAGGCTTGTAAAGAAACCTGGAGGCCATTAGCCTGGTATAAACATATGAACCTATAACCATGGGAAAACATGAAAATGTATTTTACTGGACTGTTCCCAGAGTGCAGCAATTGAATTGATTATTATAAATCCTTTTATCTAGTCAGTAGAGCATTTCTCCACTCAGAACTGTACAGGACCTAGTACTAAATTTATACTTGCTAATATACTAATACCCTGTTGTAGAAGTCTGGAGCAGATAGATTCAGATCAAGCAACACAAATACAGGTAAAATCATGAAGCTCATATTTAAATTTCCTCGGGTCACACAAAAGTGTCACATTTTTTTACCCCAACCAGAATTCCACTGTACAAGTAATGAACTACACTTTATAAGAAATTAAAGAAGTATTGACAGATACTGGTAAGGACCACTTGTGCCTCTTCCATTTCCTTAATGAAAGTCAGAGATATTTCAAACAGCACAATGGAGTTAACACTATATTAACTAATATTGAAGAAGAGTATGAAACTGCTAATAATAATAATAAAAGGCAGAATTGAGGAAACAGGACCCTTTACAGACAAATTCAGACACTGTTTCATGTATGTCTCAGCACTATTTCTCATGTATATCTCAGCAGTTTTAAGTGTTTGAGACAACAAGCTAGGCACCTGTGAAATGAAGAGTGAGTACAGGGGAGCTGAATATTCCTTTCCTTCAGTATTGAAAACCAAACCTGGTTATGCCAAGAGACTTGCCATCCCAGACAGGACTGAAGTGCATCTGTTTTTGCTGGTCAGTGACATTTGCATCAGTTTGCAAGTGTGTCAGGTTGCACAAGTTGTGAAGTAATCCATTTCCACTTCTTTAAGAATGGAGAGCATCTTGATTTAACTTTTGAACTAGGTTCCTGATGTATGTGTACATAATATAATAGTGTAAACTGTGCTAAGTCATATATCTGCCACACCTAATCATCCAGTATTCTGCTCAGTTACTTGATATTTATCTGATAGTTGTACTTTATCCTAAACAGCTGGATCTGAAAGTGTTGTAGCTATCTGTTCTCAATTTGTAATATGATATATCAATACCACTTGTTCATACTGATCTTTCCATGGGTATGTGTATTCACATAAACTAATATTTAAGTTTGCAAGGTTTAGTTATTCTCTAAATGACAAACTGGCACTGTAATGCACAAGAGTAATGTGCAGGACTTATCAACATGTCTATGAAAATGTCAAATTTGTGTTAGATGTAAAAATCTTCCATGCCATTTTAGTTGACACCACTGCCAGTTGACATCAGATGGACTTAATGTCCAAAATACTTGACTAAGTTTTATTTCCTGTGCCTATGGTTGTCAGGGTCAGTGCTCATTTCATAATAATTCATATCTTTCATGTATGATATCAAAACTGTAGCACAAATAGAATATACCTCAATTAATTTTAAGTGCAACTTTAAAAGTCTTTTAAGTAATTAAAAATCAAATTCATCTGTACTTATTTTGCAGAGATGCACATTTATACACACTGCTGCTTTTTTCATAGGTCCATGCATAACCAAGAGTTCCATAACATCTAACAGCACTACCAGTCTTTTTGTGTGTTAGTCCATTTTGAAAGCAAGAGCTCCTTCTGACTATAAACATGTCCACCCCATGTCAGTTAACACAGCATCATAAAAATGAGTCTTATTCACTAGCATTTGTGTAACTTTGTGCTCTTCTTAATAATGGTTTACAAAAAACAGCATACTCAAAATAATTCTCAACCCTTCTTATATCTGTAAATTCCATTCTGTAAATCATTTTGAAATGCCTTCCTTATTTTCAAGGTAGGGAGCTATGTCAATAGACAAATGACATATTTATGGGATCTAAAAACAAAATGGCAAATGAACAATTATGACATTACTATGAACTTTTATGGTAGGAAGGGGAAGGTTATCTAGCATGCCACCTTCATTTACATATCCTCAGAACATGTACCATCTAATCTGTTGCTGACTGGTTAGTTTCTGATACGGCCTCAAAAGGATGAAAAGCTTCAGTTTGTGATGTCAGTCAGTATGTGATAGCCAAAACAAGAAGGAAACATTTGGGGGGAAAGGAAGTAACTGCAATGTATTATCATGACAGCTGTATTCACGGAGGTACCAGCCTTCCTGTTTTTACTGCTACTTATCAACTGAAGAGATATTGTAAGTTTTGATTACTTTGAATATTGCCCATAAAAGCTTACTATGTATACTTGTACAAGCATGTTTGACAATAATGAAAACTTGCAATTTTGTAAGTAAATAGGGAGCTGTCAAGGAGAAAGAATGGTCTCTCCAGGAAGGATTGTGCAACCGTATTATAGATGGTAAGTTTTGTGTTGGGGAGGGTTTAGTGGTAATCTACACTCAGAGGGTTGGAAATATGTGTAAAATATGATGCTAGACTAGTTTCTCTATTTAGGTAAAATGTAAGGACAACTGGAATGTGAGAATGCATGGTTTGCTGTCCTAAATGTTTGTTTGTACTGAGGAATTGGGCAGCCAGCTATCAGTTTTAAGTGCATCATCGGTTAAGGGTATTGATGATGGTGACAAATAACAATGAGCAGATACAGAGTTTTTTCTCTGTCTTTGAAGCATATACCATCCTTTATCTGGAATATTTTTGATACTAGAGAACTGACCATCTCCTAGTATCACAGTGAATGATATGGGGATTGGATGCAGTGGTGAGCTGTAAATGATGGGTATGTTTTTAATTATTATTTTAGAGCCACGGTTGCAGTTTGGAACATGTACTGTATGTTATTTTTTCCAGAACTGCACTTGTAGTCCTTAGCTTGTATTGACTAGGTATCTTAACTGTTATTGGTAATTGGGGATTGCTCTTTCCTCGTTACCACTTTGAATGATATTGATTTTGGTGGGAGAGATAAACTGCACAGAACAAATTATTATACCTATGTGGTTATGTTCTGGAGTATGTGCTGCTATTCCTTTTTTTTATTTTAGAAGAGTTTTCATTCTGGAGCATGTACTGCACAGTTAACCTGAATGTTTTAGTACTGGGGAATGGTTATTTCCAGTATCCCTTTGCATTATGTTGGAATATTGAAGTTCAATATGGATAGGAAGATTTTTTTTTTTACTACACTTCATTTTAGGGGAAATGTACCTTGAGCATTAAAGATAGTGGGTGAGGACTGGGCTGCAAACTGCAGTGGCCAAATGGAAAGTTTGTTTGGGTTTCTATTCAAGGGAATAAGGTTAGATGTGCTGCTAGTAATAGTAACAGAGAATAAAATTCTGATGCTCAGTGGTGTGTTGCAGTATCCAACATGGTGGTGGATGGCTGCCAATAGACAATAATGGTTTTGTGTGTTTATTTGTTCACTACTTTTGCTTTTCAAGTAAAGTTGTCCTTGTTTAATTTGAGCTAACCCAACTTGATTGAGTTGACAGCCATGTTTTTACATATCAAATTCTATTGACATTTTTTAGATTTACTGATGAATGGCAATTCATATTTTGCTTCACAACATTCATGCAAGCACATTTTACAGTGTTGCTGCTGACTTATGATCTTACCACAGCTTGAAGCAATTCAGCAGCAGTATGTGTTTTAATTTCTTTCTGCTTTGGCTACTGTGAGGCCTTCTAGATTGCTACCCGGGGGCCTTTCTAAGCCTAGCCAAGTTTACCCAAAACAATAATGTCATCCTGTATCCAAATAGAAGATTGAGGGAAAGGCATTTATAAGCTACTTCTGTCCATAAGGGATATGGTTGCTAGGCCCAGTGTAAATTTCATATTCTCAATCCACTCCAGCAAAGCTAGAACTGCTCTTGAATCAGAGGCTGGGATCAAGGGAGCCCACAGGATTTTTTGCAGGGGGGTGCAAACCCAAGCCCCACCCACACCGCCCCACCCCCTCTGCTGCTCCGCCCACTCCGCCCCACCCCCCACCCCTGCCCACGCAGCCATTCCAGTGTCCCAATACTTGGCTATTTTTCCTCCTTTGTCATAGACACTGTTCAAATCTCTCAGTGTGCATACTGTTTTATGCTTTACTTCTACAATGATTATAGATATTTGGATTTCATTTACAACTTTTATTTCAAATTTTATAGCACAAACACTGATAGACATTTACTAAACCTAAACAAAGCAATAGTCTTACAATGAAGAGGGACTTAGCATTAACACTTCTCTACCTTTCAAACCCACACTCACCAAAACAACATTGAAACCCGCATTCAAAGAAAATGCATCTGGCCAGTGGCAGGGTAAGTTTACCTTTGGGCTGTTTTCAAATCATAGACTCTTTGCACACATTTCTATAACCATGCAAAAGTTATTTGATTCACCTTCCTGACTGTATTAATTATACTATATAATAATTGAATTGTATCCCTTGTATAATACAGCACCACTTGTTAGAGTGTGTTTTAAATTTATAGTTCTGAACATTTTTCCTTTAAGCAATGAAACAAATCATATGAACCAATAATGACAACCTGCCCAATTCAGAACATTTCAACCATAAAGGGCCACTCTACTCAAACTTCTGTCATACAATCCACCAATATCAATCAATATGCAGAATCTTTGTAGAAGTAACTCCTCTGAATAATTCCACATTAAAGAGATCTGAAACCAGTGAAGAGGTCGTTGCTAGAAAGCAACTTTATATTTCAGTGTTTCATCTACAAATTCACTGCCTGCTGCCCTTGAAAAATAAATTGCTTACGTTACATTAAAAAAATGGTAAGCTGGTATATTGCAATAGGGAATGGGTGGCAAGCTGAAAAACAAATTAATAGTTATTAGGCATCTCATCCAAAGGAGGACATACACCCCCTTAAAATACAAATCTACATGTTGTGGGAGTAGAACCTACAGCCCTCTGTATCAAGATGCAAGTATGCTACCTGCTGTGCTGCTTTAAAAATTCCATACCACAATAGTGATACTATTTGCTAAACAAAACAGTTGCACATTTTAAGTAGGCTTAGCATGAACAACAGTAAAACTCTCTTCCCCTGAAGCTCACAATTCCTTGAAAATGCACTTGAAAATAAATTCCACCTGCTAACTCTAGGACATTTCACTCTCTTTAACACACACCTCAACCTCTAAGTGCAAGAAATCTGGACAAAGCCTAAAGTAAATAGGAGCAGATTATAAATATTGCTCTCATGAACTTAGAACATTGCTAGAATAACAGGATTTATGTTGGTATGCATTTTTCTAAAGGATATGACATCTAAAACTCAAATGTCTGTCATTATTTAGCAACTTCAATGTTTTTAGGAATATGGGGCAAAATCTGGACATTCTCCAAAACCAGGACAGCTGAGGGTATGCTTTCTCCTCCTTATACATACATACAGACACACATACACATCATACCTCTCAATCTGTTAACACAAGAAATCTGGACAAAGACTGTTATAATGTTGGGGATAAAGGCCCAAAACTAGGGACACATTAGACAGTTGCTAGAATAAAAGGATTTATGTTAGAATTGAATTTTCTGAATAATATGAAGTCTGAAACTGAAATGCATGTCATTATTTATTAACAACTATATTCAGATATAGTTGGTTGTCTCAGTACTCACCGTGGCTTGCATTTTCTCCTCTCTTGAAAGGCCCACTCTGCTTAACTTGTGTATTATTTCCTCAGTCACTTCACTGTGGGTTGCAAGGCAGCTTCATCACTAGTGTGTGCACAAAACATAATGCCTTCAATGAGTCTTGTAAGAAATCACATGCAATCATGGCACAAAGGTTCTACTGAAGATGCTTCCAATTTTTCTTATACACGAACATGACAGAAGCCAGAAACAGCTGTTATTCCGCAGCTAGGTGCAGCAGTAGCAAAACAAATTGCAAAGAACCAAAATAAATTGGAACCAATTGTATCTACCAGTATTTACTGTGCAACCCATGGCATTCCTCTTTGTGGAAAAGAAAGATCTGGTGGAAATTTGTGTTACTTGTTAGATTTTCGTATTGAAGCTGGTGGGACAATATTGGAACAGCACAGTGAAACAGCTGCAGGAAATGCTTGGTACACATCCCATAGGGTGCAAAATGAGCTGTTGGCAGAATACGAACACGTACTTTAAAAGAAGATTGTTTGTGCAGCAAACAGGGCAGTTGGATTTAGTGTATTGGCAGATGAAACTGCAGATATCTTAGACATTGAGCAGTTGTCATTGGGCATTTGGTTTGTTGATGATGATTGTATTTGAGAAGAGTTTGCGGTTTTTGTTCCCGTTGTTGTGAGAGATGCACAGTCTGTATCAAATGTCATTGTCAGTGAATGCATAAAGTGTGATCTAGACCTGGAAAAATTACTCAGACAGGCTATGATGGCTGCTCCATAATGGCAAGCATCCAGAATGGTGGTCAGGCAAAGATTTGTGAAAAGTATCCAAAAACAGCCTTTATCCACTGCGCATCTCACAGACTAAACCTTGTAGTCAATGATCTGAATGATGTTCCTGAAATATGTAGTGCTGTTGGTGTTAAAGATTATTACTTTTGTCCATGACAGTCCAAAACGATGAGCATTGGTACCAAATATACCTCTTCTGTGTGAGACATGGACCGAGAAATATAAATCCATTCATGTGTTTAGTCAGAACTTTGAGAAAATATTTGACTTTCTTCAGAAGAGCACTGCTGGTGAAACCAGACAAAATGCACATATGTTACTTAGCGCTTGCTCTTCGTGCACGTTTCTTATTTTTCTCTTCATTATTGCAAATTACTCATCAGTTCTTGAGCCTGTTGCCCAGATGTTTCAGTCTGTTCAACTTGATATAGTAGAGGCTCAACAACACATCAACAGACTCATTGAAATATTCAAGGAGCACTGTAACCATGCTGAAGAACACTTTAGGAATGACATTCTCAATAAGGCAAGATCAATAGCAGTTAAATTTACTATTGAGTTAGTGTTGCCAAGGATTTGCAGTTGACACACCGAGCAAACATAGTAGGCATGGATTTTGACAGTTATTACAGAACAAGTATTTCTATTCCCTGTCTTGACTCATTAGTTTCTTCACTGACGTCTTGCTTTTCCACCATTAACACTGCTCAGTTCAACTTATTTTATCTGCATCTTAAAATGATGCAAAACCTACAATGTGAAGAATTCTGATAATGAATTGCCGTCAGTAATCAGTGGCGGATGTAGGCCTGGGCGCAGGGGCGCGCCTCCCCTTTTTTTAAAGCCATTATTCATTGTGGCTTATAAAAGGAAATGCACTGTTCTTCTATAGAAATCCGTTGTGCTGCTGCCAAAACAGTATCTTTCCGTTTAATTTTCCCAGCACTTTTTTTATTGCTAGCGTCAAAGATGCATCGGGAGATACAATTGGAGATTTCAACCAGGTGACCTTTTCTACACTCCTCAATAGTTCTCCAACTGCATCTCAGACTGTAGTTTCCTGAACTTGTGTTTGCTGATAGTTTCGAATAGAGTGGATTCCCCAGTTACTAGAAGCACTTGGTAGCAGTGGTTAAGCCAAAAGTACAGATTTGATTTGATCCCGAAGACCTTGTTCCAGGAATTCTCAAGTGAGAATAAAACATCAGTGAATCAGAGGTAATTTTTATTTTCCTTATTTTCTTAGGCAAGTCTTGAAGAAATCCCGCCAAAGTGGTACAATCGTGCGTATCCCTCGTTTGGCGCTCTGCTGTACTTTTTCACTGAATCGGCTTCTGCACCTGTCTTACATATTATATGTTATTTTATTTTATATGGAAAGAGTCTAATACGAAGTAAAAAAAGAGGAAGGAGAAGAAGTTGCACAGGAAAACTGGTAAACGTCCTGCGGGTTTCACTGTATAGCTGGGTTGTTCTGTGCAGAGTTTTCTCACACTTCATTCTTCGCTACCCATCACCCAGAAGCTTTTTATGAATTCTTGGAAGAAAAACCGTGAAACATGATAAGTAAGACTAAGAAAGTTAGTCCTATTAAAAACTTCTTTGCTGGAGGAGTTGGAGGGATAGGTCTTGTATTGGCAGGTCATCCTGTGGATACTGTTAAAGTAAGTTATTCTTCTTTCTGTCGGTGTTCAGCGCGTCATTCACTGTGAATGAAATAATTCGCATTCGGCTACATTTGAATTATTAATATAATAAGTACCTAAATTCAGAGTGCTTTAAGAGATGTTTCTTTGCTTCTCGTTTTGCTATGATAAACGTGAAGAAAGAAGTTAAAGCTAGTATTTAATATAGTTCTTTCATTCATTGCGCTTGAGGTAGTACTTTAGATGTGCTTCACAGTTCACATTTTTCTGCTCACATCTCGGAGCTCCTACTAACTTTGTTTACGATTTATCTCGAGTAGCCTAAGTATTTGTGAAGTTGCTGGGGGAGGGCTGTGCTGGGCATGCCTACTGCTTTGGTCCATCACACGGCAAGTGTTGCCAGAAATTTCCATTTTGTACTGACCGAACCAACTTTGTACCCACATAGGTTATTCAACAAGAAAATCCAGCGCAAACAAACCATTCCATGATGTATGTAGATAGCGGCCACCTTACATAACAGGTCCGTGGAGCTTTCTTAGGCTACTGTCTTCCTTTACCATTGTGCATTTCAGTTCTCCATGCAATAAGACATTTGACAGGTTGGTCACAAGCTCGCTGAAGCAGTGCCTTCTGATTTCAGTTCTAAACCCACCTCTTCAGCTTTAATCTCAAGTTCCATCTGTCCCTGCCATCCTTCTCTCCTTCCTACTGAGAACAAATTCCAGCTTCTCATCAAATCCAGTGCTTGCACCTTGCCTTTGTAATGTAGTCCTTTCATACTACAAAATGGTTATATAAAAGCTGGAGTAAGCTAAAGATTTAGACTAAAACAATGTGCGCACTGAAATGTTTGAAGAGGAGGGATGTGAAATAAGACTTAGAAAGTTGGGGAATGTATACATAAGAAGAGAGAAGGTAAAGTAGAGTATGATTTGGACGGGTCTACTTTTTCTTATCTTCGAAAAAGAAAAGTCTGATCCCATTTACAAAAGTGCACTTAGAAAGTGTGTCAGTGAAGCGGTAGTTGCAAAATTACACTTTCGTTTAAGTGCACGTTCGTGTAAATGAGGTCGTACTTTTCCTTTTCGATGATAAGAAAAAGTGGACCCGATTTGGACATATCACATTATTTGCTGAAGTGGAAGAGATGGAGATAGATGAAAAGGTAGGTCAAAGGAGGGAGATGGAGACTTGGGCAGCAGCTGCAAGACTGAACAATTCATACAAACTTGAAAAACACTGTTTCATAGAGAAGGTGGAGGCAGCTATCAATCACAGGAATTCAGAGTTGTTTGCAGTAGAATGCATGCTATGCTTCAAATACGTTTTGAAAAACATCACCACGTGTCTATACAGATGTCCCTCAATATACAGTATATTCATATGAAGTTGCTAACAGAAGACCTGTGGTCTTTCAAATCCATCTAAATGCTGCAGTGAAACCCTAAGCAACCAGCCTTACCCCATCAGTTCTTCCACCTGTCTGAATCTGTTCAGTAATCTACACTGTCCCACTGCCTCTGGTAATGTTTTCCAAGGCTCCACATTACCCTCTTTGTGAAAAAGTAGGAGCAGTTCATTTTGTCCAAGGACTGCTTGATGAGAACCATTACACTGATTATTGTTTATTGAGTCCCATTTGTTGTATGTCAGGCATTTACCAAGACTGTGTGATTACAGATACAGGGAATAAAGTTATATAGTGTTTAGCCTGTTTCCCTTTCTCTGTAACTGTACAGTCTTGAAGAAGTTATATAACAGGAATAGATGTTACATAGGGAAGTGTATGGCGGCTTTTCCTCCTTCAAAAATGCTTCTGTGCTATGTACCTATAAGTGTGTGCAGCTGTAAGAAAGGTACGCTACAGTTAATGTACTAGGAAATGGGACTTCGGTTGATACTGGTGTTTTTCACGGCTGGGGCCCAGTTTACTGACAGTTGACTTTATAGCTGTCACTAATATGGAAATGACTTGAAAGAAAAAAAAAAGCAAAGCATTTCCTAAAGGTAACCCAATTTATATACCTTAGCATTTATTCTGCCACACTAGATTGAGAAAGTTGCCAGTTTAGAAATCAGCCATGAGTCCTTTTCTTGCTTTTTCACATTTCACACAGCTTCATATTTCAGATACTAGTCTCACTCTGGATTTCTCTTTCCAAGTATACAATGGTATACATTTCTGCAAAAACATACGACTGCAGCTTTTTAAATCATGCTACCAACCTGTGCTAGTGCCTCTGCAGCCTTTTTTCCCTTTCAGAGAGTGTAGCTTCATTTTATTGTCATCAGTTAATAGCAAGTCCCACTTCCACTGATTTAATGAATGATTCTGGCACTGAAAATCTCTAACAATACCAAACCCAGTACAGTAATATGAGGGACATAACTGATCAGTGGTCAGGAAGAGGGTGACACACCCCTACTCACTACTGTCCTTTGGAGTCTACCCAAAACACAACCAGATATTGCAAAAATGTACCACATAATAGGCATGTGACACAGATCAGCTGCCCACTTTGTTGGTTACCTGCACTGGACATTTTTTGCCACTTTCCTTTGCCTTTTAGTCTTCCATTTACCGTGTTTTTTTTCCCATCAAGCTTTGATGCTCCCCAAATTACATTATGACAGATGCATACACTTAATTATCAATCAGAAGCTTTTTCCACATCTATGGAGAATGGGTTCTGAGGCATACTGCTGAAATATACTGTAACGACAGTTTTTTCATATCTAGATTCTAAGTAGTGACCATGGAAACCAACACAATAATGTTTACTAGAACATTCTCCAAGCATTTAGTAGCCAACAAAGCGTGTTGGCCTGACAACTCAGCACTGCTTTTAGCAGACAATGCTAACAAAAGGTTTATAATAACAGGTTTGCTGTTGTAGGTTTCATTTAGCAAATAATCATAACACAGACTGTCTTTTTTTCTGACAAAATTTGTGAGCAATTCCTTACAGAAAAGATAAGCAAATTCAGAATAAATTAAACCCAGTGATGTAGGGGACAATAGCAGTGGCGGATTTAGGCCTGGGCGCAGGGGCAAAATAAAATAGCAAAATAAATTTAAAATGGGTGGCGAAAGCCAAACACATTCTGGCTAGGCTTATAAATGCCCTAGGGCAGATAGCCTAGTATGAACCTATGAACTATAAAATGTATAGTCATACCCTTTGGGAAAAACAAGGTAACCCCTAATTACCACATAGGTGGTAATCCATTAAACACGGAAGAAGTTATCAGGGACCTGGGGACCCAAGTTGACAGTAACCTCTCTTTTGACACTCACATTGCCAAAGTGGTTAGGAAGACCTTCTACATTGCCCACCTGATCATGAAGGGATTCACATCCAGATCAGGAGAGGTCATTGTACCCTGTACTTTTCACTTATCAGACCAATGATTGAGTACAACGCCCCATTCGGAATGTACCTTACCCGACACCTGCAGCAGTTGGAAAGATCCCAAAAGTTCCTCACCAAAAGGATAAAGGCTCAAACATATGTCATAATGATGCCCGACTGAAGAAACTCCAGCTCTATTCAGTCGCATACCGCCTGCTCAGAGGTGATCTGTGCCTGACATACAAGGCCATGTCCAACCCGTATTAATGGACATGCTCCACCTCAAAAATCCAAATCCACCAGAGCCACGAGAGCAAGAGACTTAAACCTCAACACGGATATAAATAGGACATGCTGGAGGGACAGATTCATCACCCAGAGACTCCCTACACTATGGAACAGAATCCAAGTCCATGTGAGGCAGAGCCCCTCACTGACTCTGTTCAAGAGAAATCTTGACGAGTGGATGGGAGATCGTAGGTTTACCCCGGGAATCATCTCTGTATCACTGCTGGACAGAGGCACAGCAAACTAATGGGTATAGTATTCTCATCCTAAGGGGTGGTGAAAGCCACACACACTCTGGCTAGGCTTTTAAATGCCCTAGGGCAGATAGCCTTGTATGAACCTATGAACCTATGAACAATACATTATCTGCGGACTTGCACAGATTGGCATAATTAGCATACAAGGAAAGGTGTAAATGCTGCTATATATATATTTTTTTCATCTTCCAATTACGTTATTGTATTAGCAAATATACCTGTAACTGATTATTTATATTACCATAACATGATTGTTTATCATTAAAGAAAGTCACTGTGCTTGTTTACATACTTCTTAACCTTCCAGGTTTTCTCAGTGTCCAGATTTTTGCTTCATATTTTTGGTCTGCTATTCATAAAATTTGTGTTTTTTTTTTCTGGCAAGTGACTTAGGACTTAAGTCATTGAATAATGACACATTTTAGTCTGTGAAAGATTTGTGAAAATCATTACAGTTGAGTGGTATGGCTCATACAGTAACAAATTTACGTTCGTTGAATTAACTTCTTTATATTGTTGCATAGGAGGGGCTGACATAATCCTCTATTTTTGTTAAAAAAACAGTCATTTATTTGTTACAAGAGATTATGTAAGTTAATGCATTTTACATGTATCCATAGCTGATCCAGTAATAGTAACTAAAATAGTTGGGATGCTTGTGATCTGATTAGTCAGTGCTCAGCTGCTTTTCTTGAACTCATTTTACTGTACTTTTTTACTCCACCTAAAAGTAATCCACATGCGTTACATCTGCTTACGGGTACTGCTTTGACATTTTTTTCTTCTTGGTCCCATCTCCCACATATGCAGACTTTTCATCCCCTAACCTAAACAGCTACTGAAAACACATATTTAATTTCAGAGCTTTCTGCTGAAGTATACAATGATTGACATAGCACCACAGAGGTTTGAGGCTCTGTTATTCTTTGCCAATATCAAGGTAGGTGGGACCAAACAGAAAGCTCAAACTTTGGAGTTGTATTATATGGCTACAGAGTTGACAGTACAGTGTGTAACTGTGGTTTGTTAGCAGGTATTTTTTTAATCTCTGTCAGGAAACCAGATTTTACACAGAGTTTGTACTCTTTGTCATAACAGCGAGCAGGTTTGCAAATGTTAATTTCGTCAGTAAGAATTCACGGCCGAAATTGTCACTTACATTTACTATGAAAAAAGAAAAGCACATAAAGACAGCTTGTCTGTGACAATCTGAACAATTAAAGCATGTCACTCAACAGAAATCATTCATCATTTCTACAATAAAACACATAAAGAATGAATGAACTGTGCTCTTATTTATGCTTCCTCTGCCTTTACTGGCATTTATATAGACAGAGCAACAACTACTTCTAATGATCTGCACAATCACCAGCTGTATTTGTGTATACAAAAACAGGTAGGACATGAGCAACAAAATTTTATCATTTAGATGTTTTGATCAGGCTGTAAAATAACTGTAATTGGTCAATTATGGGTGAACTGTCCCGATTTACTGTGATTCCCCGAGTAAACATTGCATTTTCTTACTGCAGTGCTTTTATTCTAATTAAGCATAAATCTACAAGTGAACTTACTTTTTAACCTGAATTTACACACACATGCTAAGGCAGCCCCTGTTCCTTCCCCTTCTGATTGCCACCATGCTTCTCAGTTCACTTGGAATGACCCATGTAGTCTGTGGGAATATAGGGATGTTTTGAAACTAAACTGCCTTCAGACATAAGCCAAAGTATATTAACATTATGCTGTCACCCTTACATTTGTTTTTTACATGGTATAGCCCAACATAGTGGCTGCAGTTTTGAGAGAAATACTAAAAGCAGTAAAGCTGGGATAAATTCAGTTTAAGTTTATAGATTTTGAAGATTGTCATCTTTACCAGTATGCACTTTAAAAACCTAAAAGTTTCAGAGGGAGCCTTCCACCACGGTTAACTTATTTCCTGACCTTCTTATTCTTCACTGAACCTAAAGACTCAGAAGAAAAGGTAATGATTTCAAAATGTGTATATACTTTCATAAAAAATGGGAAATCAAAGAATTTTGTTAGTACCAGGTGCAAGGCAGACTTTTATTTAGAGTAAGCTATGGCCACTGTTACACATAGTTTAATTAGAAAGTTTGAAAAACTGAACTGAGTAGTAAATTGTTAAATGTTTATGGTGGCTTGAAAAGTGTTGAGCACAACATCTTTTCCTTGTTATAACTCATTGAGGTTTAGTGGTTTAATAAATAACGTGTAGGGTTGCTCCCATAGGAAACTATTATTCATTATAACTTTTAACATTTATTTCAGAGGTGGCTGACATTTAATATCTAAATTCTGTTTTCTGTATTGTTTAAGTACTACAAGTAAATCTATCTTGTCATAATTTTGCATTTCCACATCTGTTTTGGTGGATTGAGGTTTGTTTAATAACAAGACAGAAGCATCATAATCTATTATAGAAAATGTATAAATATATGCACCCCTCCCTCTCTCATTCTCTTCAAACGTGTGTCTGTCTGTCTGTGTGTATGCATGTATGTATGTAGAATTAGAGTAATTTATATAGTATACAAAAGGGAGGTGTTGTGCGAGTCTGTTAAGCTGCTGCACACAGCGCATACACTCAACATTCTTCTAATAGTAATGAACTTTGTTAGAGTCGTTGGGGTGAGTTGTTGATGGTGGCTTAATTTCAGAAAGTTTAAGGTGAGTTTGAGTCAGACTCTGATGTTAAAAGTTTTACACTTTTTATTCTTCAAAAAATGTGTGCTGATGTAAAACTGAAGGAGTTGGGTCTAGGAATGTGGTGTGGTACTAACACAGTACAGCTGCTGCACTAGCAGAGTTCCTGCAGGTGGGTGAGGCTGATGCTAATGGGTGCTGATGTAAAACTGAAGGAGTTGGGTCTAGGAATGTGGTATGGTACTAACAAGGTACAGCTGCTGCACTAGCAGAGTTCCTGCAGGTGGGCGAGGCTGATGCTACTGTGCTGCACATGCAGTGACAGTCACATGCGAGAGGAGAAGGTGAGGTAGCTGGACTGGGCAGTGTGTTTCTGTCTGCTGAGGAGAAGAGGACAAGACTCATGTAGCCCTCCCAGTTTCAAGGTCAGGTGAAAGGTGTTAGGGTTCAGAAGAATGTCTGTGTTACCCTTGATCTTTTGTGTGTGTGGGATGTACTACTGACATTTGTGATGTGAAACACATTATGAAGCATGCAGTTAGAAACTCTGAACAAGGGAACACATTCCATTTAATGTTGTATTACAGTTCTGCAATTACCTAAAATGCTTTTTCTTGTTGAATTGAATCCACAGTGTGTGTGTATATGTCTGTCTGTGTCGTTTGTTTTCTGGATGCAAGTTGCAGTGAATCTGAGCATGGTGGCATCACCCCGCTGGGTAGTTTTGACATGTTTCCTAGGTGGTTCACATATCTTTATTGAATGGTGCTGTACTGTACTACTGTATTTGTGTGCTAAATATTTAATGATAAAGCAAAATTAGTTGTAATTACTTTATTGTGACCACATGTATGTAACAGTATTTTAGCAAAATATGGAAAAATAGAAGGGTTACCTATGCCTGATGGTGTGTGTTACTTAAAGTCACAGTTTCCCCTGGCTTTATCTATTTATTTATTTATTTTTGCACTATCACAATCTCTGGTTCCATTTTGTGCCAGTTCCACTGGAACAGTGGGATAAAGTTCCAAGTACATCCCAGCTGACTCCCGTTCAGTTAGTGGCGTAAGGCTCCTGCTGGCTTCTCTATAGGAGTGAGGTTCTGATGGGACATGCTAGAGACAAGACCATCACTGTGTTGCCAGTGGGAAATACTGGAGATCGCAGCAGTTCATTGCCAAGCTAGGTTTCTGTTGGAGTCACAGATAAGGGTTGCATTATTGTAGAGATGGGTATACCCCTTTGAAGAAATCTGTATCATGATGACGCCTTCACAAATAGCTGACACTCAAATCATTGATCAGAAAGTGTTGAACATCTGCGCCCCCCCTTTTGCAGATTCCTGGATCCGCCACTGGTAATGAACTATATCATATTGCTACTATATCTGAATGATCGCTTCTTGTCTGATGCATTGACTTTGAAGTTATAAGACAACCTAAAGAATCCAATGGGCTACTACTACCTTTGTAGTCAATATCTTGCAGATCTTCTTTCAATGATGTTACTGAACAAAAACAAACAAAAAAGTGTCAGGTATGGGATAAAAAAAAAACATTTTCTGATGTGTTTCAGCTACACCAATGATCAACACATGCGTCATGCTAACCTGGACAACAACAAAAAATAAATACATAAAACTAGTTGATTTTTGCTTGTGTACATGTTTATGCAGTAAGCACCATTGTACCTCTCAACTGAACAGATTTTCGCAGAATGTCCAGATTTTTGCCTCAAATTTTTTGTGTTCTTCCTAAAATCTGTACTTTTCTGGCAAATAGCTGAGGACTGAAGTCATTAAATAATGATAAACATTTGAGTTGAAGAGTCCACATCCTTCAGAAATTTCATGGTAATGCAAAACCTATTATTCTATCAACTTTCTAAGTTTGTAAGAACAATATTTAAAATCTGTCCCTAGTTGTTCCCCATCATTTTAGGCTTTGTCCAGATTTTTGCTCTAAGAGGTTGAGACTGAGGTATGAATTATGGATAGGAATATATGTTTTATGCACAGTCTTCACACTTTCCCTTAAAATGTCAATGAACCTCACATGAACTTGTTTATATTCTCCTGCTTTGACAATCTGGCTAGTGTTTTTTTAGTTTTTCCTTTCTTGTCTTATATTTAGTACATCTTCAACATTATCTCTACTAAACATACTGTATGAACAATCATATGTTACTACTTGCTATACTTTTAATTGTATGTCTAAACCATTATGCTTATGTAAATATCTTATGCAATCATATATCTGCTATATTTTATAACTGTGTAAACCACAATGCTCACATAAATATCTTATGTATAGTATGTTAGCAATTGTTCTGGAGCTTTTCTCCCTGGGCCTCTGCTGAAAATGGACAGCTTTGTCCAGTCAGACCTCCTCGATAAACAAATGTAAAATAAAAACAAATCTGACCTTTATGTGGATTCAAAAAAGAAAAGTACATCATGTAACAGAAACCAAACAATGGCTCTCTGTGAATTTACTATACTATTCTGTAACTGAATGCACATTACTTAATGTTAACTGATAAAACAATTAAATAAAAATACAGTATGACAGGGGAAGAAGATAATGCTTTATGATTTGTAAACTGCTCATAACTTGTCACAATCCTTGAAGGGTATAAAACACCTCTTTCTAACCTTTAGAGTCTGGAAAAAAGCTTTTCTCGATAAGCAGCAATAAAGACTCCAGCATATAATAAAAATGCATACACACCAGAAAATAACAGTTAAACATACTGTGCATGTCTCTCTGCATATTTGTAAATTAGTAAGCCATGTCTTTTTAAACCTGTAGTAAATGTTATGTTCTCCATGATAACGTTATATATGTAGTTCTTTGCATACTCTCACCGTAGTAAACATCCTGTAGTGACAAGAACACTCTCTCTTTGGGAGTTACTTTGCAATATGCTTAAATCAAAACTACTTGCAGAAGACAATGTTAATCCATCCTGAATGCGACCAATACAACACTTTATTAAAATATCTATTTAATCTACTAAGAAAACAGATTTCTGCCTCAAAGTAAGAAGTAATTAAAAACAGTTAATAACAACAACAACAACAACTCCCCCTCTTTGGTCTGACGTCCTGTGATTTGTAATGTTAGCTACTCTCCAAAAAAATATTTGTTTGGGACTTCCTTATCAATTAAGGTAGATCACCAGCAAAAATCAGCACTCCTTGAAGATGCGAAAACAATGCAAACAGCACAACATAATTCTCCTGATAAGTACTGCAAAATATTCTATTTGCCATTTCCTATTTAACCATCTGCATATGGGCAGAAGCTGGAACACAGAGGTGAAGCAATCAATACCTTTATTTGGCCAAGATGGGTTTTACAATGCACCTACTGGAGCTTCACCTTCAACAGAGTCAGGCAACAACTACTAAATAAACAAAACCCTATGTTTAATAAAATAAACAGATCTAACGTCACCACATTTCATATTTTGAAAGTTTACTATTACAAATACTAACCCATCTCTAAACTTGAGTGCAGCGTGGTATTCTAAGAAAATAAAATCTAAAATGTCACATCAGGACAAAGTCCAATAAAAAGTGTTCCAAATTTCAAACCAAATTATTTATACGTAGCACAATTGAAGTTACAGACACTCCCAATCCCACAGTGTCTGAAAACTTTTAAACTTGGGTGCATACACACTTTAAATAAAAATACTAATAACTACATGTAAACATTTGAAATATGCACAGATAGAAAACAGTAGCACAACTCAATCTGGTGCAGGCTTGTATTTCAGCAGACCGCAAAAAGTTCAGGTGTACATCATAGCACTCCAGTTGGAACTAATTGTTAATAGTTGTTGTGGTACAGCTCTCTAACAAGGGGTGGACACAGGAGCAGAGCAGAAGTACTACATACTACTACAGAAATAATGGGTGACGTCTGACAGGCCAAAATTAATTCAGACAGCAGTTATACATTGGGCAAGGCGAGCTCCAGGCAGACAATAGTTAACATGGATGCAGATGCCACTCTGTCCCTAATGGGTGATAACAGCCCCATAAAAAAAGTAAAACGGACAGTATCGTTCTCTCAGAACATGCAACACAAATGTGCAACAGGCAACTAGGACACAACTCTGTTCTAGTTTCAATTGTTAAAACATATACAAGGCTCCAGAGAGCACCCCTGCATTACCAGGCTATAATCTGTAGGAAGGACAGTGTAAAAGACAGAGGAAGAGATAATGAAGAGAACTTATTGTCCTTGTGTAGTCATGAGTTTTATTGAGGCATTGTTAGCTAAACTCGGCCTCAGTGAGATAAAATGTGTTGGAGGGAAACAGCTTGATTTCTCTGAGACAACCACAGCAACCGATATTCTTATGCAAGTTAGAGGACATACACCCTTACATGGAAGGGGTGTTGGGAGTTTCTACTCCCTTATGCTCTGATTATTTTTTTAAAACCATTATGCCTTTGAGGAACATGGATCATGGGCATTTTTGTTTGTGGTCTTGTAATAGATGATAGATAGATGGATGTAGGTAGGTACACAGAAGGGTATGGTACAAATTAGAGTAAGTCATTTAAACCATTTCTTGCTGTGCAATAATGTGAAAATTGTATCTATATAAAAATATCCTAAAACAACAGTTGATATCTATTTACCTGCACTAGACAGAGGTAAATATTAATGCAGTTGAGTTTGCTATTCTGTAAGCTTTAAGATGAAATCTTTTAAAACCTTGTACATAGCATGGTTTTGGAATTATTGATGCAAATATGAGCAAGCAATATTTGACACCTACAGGCGTCAGTAAGAGTTAACTGTAGATGCACCTGGAGGCATCACTCAGATGTAATGCGTTAACATCTCTAGTTTAAGAATTACATAGTTGTCAGTAAACATAAGATGATTGCTACACTGCCTGCAAAGATAGGAGCAAAGTGTATATCACTGGCTACAGATCTTCATTACATTATCTATAAGGGGATGGTACAAAAAGGGTTTATGTCAGGCTTTCTTGGGAGTTGTAAGAGTATAGACTACAGTGAGGACTATCTAAGACTAGACTTGTGGGGCAGAGATCCTCAATGTTAAACATAGCTGCTCTTTGTGCAAGTAAGTTATGAGGAAATTCAATACAATGTAATATATCTTGTTTACTGCTTTGGGCCTTTCCCAGAGGTGAATAGGGGCTTCAGATTTGTCCAGCAACCAGGTTAACAGTGAAAAAAATGACCAACAAATAAATGTACTTATAAATACTGGTAGTGTTTTTCTGCTGTATAAGATATCAAAAAATATCTTAATATGAACACCCTTTACTTTTCATTATGTAAGTGATGGAGTTTGTAGATGAATATTTTATTGCAGAACAAGGCGAAGCTAAGAAAAGATAAGAATCTAATTACATATGTAGGATATAAAAGGAAAGGGAGAAGTTGTATGATAAAACGCACATTTTCTAGAGTGATATTTTTTGTTTTTATGTTTATTTATTTGGTTGTTTGCTTTGCAGGAGAGAGAGACAGTACTAAGGACTGCTTAATAAGTATGGAAAAGACAATATAGTAACATTAGATTCAGATTCTTAATGGAATGACTGAAGCAGAAATTATCTCAAAATTGCTCCAGGTATTTAGGTTGAAGTTATAATTCTTCAACTTTTTGACAGTGAAAGCATGAATACTTAGAAATTCCTACTTTTGCTGTACTTATTTTTCAGATTATTTTGACTTGATGGCAATAGTCTTAGGGCCTAATTCATGAACACCTACACTAAGTGTAGACACAGGATACACAAGCTGGATTCAAGAAATCCCTATCACATTCCTTGTGCTGTCTTTTCACTCAGAACGATTATACTAAGTGCAGACACGTTGTGGTAACCTTTATGAACCCCACCTTGAATTTAAAGCTGCAAGAAAATCAGTAGGAAAATTAAAATTAAGCGGGGGGATTGGCGTAATGGATAAGGTATTTATTTACCTTACAAATGTAAGATGCAGGGTTTGATTCTCAAATGAGGTAACTGGCTAGGCTTAGAATCTCCAACAATGGCAACTAGTCTAGTACTAACCTATGAAGCTATGTAGAAGGTAGGAGTTATGCTTGTGTTGTCTATTCACTCAGAATGGTGTACACTTAATAGACACAATGTGTAGGTATTTATGAATCCAGCCTTTAGTCTGTTCAAATATAACTTGAATGAATGGATAACTTACCACAAATTCACCCTTGGTTTAACATCAGTGACCCTCATGAATAGGGGAAACATGTAAGTACCCTAAAGTATGCTTTAGTGACCCATCTTTAGAGATTCATAATGCAAAATATCAGCTAATAATTACTATAAGAATGTAGAGCAAAGCTTTCTAATATCCTCACAGACTAGTAGCCTGGCACGTACCTACAAACATATAACAAGATATGCTATGAATCACATAAGCCACAGCATGAGAAAAGTTAGAGAATCTGTGCTCCTCACTGCTTTCTTGCTTGTGTTGAGCAATCCAAGGACTTTACAGATTTTTAAGAAATTCAGTTTATGGGCTACAGCAGTAGTGGAAATGTATGCAAAAAGTCTGTCAGGATAGTATGTGTCAAAAAAAGCATCATAAACTGCAGAGGTTCTAAAACAAGTATTCATACGATTAAAATCATATAACCTTCAATATGATGTTGCAAATATTTTACATCTTTTTCTTGGGAAGTGAAAATATGATCAAAGAGAGTTGTAACTGAATCATAATTATCTACCTGAGATGGGAACAGTACAGTCTTGGAAAAACAAGCAAAAAGGGAGTCTGCAATGTAAATGAGAGACTACAATGCATTACCAAGGGATAACTCATGAATATTGAAGAAATAAAGATCCCTAAATTGTTCTTCAAATTTCTATGTATTTTTTAAAATCAACTCTGGGTAATGCATGGTAAGTTCATGAATATTGACAGAATAGTTTTGGTTTAATAATAACAAGGTGTGAAGTTAGTTTATCTACAAAAATATGTGAACTGAATAATTTTCAGTAGAATGATTCTGTTTGTACCTCCGATACTATGAATAGGCAGAAAAAAAGCCTTTATTTTAAATGTCTGCCAAAAGGCATTGGAATACAATATACATTACAGTGCAACATTCATTTGTGATAATGTATTGTGTCAGTTGTGCCTTTCTGAAGGTAGAGCGACACTGTGATTCATACATATCAGTTTGACGTCAATAATGCGACTCTAGGAATAATACAGATTTACACTGTACTGTAACTACTGTTGTGTACAAAATATTACAATATCAGCAATAGTTGTGTTGTCTTGTCTACCATTTACTTAGAAACAGCAGCACTGTATGCACTATGGTTAAGCATTCACGTAAACTTGTACTAAAGTCCTGCACATTGAAAAGTGTCAACACAGAGCCTTTTCTGTAGTACAAAATAATTATACATATAGCAAGCCTTGCAAAACGCTACATCATCTATGCATGGAGTTGCAGCTTCTGTGACCCACCTGCTTTAAGGGACTTCTCTCGTGGTTGCCCACTTTGCTCGTGCCTCGCTCTGTTTACATCGGCTACTGCCTTCTGACTAAGCGCAAATAGGGGAGGAAGTTAGAGACATGGCAGGAGTGAGATGCGGTAGAGGACTCAAGTAATTTGACACCCATGTCAAAATAAAATATTTTCTTCTAACCGTGCATATCGCAAGAAGGTAGTTTCTAAAACGAAGCCACAGCAGTGGGAAACCAAGGAAAGTGTTTAGCATTAATGCACAGTGACATTCACACAGACATAATGCTGTGCTATCATGGCCCCATCCATCTTTACCAACATACAAGCAACCCACTCAGCTCAACAAACTGAAACACTGCGACACACACACACACACACACACACACTTACTCTGAAAGTGTCCCATCTTCTGCTCGTTTCCTCCCGCTTGCGAATCCGTCCATTTCAGTTCCTGCTCGTGGTCCTATTTTCCGCTTGCGAACCCCAAAACCGTCCATCCATGTGAGTTCCCACTCGCAAAACTCGAAAAGATGCGCGTGATGATGTCAGCACGCCCGCAACCGTTCTTCTTTCTTCTTAAAGAAGAAAGTCCAAAAAAAAAAAAAAAAAAAACTAGTCAGCCGACCAGGAAGGTGCAAGTGCACCCCGTTGCACCTGCCTGCGGGCGCCCTTGGCTGGGATATATGCAAATAACCCTTATGAACATCAGGTGTTTCAGCTAATTGGTGATTCTGAATGCCCATGACTTGTTTCATCTTTTTAATGGACAATTTCAGGCCAGTAAAGCCAAACACCACTAGCTGTGGATATGCATATTTCTGCCTTGTCAAACACTCTGCTTGTGCTGTGCTGATGAGGTCATAACAAGGCAGAAATATGCATATCCACAGCTAGTGGGGTTTGGCTTTATTGGCCTGAAATTGTCCTATAAACGATGAAACAAGTCATGGGCATTCAGAATCGCCAATTAGCTGAAACACCTGATGTTCTTAAGGGTTATTTGCATATATCTCATGCCTCTGATACAAGAGAAGTTCTAGCTTTGCTGGAGTTTTCATTTTGTTTTTACTGATTGGTTTTTCAGTGACTTTCTCACTCATTGTTTTAGTTTGATGTTTGGGATATTTTTGCAGTGACCCTAATGATAATAGACATCAGCTGGGTATAACAGCCCTGCGTTTCTAATGCTTAGTCAAACACTCTGCTTATGCTGTGCTGATGAGGTCATAACAAGGCAGAAATATGCATATCCACAGCTAGTGGAGTTTGGCTTTATTGGCCTGAAATTGTCCATTAAAATGATGAAACAAGTCATGGCCATCCAGAATTGCCAATTAGCTGAAACACCTGATATTCATAAGGGTTATTTGCATGTATCCCATGTGCCTCTGATACAAGAGAAGTTCTAGCTTTGCTGGAGTCTTCATTTTTGTTTTTACTGATTGTTTTTTCAGTGACCTTCTCACTCATTATTCTCAACACTGGTATAAGTTGCTGTAAATCGAGTAATAGACAAACTCAGCCTCACATTGATAGGAAGCTTGTTCCACAGGAAGATCAGTCTCTAGGACACATATCTGTCTCTCCAGCACATTCTGTTTAAGTCACAGACAAAATTCAGGTCCCTAGATCTTGTATTTCTGATACTATTTGACTTACGAATATACACGATATTCATAAATGTGAGATTTGAGGATGCTTTGTAAGCTAGGCATGGATCACCCCATAACAGTCTATAGGAGACTGAGTAGAGGGAAGGGGATTTAAGGCACTCTGTATACGGCAGGTTTATCACACCTTGTATTCTTTTTGTAAGGAACCTCTGAGGTTGCTCTAGTTGCTGCATATTCCTGGTCAGGTACATATAGAAGGGAGCATTGAAGTATATGATTGGTCTGATAAGGGCAGAGTTCAGTGGGATAGTGACTTCTTTGGACCTGGACACCAAACATAAAAGGATTTCTTCACCATTGTGGTTACATGATGGTCAAAGGTAAGGCCACTGTCTACGTGCATATCCAGATCCCTGACCAATGGGCTGACTCTTAAGGGCATATTATCAACCTGATAAATGCTGGGATGGTTGACTTCCCAAAGGTTAAAATTATGCATTTCTTAGCAGTGAGTTTAAGACCATGGCTTTATTACCATTTGTTAGTCAGAAATAGGCTTTCTTGAAGAATGCTAGTGTCTGCAAGAAAGTCTATGAAAACCCCCAGCTTGCAATCATCTGCAAACTTAATTAGCCATAAACCTTCAGTGTTTGCTTCCACTTCAGAGAAATAGATGCCAGAAAGAAGCTGGTCCAGTAATGAGCCCTGGCGGACTGCACTAGTGACTTGCCTCTTGGTGAAGGTGGCCTCACCTATTTTGACCTCCTGGATCCTATTCATGATCCAGTTGGCTATCCAAGGGATGACAGAAGGGTTTATAGCTAATTTAGTGAACTTGTCTATAATGCCTTAGTGGAGTATTGTATCAAAAGTCTTCCTTTAACAAAGCCAAACTGTGATGGGTCCAGCATTTGCTAGTTACCAATGTTCTCATTTATTGTGTCCACTATAAATCTTTCCATGGCCTTACACATGAGGCTGGTCAGACTTATGGACCTGTAGTTACCTGGCTTAGTGGCTGGACCTCCTTTGTGCAGGGAAATGACTGTAACCATCTTCCATTCCTTAGGTACAAAACCTGACTGTATGCTCCACCTGAAAAGTAATTCAAGTGGACGAGAGAGGTTATGTTTAATGCTTTATTTAGTTAGCATCCTGAGATGTTATCAGGGCCTATTGATGCAGTGTGTTTGGCCTTGAAAAGTGCATTGATGACCTGTTCCCTAGTAATGACTGGGGGGATTGTAGTATGACATATTTCCTTTGGACTACTTGGAGGGAGTGTGGGGGGGGGGGAATTTGAGCTGAACCTGTCAGCCAAAAGGGTGGCAATAGCCTCTGGTTCAGTAGGGGTGACGCCATTTACAGTAAGTTCTGCACATTGTTGCATATTTCCCTTGAGGTTACGAACATAGCTGTAGAAAATTTTGTGGTGGTTCTTTGCTTGAGAAGCTATCTTTTCTTCAAATTTAACCTTTAAATTACTAACTAACACTCTTCTCTGTCTGTTTAGATAGATTGGGGATTTTAGTATGTTGAGCTGTGTTCCTACTATGCTTGGCCAAGATTTTTTTTCTTTTGTTGTACAACCAATTTTTATTTTATTTTTTATTTACTGATTTAACATTTGTTTACAGGGAAAGTCCGACTTGGAACAAAAACAATTTTCAGCAGAGGCCTGGGGATAAGCATTCCAGACGCATGTCTTTGTACCATGGGAGGAAACCAAAGCACCCAGAGGAAACCCACATGGAGGACATGCAGACTCTACACAGACGGCACGCCAGTCGAGAATCAAACTGGAGAATCTCTTGCTGTGAGGCGACAATGGTACCGCTGCACCACACCGTTTTTTTTTTTTTTTTTTTATTAATCACAATTGATATTGTGATTCCACTAATCTGACTTGTCTTTCTACTTTGTCTTATTCTTAATACAAGTGAGCACAGTTCAGTTCACTCTATACAGCTATCAATACAGCTGTACTGGGATTTTGTAAATAGCTCAGCATGTGCTATGGTGTTTACTGGGTTTGGAGTTGCTTGGGATTTAGCCAAGGTGTTGCTTAGGAAAGAGCGGTTAGCCTTGGAATAGTTCCTAAAGGTTTTTAGTTTTGCTGGGTACCCAGATTTAATTTTTATTTCAAGCAATACTGCATTATGGTCAGATCTAATTAGCGAGGACATTACATTGGATGAGGAACATCCCTCCTCCATGTTTATGAGTACAAGGTCAAGGATGTTTGTAGCCCTGCTAGGAGAATGGACCAACTGTTCCAGGATGCTGGTATTAACAAAGTTTAGGAATCACTGGGCTTGTGCATTAGAAGTGGTATAGGATTCCAGTCTGCAGAGGGGTAGTTGAGATCCCACATGGAGATCATATTGGGCTGAATGGTAAGGGACTGTAGTACATTGAATTCGGTAGTATTATTTTCCTGGAACATGGAGGGGGACATATAGATTGTAAGGACATGGTATGAGGCATTGTTTATGGTGAGTTGCACATGTATGAATTTCAGTAGGACATGCACTTTAACTAGTCTGGATATGAGGTTGTTTTTAATATAGACTGAGACTTCTCCACCTTTAGTTCCCTACTGTGCAGTAGCTGATCTAAAGGTGCAAAAAGCATTATAACCTTTTATTGCCGGGGTACCCTCCTCGAATTTAAACCATGTCTCCATTACTACACAGATGCCTGCACTCTCCAGAGACAGAGAGGCTTGCATGGAGTGGAGCTTCTTGTTAAGACTTCTAGCACTGAGCAGTACCACTTTCAGATATTCTTTTATAGGTTCCATTAAGTCAGGAGGTTTATCAGTTTGGCATTCCTAAAAAAAGGCACTATGGGGCTGGAAAAGGTCTTTGCCAATATAAGAATGCCTAGAGGGGATAAGTGCAGACCATCCTTGGCAAAGCAGTATGGTCAGTCAATCATGTCCTCCCAGCCTGTCAGATATTTTACCCTTTGGATTGACACCAGAAGCTAAGCCAGTTGCTAAAATCAATCACTTTCTGTGGTAATGTGGCATCAACTTGGAGAAGGTAATATGTTGCTCAGTGCTGGTTTCGAACCTGCCTGAGAGACACAATCAGCGAGCTCAATTGTGTCTCACTTTATATAGTCAAGGGAGGTATATCTCAGGTCATGAACATCCACATGGACTATGATAGTCATACTGGTGACTTTAATAACCCAACTATTAACTGTGAATCATATATGAAACCAAATGTGCAAGCACAGAGATTCCTGAATTTTATAAACACAAACTCCCTGGGCCAGGTTTTCATTATGTTGACCAGGGGCACAAACATACTGGATCTGAGCCTCAGTAATATGTGAGAGTGCTGCACAACCCATTCTATAATGTCTTCAGTGGTAAGGTAAGATCACAAAATGGTCTCCTTTGAAGTAAAAAAAAAAAAAAAAAGAAAGAAAGAAAAAGAAAAAAATATAAACCTAGCTAACCCTAGAATGTTAAGAAACTACTCTAAGACTGACTTCCTACTATTAAGTAATAACCTGGCAAAATGTAAAGCTCCCATAAATCCTGAGAACAGTACTGCTTATGCAGAACTTTTCACAGAAACCCTATGCAAGCATATTGATAGCTGCATAGAGGCAGCTGTACCCAACAGCAATAAGTGCAGAGCTAACTCAAAAAATAAGCCACCCTGTTGGAATCACAAAATCAATAGGATATATAACAGAAGAAAGAGAATCATGTCAAAAATTAGGTGATGTAGCACCCAGTAGGATAAAAGCACTCTCATCAAACTAAACAAACAACTCAGAGGATAAATAAAGTCTACCAAAGCCAATTGATTATTAAATAATTATGAGGTAAATTTAGACTCCCTTCAGCTATGTCTGCAACCTCAAAGGCAATATGCAATTATGTGCAAAGCTTATTGTTAATGGAGCCACCTATACTGAGCCTAAAGATATAACAAATCTACTAGCAGACAAATTCAGCTCTACCCTTACACCTTTCTTCCCCCAACCTCCCATCAGGAAATACCATCAAATATAATTATATATATCAGTAGGGAACAGGTCCTCAGTGCTCTGTCTAAGGCCAAGAACACTGCATCGATGGGCCCAGACAATATCCCAGGATGCCTTATAAATAGCAGAAAACATGACCTATCAGGCCCTCTGAAATTACTTTTTAACTTTAGCCTCCAAACAGGCTTTGTGCCTCATGAATAGAAAACAGCAACAGTCAACCCTCTGCACAAATCCGGGCCATCTACAGACCCTGGAAACTACAGACTCATAAGTCTCCCAAGGCTCATAAGCAAAGCCATGGAAAGAATTATCATTGAAATGATCAATAATGCAATAGGAAACCTCTAGAAACTGGACTCAGCCCAATGTAATTTTGTCAAGTGCAGGTCATGCCTGTGCAAGCTTCTTTGAGAAGGTCCCCAAAGCAATGGATGAGGATAAAATGGTTCACACTGCCTACTTTGACCCGGCCAAGGCATTTGACACACTGCCTCACTCAAGCATTGTTGATAAACCCAAGAGGGTAGGCATAAACCCTTATGTCACATAGTAGATAGCTAACTGGCTGAAAGACCAGACCCAGGAAGTTAGAATTGGGAAGTACACCTCTATGAAGAAGCCACTCATAGCGGAGTCCCTCAAGGATCATTCCTGAGACCAGTCCTTTTGGTAGTTACTTCTCTGAAGTCAAGACCAATGTCAAGAGACTCTGGCTGACCAAATTTGCAGATGATTACAAATTAGGAGCAGTCATAGAATCCCCCACCAACAATAAGGTTCTTCAGCATGAGCTGACACAGACAAATAATTTGTGTCAGAGCCATGGACTAAACCTTAATGCCAAGAAATGCATAATAGTACCCTTCAGAAAGTTATCCGCCCATGGTAACTATCATATTGACAATACACCCTTAACTCATTAACCCTGACTACAGTCTCATGGCACTTTTGTGGTTACATCCGAGCGCGCTGTGAGACGATAGTAAATGCATGCTTAGACCCGAGTGCCTTCTACCAGTGCAAATAACTTTGCAGTTAGATTGCAACTCCACTGTTGAAAATGTTGTTGAAAAAGTAACTGAACTTTGTCAGTTACCTTGTTAGCTTAATTTTCAGCATGAAGTTACCTGTTGTTCATATTTGATTTTTCCTAGAAAATTGGTTTTAACTGCAAGTCTCTTCACCTCCGATCCAGAATAGGGTAAGATTGTGCTTTGTTATAGCTTTGCTTCTCTCATAGAAATGCTGAATGCTCTTGGTCCACTAATGTGCTGGTTTTAATTAGTGGCTGCAGTTTGAAAGTAATGACGGAGAATTCATTTCCACACATCCGTAAACCCCTAGTGCAGAACCTCTATCAACATTCAAAAGTTTGTATGAGCAATGTGAAATCGTCCCTATTTCTGACCAGCTTTTCTGCTGTACGCGGTAGCAAATAAACCTCATAATCACCATACTTATACTTGGGCTATTTTTCAAAAAAGAGGTTTTCATTTCTTTGGTGGCACAGAGGTAACTTTGGGAAATAACGACCGATATTTCAGTTGCAGACTGCATATCCAAATCATTGCTAGTTTGTGCAAACCTGTTTATTCTATCCCCTTTCAAAGTTAGTACAAGGAAAAAAGGGAATCCACTCATTTATGCCCTCCCCAAGCATTGCTTTTGGTTTCATGCAAGTGCTCCATTTCCTCCCATGTTACAAGGACTCTCGCTTGTAGCATTTCTTCCAATGGCTGTGGCATAAATTGGCTTGCTTCACATCTGACTTTCTCGGTAAACAAATGTTACAGACCAGAAGAGGTGTATACTATTTTGGCCAATATGTGCTGGTTTTAATTAGTGGCTGCAGTTGGAAAGTAATGACAGAGAATTAATTTCCACACTTCCGTAAACCCCTAGTACAAAACCTGTTATTCTATCACCTTCAAAGGTTTGTATGAGCAATGTGAAATCATCCCATTTCTGACCAGCCTTTCTGATATACACGGTAGCCAATACACCTCGTAATCACCATACTTATGTTTGGGCTATTTTTCAAAAAACGAGGTTTACATTTCATTGGTGGCACAGAGGTAACTTTGGGAAATAATGACCGATATTTCAGTTGCAGACTCCATATCCAAATCGCTGCTAGTTTGTGCAAACCTTTTTATTCTATCCCCTTTCAAAGTTAGTATGAGCAAAAAAGGGAATCCACTCATTTATGCCCTCCCCAAGCATTGCTTTTGGTTTCATGCAAGTGCTCTGTTTCCTCCCATGTTACAAGGACTCTCGTTTGTAGCATTTCTCCCAATGGCTGTGGCATAAATTGGCTTGCTTTACATCTGACTTTCCTGGTAAACAAATGTTACAGACCGGAAGAGGTGTATGCTATTTTGGCCAAAGTATAGCACTGTTATGACGTACTGAGTTTTACGGAGATGGATGACCCCAAGTCATCGGACTGTTAGAGTGTGACAAGTTGTCTTCAGAGTGCAACACTCTTATAATTTTGTCGTAAATTTCTTTTACATACTGAAATACATGTTAAAATGTATATGCTTTATTACTGGGGCAAAAAACATCTAGTCGGTAATGTCAAAACTAGGTGCATGAGAAAACATATGTAATATAGTACCATAATGTAGTTTCCATCAAGGGCATCTCTGTTGGGACATACTCTGTTTACTAGGGGTTAAATGTCTAGGTTGTAATAATGAAATAAGTTATGTTAATAAAAAGCAAAATATATGTAATACGGTCTCATAATATGGTGTTAATAGTGTGTGTGTGTGTGTGTGTGTGTGTGTGTGTGTGTGTGTGTGTGTGTGTGTGTGTGTGTGTGTTAATAAAAAGCAAAATATATGTAATACGGTCTCATAATATGGTGTTAATAGTGTATGTGTGTGTGTGTGTGTGTGTGTGTGTGTGTGTTTATTATGGTGCATTATTGTTATATTGTCACAGTGCAGTTACAAAGATGTTTGGATATGATGTAATGGTTACATAGATTTATACATGGTATGGAGAGGAACATGTCTTTGTTTAACAAGGAGAGTGACAGTATAGATTTTGGATTTGTTGATCAGGGATTTAAAGGTGGGTGTTGAATAAAAGAACAACATCTTATAAATTGGTTGAGGGACTTTAGGAGTGAGCTGGAAGAAGTTCTTTACAAATTTTTTTATAATGTTGTCATAGGACAACATTTTAGTTATAATATCCCTGTGATCAAATTAGAGCATTTTTTTAACATTTATAGTTGATGTTTAGGTTTATTGTGAGTAACTTGACAGCGTACAGCAGTTTATATAAAAATTTGTGTCAAAGCGTATGCTTCAGGTTCATTGTAATCTGTCACAGTGTTTATAAGTGATGCAAGTGTTCTAATCAGAATAGATGTTATAGTAGGGAAGGGTATGCCTTTGGATTTTTTGAGATTTGGTAATGTTGGTAACTATACAGGAGAAGGGCTTAATGCCCAAATGATAAAAAGTATGATCTATACAGCACTGTTGTAACAGTAACAGGATTGAGCTCAAAACAAATGAGATGTCTGGCTGGCATAAAGGATGAGTGTTGAATGAGTATTCATTTTTTTTTATTTCTCCATGTATTTATTGTGTAGAATATCATGACAAAATATAAGTAATCTTCTGACAAAAATGTTAAAAGTGTAATTAAATGTCATTAAATCAGTATTACGTCAGTCTTCAATGTTTGTCAATGTTCCCCAAATTATCTCCTTCTATGGTTCATATGGAGCTGTCTGTAATGATAGCATTCCTAACTGTGATTTCAAAATCTTTTTTATTAGCCCTGTCGCTCTTTTGTTCTATGTACTGTTGGAGTTGTCTAAGTCTTAATTCCACATTGCTGTGCTTTCTGCTTGCATGTCTTGATATGTTAAATATTATCCCTTAGTACAAAGGACACCATAGTTACTAGGTATAGCTATTGTAATATCTTGAGTGCGTGTGTGATATGGCAGATTCTGGTACCTGACAAACAACTAACTGTGACATTCTTCTTATACAGCCTGGTGAGAGGCACATCTGCATGTCTCACAATGATGTTGGGTTTCTGGTGAAGTCTTAGTGGTTGTGAGGCGCAGGTGCGTGGACTATGACATTTAAGATTATTTTGTTCTGTCAATGATAGCCTTTGGGGTATAAAGATGAGCAGTAATTGCTGAAATATTATGATGATTATAGCGTGAGGCTTTTGTGCTTCACTCAACCATTTCTGTTTGTATGATAAAATGTGATCACTGCTGATTTTTACAGAGGAATCCAATTTATTTGTATTGTAGCCAATGAACAGATAATATTTTGAAGGCAAGATAGTGGCTGGGCTGATGAAAATGGTATCTAACAAAGTGTTTTTAGGTGATAACAAGATGGACACAATCATTGCTCATAGGCTATAGCGGGGAAGCTTTGTGGTTCATGATAGGTCCAATGTCAATGCAGTGCATACTCCTTGAAGATATTTATTTTGATTGATGGTCACTGACAGCAAAGCTATACATGCTTTTTTGGGTGTAACAGAATGACAGTTTTCCATGTAAATGTTACTGAAGGGCCATTTGATGAAATATTTCATTCTGGCACTTGTGCATGCATCATTTTACTGAACAGGTCGCTTGTTTTACAAAGCCTTTCACTCTTGATCCTAAATGGTGAACAGATTTCCACGTGTAGTCGGTGGTGGAGCTAGCTCTAAAAAGAGCTGTTTTAGCCCTGTGGGCAGCTGGAGCTCTATATAGAGCTGTTACAGATCTCTATGAGCTCTGAGAAGAGCTGTTTTGTGTTTAGAATGCCCTTTTGGGCAGATGTGGTAGTTCTAAAAAGAACTGTTTTGTTTGGTTCACCGAAGCTGTGTCTGTGCCTCCGGCTGGTCTTACCGAAGCTGATGCAGATTTCTGTGAGCTCTGAGAAGGGCCAATTTGTGTTTTGAATGCCCGTTCGGGTGTTGATGGTAGCTCTAATAAGAACTTTTTTGTTTTATTCTTCAATGTGTCTCCGGTTGCTCTTACCAGAGCTTTTACAGATCTCTGTGAGCTCTGAGAAGAGCTGTTTGGTGGACTGTGAGCTCTGAGAAGAGCTGTTTAGTGTAAGGTGCAGATCCACGTGAGCTCTGAAAAGAGCTGTTTTGTGTATGGACACAATGGGCTCTGGGAAGATCTGCTGCTGTGTCTTTCGGTGTTCTGCGGTGGTGTCGATCTCCGTTGTTCTTCTTCTTGAACAGATCATCAGTTCTTTTGCTATGTGTGAGTCCTAAAAAGGGCTATTTGTGTGCTCCCCAAGCGCTGGTCAGAATGACCTGAGAGCTTTTGCTGTGCTGCTTTTATGCTACTGTGGAGGGTTCGTGGTTGAGAGATGTCTACTGAGAAGTGACTCGTTGGGAGTGTGGCCCTAGTAGGCCTACAAGGTAGCTTGGGAGAATGCTTCATTTTGGTGGTTGCACATACTAGTAAATGTTACCGAAGGGTCATTTGTTGAAATGTCTCATTTTGGTAATTGTGCATACCTCAGTATTTTACTGAAGGAGTTGCTTGGGTGAATGCCTCATGCTGGTGCATGTGTAGACTTGGACATATTAATGAAGAGGTTGCTTGGGGAAATGCTTCATTGTGCTTCCTTGTGCATCAGGGACGTGATTGTGCATACATTGTCAGACTGCTAAAGTGAACACTGGGTAACATAGTTTACTGTGTCATTTTAGTTCTTCTACATGCACAACACACACAACCGAAGGGGCTACTGGGGAAAATATTTCATTAGTTCAATCAGATCTACTCCAGTTTTATAAATGCTCTGTGTTGTTCTGCCTGCAAATCCTGGCATTATATGACTTTGTGTCTCTCTCTCTATACGTGAAACACTGTAGTCGCTAGGTGTAGCAATTTCAATCAGCAGTGCTACTTTTCGTCTTTTCATGGACTACTACATCTGGTTTTCTCGCATCTATCTATGCACTGTTAGCAATGGGTGATGCCATGTGATATAAACTTCAACATTTTATATAATGCTTTGTGGCTCATGTTTCCAGTGCTTTTTTCAGATACTTCAATATAATGTTTGCACAATCCCCAATGCAACAGTCTTGCCACATTATTATTCCTTTCAGTATACAGTCCTTCTCCCATTAGTATATTATAGCCAGCAATATGTGACTGTTTCCAATTCTGTTTTACAAAGGAAACATGATTTGACTATTACTTTCTCTATTTCCTGCCAGTACTTGGTTCTGCTAGCCATTTCTGTATGGTTTTGACCTTGTGAAGGGAGTGTATGTTTGATGTACAATACCTGTAAGTACTAAAGGCTTTGGTACACTGGCTGGACATTGGGATATCTTTGGGAGGAGATACCTTAGGTTAAGAATTCTACAGTACTGAAGAGACAGACATCTACTGTTATGATACAATCTAACACAACTGTACTTTCTGTGGTACATTGGCCTAATTTCCCTTAGTCACTGTGAATACCTCTTCGTGTCCCCCTTCAAAAGTGTCGACTGACCTATTGAGTCTAACCAAGTGCTTTGGAGGTGAAATGCACGAGAATGTTTTAATTGACTTGACCACAGCATTTTCTGATGTAGACAAAGAATTGTAATATGAGTCATTCCTCATTGCTTGGTACCTTGCTAACAAATAGGTGGGAGGAGGGCTCATTAATATGTAAGTGTTATACTATTTTACTGAATTACTTAGGTGTTGTCCTTACTGATAATGAGTCTGTGTTACACAAACAGCTACACAAGGTAATATAATGAATGCCTAGTCAACAGGTTATGTGCAGCAATTATCACCTTTGTCTGAACATGCATAACTTTGCAGTGCTGAAAGTAAGATCATTATCACATTAGCAATAAGTGCAGTTACAATAGAGCAGTGAGTCATTGTCACTTTTCTGGCAGAAGTCTCAGCTGCTGTAACTGTTATTCACATAAGTAGAAGTCGTTATCACTTTGATGAATGCACAAGCCAGATTGTGTTTTTTCTCTGCTTGTAGTCATTGCCAGCCACCCCCTCCATTCTTCATCAACTAGCTATCCTCCAAAACCCCTGATGTTATATATATATATATATATATATATATATATATATATATATATATATATGTACATAACGTACTTGCACATATATACATATACACATGAATGTCAGTATGGCAGTGGCTTCTCTTGGGATATAGGGTGATGCATCTGCATACATTGTCTGTAGTTCATTTAGAGGAGATTTACATGTGCCCTTTCTGTGCATACATTGTCTGTAGTTCATTTAGAGGGGATTTACATGTGCCCTTTCTGTGCCCCCTTGTCAGTTACTGGCCAAGCCCTTATGCACCAAGGCCAGGAAGGTTCCTCTTCAGAGATTTGCGCCAACTGCTCTTGTGTTGGTGGGTGCATCACGGGGGATATACCCAGCCATCCATGGATCTTGTGATTGACCTGGATTGCAGTTGGGAACTTGGAGAATCTTCAGCTCAGTCCCATAGTGCTGATGTCCTAGGTAAGCATGAACTCAGGGCTGCCACTGTGATGCAGTGTTTCCCTCCACTAAAGGACACATGCAAAAAGACAAAGCCTGCTGCAGTCTTAGTCTTTTCACATGTTGTCTTGGTTGAGCTCTCCACTCAGTCTCCCTCCCTTCAGGTGTAGTAAATGTATGTAGGTCAAGGCAAGACCCTTTACATTAGTACATTAGCTCCCCCCTTTGAGTTCTTATGACCATTGCCAAAAGACCACATGTAAATGGAAAAGGCAGAGGTAAGGCAGAGTGCTGGCATTGCATGCAATCAGGAGTCATTGCTGCTACCAGCAGTCTGAGTGGGTAGCCAGCACAGGTATGGGACACTTCAGACACCCATGGCTTGAAGTCCTGTGCCTGTCCTAGGCATATTAGTGGAGTGGTGGTCCTTACCCTGCTTTTTATCTTTACATGTGCCCTTTCTGTGCCCCCTTGTCAGTCATTGTGTGTAATTTTGTGTTTTTACAGGTGGTAGGTATGTATGTCTGCAGCGTCATCACCACTTATGTACCTAATGAAAAGAATACTGCCCCTGTGGATAAGAGTGAAGATTTGGTAAGGAGCAGGTGAAGATGCTGAGAAAGAACAACTGTTTCAGGAGAGTGCTAGCACCTACAATCTAATATGTCATTAACCATCCTGCAATACTTCTTTTTTTTATTCTGCTTTTATCAGGCATGTGTAGAGTTTAGATGACAGGAAGGGCTTAGTAATAAAGAACTTGATCCCTTGGGACTAGTACTGAATGGACACATGTAAAGAGGAAAGGCATAGGTAAGGCAGACTGCTGACATTGAAGGAGGTCGTGAGACCACAGTGGTATCAGTTGTCTGAGTGGGTAGCCAGCACAGCTATCGGACAGATCAGATGGCCTTGCCTGCCACTGAAGTCCCATGCCTGTCCTGGGTTCATTAGTGGAGTGGCAGTCCTTACCTTGCTTTTTCTCTTTACATGTACCCATTCAGCAGTATGTTGGCTACACCAAAAATGTGTATATTTACAATCCTATGTGTCTACATGGTAAAACAACTACTTCTGAATGCTGTGCAGATGTACATATATCATATGTTTTGTAGGACTCAGGTTATGGAAATTATGATTTGTTCATATTTTGGTAAATAACTTTGCAAGGGAGCATGTCAGTGTGCCAAATAATACCTCATTTTGAACACAGTATTGATAGTTCCAACATGGTAAAAGAAGTGTGCCTGTATGTTGTACACGTGCAGTATCAAAGTTTGTTTCGGACTTAGGTTATGGAAATTATGATTTGTTTTCATATTTTGGTAAATAACTTTGCAAGGGAGCATCTGAATGTGCCAAGTAATACCTCAATTTGAAGACAATGTTGCTGGTTCCAACATGGTAAAAGAATTGTGCCTGTATGTTGTACACATGTGCAGATATCAAAGTTTGTTTCGGACTTAGGTTATGGAAATTATGATTTTTTTTCATATTTTGGTAAATAATTTTGCAAGGGAGCATCTGAATGTGCTAAGTAATACCTCATTTTGAAGACAGTATTGATAGTTCTAACCTGGTAAAAGAATGGTGCCTGTATGTTGTACACATGTGCAGATATCAAAGTTTGTTTCAGACTTATGTTATGGAAATTTTTTTTTTCATATTTTGGTAAATAACTTTGCAAGGGAGCATGTCAGTGTGCCAAGTAATACCTCATTTTGAAGACAGTGTTACGTCTTACAACATGGTAAAAGAACTGTGTACACATGTACAGATATCACAGTTTGTTTAGTCTTGTAGGATTATGAAAATTATACATTTCCAATACTTCTCATTATTATGCCCAAATCTTTGCAAGGGAGCATGTTGATCACACAAATGATGCATCATTTTGAAGCTGACATTCAGATGCACAACTTCTACAGTGATATGTAGGCTCTGTATTTTACAGGTTATGAGAGATTATGCTTTGTTTATTTATCAAGTATGAGAAATAATGTATTAATCATATTTCTGTGAATATCTCAAGAAAGGAGCATCACACAGTAATGGTTAAGGTATCATTTTAAAGCTGACATTCATACTAACAAACTATATTCAAATTGTATGGGTCTGCATGGTACACTGACCAAGATATTGTGCTTTGCTTTTCCAAAAAGGTATAAAATATGCACAGTATCAACATTCCTTGACAAATATTTAATAATGACTTTAGTATGCACTATCAACATTTACACTGTTGGAAAGGTAAGTGTCTGCTGAACAACTTTTGTGCTTAAATTTTTAGTCTAGCTCTTATAGTTAGAGTTATGATCATTTATTCTATGTATGGTATTACAAATGGATTTTCTGAAAATGAGCTCAGGCTGCACTGTTGTTCCTATGGTGGAATTAAGCATGCAGCTTTTTCTGAGCTGCTTCGGAGTGAATGAGTTAAGGTTATACCGAGTACTCAGGGACTTAGAGACCCACATAGACAGTAATCTAGCCTTTGACCATGATGTGTCTACAACAATGAGGAAATCATTTTTTGTTGTGCAACTTATAAACAAAGGCCTCTAGGTCCAAGGAGATCATTTTTACACTGTATTCAGCATTCATTGGACCTGCCATTGAGTACAGTGCATCCTTTGGTATGGTCCTAACCAAGCATATCCAACAATTTGAATGCCCACAGGCATTCTTCATTAAAAAAATACAAAGCTTAAGTAGCAAGACTTATGTAGACCACCTCAAAGCCCTATCCCTGTATTCTGTCTCCTACAGGCTGTTGAGGGTAGCTATATGCCTAGCATGCAAGGCATTACTAGACCCTACCCTGATGGACCTACTGTGTATCCACAAAATAAACAGCACTGGAATTAACCAGTATAAACATTTAAACTTTGCCTGTGATATAAATATGACCTGTTGGAGAGACAGGTATGTATCCCAGAAACTACCCCTTCTCTGGAACAGACTCCCCATCCATCTGAAGTAGCATTTCTCCCTAACACACTTCAGGTGTAACTTAGACAATTAGCTTGTAAACAGGAAATTCATCCCTGGTTTGGTACCTATATCTCTAATGGTCACAGGCAGCCTGCAAATGTTTCATTTCCCAGGTTCCTGCTTGTAAATGTTTCATCTCCAAAGCATCTGCTTAAAATTATCACTGCTAAAAGAACTTGCCATATATCTGGGATGCATGACTAGGCTTAAAAGGGTCCTTGTGTTCATTAGCCTAGTACAAACCTATCAGCCTATGAACTGGTACCTATTGTTCAGTGACCTGAGTGCCTGTGTGACTTGACTGATCCTAGCCCTGGAAAGGCAGCAAACAGTGACTCTGTCCTTACTCAGTCTGGTGATGGAGTCCCCAGGAAATTTGGCTGTGTGTTGGTTTGCCTTAAGGGCTTAACAGTAGAGGCACTGGATAGTGTGTTACTATGTGTAACTGTGTGTGGTGTTTTAACAGTGTGTTTACATGATGGCTGGTAACCCTTTTTTGATTCTGCTGTGCAGAAAGTCTTAGTGTTTTAGGAAGGTTACCTGTAAGTACCTCAGCATAAGTAGTTTTATGTGCAGGATCCTCATCCTGTGTGGTAGGTATGGTTCAAGAGTCACTGGCAACCTCTATAGGATTAGTTTTGGTTGTATGAGAAACTTTCGCTTCTAGCGTTAGTGTATTTACACCTATCACATACTTTATCTGTTTCATTAAAAATACTTGGGTTGTCAGTCTGTATGAGGCAATTATTACTGTGCCTCAGAATACCCCTCTCAACTAAATTATCCACAGTGAGAGTCAGGAAGTACATATCCATGACTAATGATCTACTAGCTAGGACTGAGTGAAATTTAAATATTGAATATGTCAATAATACAAGGAACTAGATGAGCAGCACTCAGCTATATACAAACCAGATGCTCTAGTAATTAAAAAAAAAAAATGTAGACAGTAAGGGAGTTTTAAGGGGGATTTACACTGAAAGATGTCAGTGGCTACACAGATTACAAGGGGGAATTATGCTGCAAGATTTTAGCGCCTATGTGGATCACTGCTAAGCGCGTACCTTTCAAGTGTACCTCCTTACGAGGAACGTACCTCATTTGGGGTCTTAAAAAGTTCACATTCCTCGAAGTTCCTCATAGTTCCACATTGAAAGACTCTGTCACACATTCAGTGTTAGGAATTTTTTTAAGTGAAATCCATTGTAAATAGAAATGGATCATATTAATTCATTAAAAGATCTTCTTTATAAGTAAAACTAGCATATTTTAGCCATCCTATGACCTTCCTAGTTGAAGTTGTTAGTAAGCCATTAGTATGTGTTCCACATTTTGCCCATTTGTTCCACATTATGAGGACTAGTGTTCCTCATTTTGGAGATGGAAGGTTGAGAGATATGGCTAAGCGCTGCTGCACAGAGAGCAGCATTTCTAACTAAAGGCCGTAAAAAAGTTAAAAAGTACAATTATTCAACAAAAAACACTCAATTAATGCAGATGTGACAAAAACAATGCAAAAAACAAGTCCTGAAACAGTAGATATGGTAATGCAAGTCTTACCTTAGTCATAGATTATGAGCCAAACATTGTGCAACTGTGATGATTAAATATCAGAGGAGATTTGATAAAAAATGCAAACAAGACCTTGTTGCGAATCAAAAACAGCATACTTTCTTTCCTTTACACAGTCCTGAGCCAGAAAATGATTCACCACCACCCCCCCCAATGTCACTAAAATGGTACCAATGGCAGTTATAATGAAACAATATGTAAAAGGTCAAAAAGTCCAGAAAAGAAAAACAGAAACACTCAATTAATGCTATTTCTCAATCCCTTTCATTAATTAACTAAATTGTATTCACTGTCTGCTAACTGACCCTAGCCTGCATGTTTTAAAACTCCAAAAAGAACAAAAAACTAAAACAAAGCAAAATGCAATCTAACAGTAAAGATTAAAAAATGGAAGTGACCAAACATTAAATGAATATCTCCAATCCAAAATCAAATGTAAACAGAGATTAGTAACAGTCAGGCAGAAAATAGCAAGTCACACAGCACTACAGCTGAATAAAGATGCCACAAAATACTTTTAGTTAAATAAGGAATGCTGTATCTCTGCTTCTCCCCCTAATTAGCCAGATTTTATTCACCATCTGCAAAATAATTGATCTGATGTTTTTAATCTTCATTCATTCCTTACTGGTGGGTCTTGGTTCCATCCTTGGACCAACTCGGCCAATACAACAAGCTCACACCAGCCAAAAAATTCTACAGCTAAGTCTTACCCATAGTGCTCATCTCATCTCCTCAGATCTTGTTTGCCACATAGTATACATGACGTGCCAAGCCAGCTCTCAGCTAAGTAGTTGTAATTTTCTAATTGTTATATATTCTCAACCTTTCTTTAGCAGTCATTGATAGTTTTGCTTACCCTTTGTCTCCCCTAGAGTGTTTTTTCCTACTTTTCCTTACCAGTTTGGTATTCTTCGTACCATTGTTGGTACAGGCCCCTCCCTTACCATTGTTGTAATTGTCTTACCATCATTGTATTCCTACCTTTCTCCCCCTTCTTTATCCTTTACTTCACACTTGTTAGAAAGACGGAAATTGTTTTTTTTTTAACTGTGTTTATCTTTCTCTGCTTAGTTTACAGATTTTGACATGATTTTTTATCTTCTTGTTGCTGTAGTGACTTGTTTTTTTTTTTTTTTTTTTTTTTTTGATAGTCATAATGTCTGATAAAAAAGGGACAACCGGATTTAAGCAGTGTGATAAATGTGGTAGAAAGATGTCCAACTCTGATGGGCATCTTTCTTGTGTCTATTGTCTCGGAGTTCTCCACCTCCAGGTTCAACCTCTTTGTGAACTTTGTAAAGAATTCAACTCTCATACTTTAGTAGAGCATAAAAATAAATTAATCTTAAAAGGACTCTTAAAAACTCCCTTTTTGGAGGCACTATCTGAGGTGGAGGTTTCAACACCTCCTAAGAAAGACACTAAAAAGATAAGCCACTTGGTTCCAAAATCTCCTAGTTCTATGGAACTGAAGCCTTCTAAGACTCATACTGAACCAAAGCCAAAACTTCCTAAACTGTCACTGACATTCTCAGCACCTGAGTCTAAAGCTCCCTTCATGGTGCTGACGATAACCTCTTCTACGGAACTGAGCGCCATAACTTCTGTTACTGTGCTGATAATTTCCTCAGTACCAGACACCCTTTTGGCACCAACAACAGTATCTCCCTCTAATCTGATCATTCCTTCCCCATCACAACATTTGAGTCCTTCGACCTTGGTGCCGAAAGGTGAAACTTTAGCCAGGACAAGATACTCCCTGTCCATCAACCCCTTTTTTTGGACAACAACTTAGTCCTTTCCTTGAAAGGCCCAACTCTCCTTTGGGGTTATCCACCTGTTCAACCAGGAGTCTTTTGGAATTGGATGTAGTGAGGGTTGTTGATCAGCTTCTAGCAGCCAGAGGCATCCCAAATCCATCCAAGACCTTCCTCCCATCCTGAACCAAGGTATTTTCTTCACAGACTCCAACATATGATCCTCCTTCAACCTCCTCTCAGGCTTTGGAGCCCTCGGTACCGATGCCTATCCCGATGCTAACTCCTTTGGTTCCTACATTACCCCCTTCCATGGTTCCAGAGCCTGCCCTGTGGACCACGGTTCAGTCAGAGCGATCCACCCTTGAGACTGTGAATGAACTGTCGGCACCATGACCCTTAGTTCAGCGCCGATTCTTTCTACGGCACCATCTATGGTTCCGGCTGTTTTGAGAACTCCAAGTCACCTCAGGGCCCCAACCCTGGAGGTGGGCTCATCAAGCAGAGTGTGACCCCCGGCTCCAAGGTTGTCTTTCTCGGTTCCGGGTTCTCGTTCCTCTTCAGGTGGGCCTGCCTTTCCAGGAGATGGAGAGGGGTCTCTCTTCTGCAAGCATGCAGATGGCCCTACGGCGTCAGAACCAGACGTTCATATCTCCTCTGGTATGCAGCTGACTCAGCCCATTACACTGGGACATTGGGCATAGGAGCAGCAAGACACCCTGTTACAGGGCACCCACTCTTCGGAGTCCTCTTCAGATGTTCCCCCTGAAGAGCCACCCACCAAGAGAACATGCAAGAGGAAGCACATTAATTCCCCTGAGGAATCCCTCACTAAAGATACAGATTTCAATGAGGGAGAAAGGTCCTCATGGTCACCCACTGAGGATGTCTTATGCGGAGATATACTGGAGATCCTGAAACAGAGGGGTGACTTGAAGTCCATTAACCCTTATACGGAGGAATCTGTATTCTTGCAGTCTTTCCATGCACTATCCTCTACTTCCTAGGTGACCCCACCTGCAGGTGAGCTGGTTAAGCTCATTGTGCCATGGGAGTATGCTTCTCCACCCCTCAACGATCCTATACCGGGAATCAGAGAGGCGGGAAGATGTGGTTCAAAAAATCCCAAGGGCCTTTTCGTGACACACATGCTGAGCTTTCTCCCTGGGGCAGATGGGGGAACTCATTGGAAAGATGCCCCTCTCATGGCAGAGGGGGCCCGCAAAACCAGGACTCCATGGATTCCTTTTCCAGACAGGGCCTGATTTCTTATCTCTGGATGCAGTTGGGGAACGTTTTTCTCTGCACCATGTGGCCTGGCACTTGATACCATCAGATTCCTGGGTGCAGACGATAATGACCAGAGCTTACCACATCCCCTTCAAGCTTTACCCCAGGCCACTAAGGCGAATCCCCGACGTTCCACCCAGAGGATGCAGCAGCACAAGAAGTTCTAAACCTGCTAGAAAAAAAGAGTCATCCAAACAGTCCCACCAAACCAAGTAGGATCCAGATTTTACTCAAGATTCTTTTTAGTGCCAAAAAAGACAGGGGACTGGAGGCCAATTTTGGACCTCAGCATTCTGGACAAGTTTTCCAAATGGTCACGGTTCAGTCTGTCTCTCCATTTCTGGAAAAAGATTATTGGATGTGCTGCATAGACCTTCAGGATGAATATTACCACATAAAAATGGACAAACGATGCAGACAATATCTCCACTTCTGGCTGGGAGCCAGTCACTAACAATTTTGAGTACTGCCCTTTGGTCTCTCCACAGCCCCCAGGGTGTTCACCAAATGCATGGCAGTAGTAGCAGCTAACTTGAGTCTGCAAGGATTCCGCATGTTTCCATATTTGGATGATTGGCTCCTTACCGCTCCAACCAAGAGTTTACTGGTTCAAGCCATACTGTATACTCTAAAACTAGAATAAGTGGAGAAAACCCAGCAAACAAAAGATAATAGTCCACCTTGGTTCAGACAAATCACAAATTTAAGCAGCAAAAAAAAAAAAAAACAAGGACCAAGACAGCTAAAACCATAAATTTAATTGCAATCATCTCAACTCAAACCGATACTCTCTCAAAACCTAGCCCCAGCCTAATTGATCTTACAACTTCTGGGTTTCATGGTGGCATTGATCACTCAGGTCCCATTAGCAAGATTCCATATGAGACTGCTTCAGTGGCTACTAGCATCCCAATGTTCTGAAATAACACACCCAATGTCGTACACAATCTGCATAACAAACCGATGCAAACACAATCTGAATTGGTGGATGCAACGAGAAGAGGAGTTATGGTGTCATCCCTTTTCACCCCCTGTACCCAAAGCGACCAAGGACACCTCCCTGATGGGGTGTGGGGAATTTTCAGGGAAAAATCATCCAAAGCACTTGGTCCTCCTTGGAGGCCAATCTGCATATCAGTGTCCTAGAACTGAGGGTGGTGCTCCAGGCATTGCAAGCGTTCCAAGCGGCCCTCCCATTGGGGACAATTGCTATCCAATCAGACAATATGTCGGTAGTCTGGTACATCAGCAAGCAAGGAGGAACTAGCTCCTACCCATTATGTTGTGAAGCCCTGAGAGTGTGGCAGTGGGCGATAGAGTCCAACCGCTTTCTCTTAGCAGTGCACATTCCCGGGAACTCCATTGTGATTGCAGACAAACTGAGCAGAAACGTGCTGATGCCTCACGAGTGGTCTCTCAATCCCTTAGTAGCGACACAAATATTTCACTGTTGGGGCCAACCTTGCTGCGATCTCTTTGCCTCCTCCTCAAACCACAAATGCAGCAATTACTTTGCCCTTATCCCCCCTTACTGGGAGTCACCAAGAGATGCTCTGATACACGATTGGCCCCTGGGTCTACTGTATGCTTTTCCTCCCCTTCCCCTCATTCTACAGTTTTTAAAGAAGGCACAATGGTTGAGAAGCAAAGTAATCCTCACTGCACCCTATTGGCCCTGTCAAGTCTGGTTCCCCTTCCTATGGCCTCACCTGGTTCACCACACGTGGACTTTGGATCCAACCCCAGGACTCTTGTCTCATCCACAGGGGCTGGTTCATCATGACCTTCCAAGTCTCAAGCTGACTGCTTGGTTTCTCCACTTCCACTGATTGTCAAGCGGAATAATCTATCTTCCCCAGTACAAAGAATACTGCTGGCATCTCATAAACTATCCACCAGGAAACTTTACTATAGTAAATGGGACAGGTTTATGATCTGGGCTAAAGAACAAGAACTAGACTCCTTCTCAGCCCCAGTCCATAAGGTCTTAGAATACTTGTCAACTTTACTCCAGTCTGGAGCCTCAGCCTCTACCATCATAGTTCACTTAGAAGCTATCTCCAATTTTCATAATGGCTTTAATGATTCTTCATTAATATCCCACCATCTCTGCAAAACCTTCCTAAAGGGAGTCATACATTTGAGACCACCTCTTAAAGACCCTACTGAACCTTGGAATTCGACACTAGTCTTATAAACCTTAACTTGCCCACCATTTGAGCCCTCAGCCACCTGTGATATAAAGTTTTTATTCTGGAAAACCTTATTCCTGGTAGCCATCACCTCAGCCAGGAGAGGGTCTATATTAGAAGCATGAAAAGACATAACCGCGAACGCTCACATGAGCGAAAATGCCGGTAATCGAACTTGGTATTGTGGGGGGCTGTGCTCCCACACCCCCCACTAACTATATATACTAACTCCGAGGTCGCACTACAGTGAGGAAAGGGCAAATATCCCACTCTTCACTGTACCACAACCCCACAAACACCCTTTCGATTCCCGGCATTTTCGCTCATGTGAACATTCGCAGTTATGTCTTTTCGTGCTTCTAATATAGACCCACCAGGAGACTATCAGAGTTATAAGCTTTGTGTGTAAATCGGCCATACGTGATTTTCCACAAAGAGAGAGTATCACTTCGGACTAACCCCTCCTTTCTTCCCAAGGTCATTTCAGATTCAAATCTCAACCAGTCCATTGATTTGCCATTTTTTTTCCAATATTTTCTAACAAAGGTGAATACCGTTTACACTTGCTATATGTGCATAGACAGTTATGGTTTTGCTTAAACAGAACTAAATCATTCAGGAAATCAGACCAGCTGTTCCTTTTCTTTTCAGGTCCAAGATTGGGCAAGTCAGTTTCCAAAGTCACTTTATTAAAAAGGTTAAGAGATTGCATTACCTTTGTCTATCAACAGAACAAAATAACTCTACCAACTAAAGTCAAGGCTCATTCCATCAGATCAGTGTCCACTTTGGTGGCCTTTCATTCTAGAGCCTCTATGGATGACATTTGTGCAGCAGCTACCTGGGCAGCACCTCATACCTTTATTATTCATTACAAATTAGATATGGTCTCCATGGGAAGAGCATCCTTTGGGTCAATGATGCTCAGGAATATCCTTCTATAGGACCTCCCAGGACATAAAGTAGCTAGGGACTCTGTCCCATCAGTAAGGAATGAATGAAGATTAACAACATCAGATAAATAAGTTATGTTCTTACCATAATGTTCCATCTGTGTTGTTGATCTTCATTCATTCATTACGTCTCACCCTTCTAACCTCTCCAAAAGACTCCTGGAGGTTCAGACTTGGTCCTGGTTACCTGATAGGGCAGTTGCCCAGATAAAGCCTCTGCTTTTTCTAATCTTATGGGCAAACTCAATCTGAGGAGAGGGGCACTATGGGTAAGACATAGCTCAAGAGTTTTTTGGCTGGTGCGAGCTTCTTGTATTGGCCAAGTCAGTTCCAAGGACAGAACCAAGACCCATCAGTAACAAATGAATGAAGATCAACAACAAAGATGGAATGTTATGGTAAGAACATAACTTTTTTTCTAACTGACCCTAGCCAACACTGCTTAAAACTGCAAAAACAAAACAAAAAAAATTATAACAGTAAAGATTAAAAAATGGAAGTGACCAAACCTTAAATGAATAAATCCAGTCCAAAATTAAATGCAGACACAGATCAGAAATAGTCAAATGAAGACAGAGATCAGCTGTCATCAGAGAATTGCAAATCGCACAGCACTGCAGCTAAAGATGCCACTAAATACTTGTTAAATAAGGAATGCTATTTCTCAGCTCCTCCCACTAATTTGCTGCATTTTGTTCACTGTCTGCAAAAGAATTCTTTTCTAACTGACTCTAACCAAGACCTCTTAAAACTTGAAAAAGAACAAAAAAACTAAATAAATGCAATATAAGAGTAAAGACAAAAAAAGGGAAGTGACTAAACCTTAAATAGTTAACTCCAATCCAAAATCAAATGTATACAGAGGTCAGCAGTAGTCAAGCAGAGAACAAGTCACACAGCACTACAGCTAAAGACACCACTAAATGACTGTAGTTAAATGAGGAATGCTATATCTCACCTTCTCCCACTAATTGGCTGATTTTATTCACGGTGTGGAAAAGACTTTTTTCCACCTGATCCTAGCCAAGAACTCTTAAAATTCCAAAAAGAACAAAAAAACTAAAACAAAAAGCAATACAAGAGTAAAGATAAAAAAATGGAAGCAATCAAACTTTAAATGAATAACTGCAATCAAAAATCAAATGCAAACAGAGATTAGCAATAGTCAAATGCAGACAAAACTCAGGGATATCTAGATAAAGAATATCACTTCCAAAAACTTGTAGCAGTGACCTTCTCTTCATCAGTTTCAATCTCTGCAGCATAGTAAGTAAAATTACTGAATTTCATGCAACCCTTAACACCTATTTACCTGACTTTGCAGCTATTACTAAAACTTGGTTAAAGCCTCACATTAATGACAAAGACATAATTACAACTGGCTATAACATTATAAGGTTAGACAGATTAAATAAAAGGGGTAGTGGTGTTGCCATTATATACAAAGACTCACTCAAAAGTGAATGGTTAAAATGTGACACTCCCATCCTACCTAACACTGAAATCCTAACTACTCTTCTAGTGTTAAACCCTAGCAAAACTTTTGTTATAATAGCTGCCTATCTTCCCCCTGGCAACAGCCTAAACATCATTGACAATCTTCTTTCTTGGGCATCATCAACTTCAACCAAGAAACAGTTATCCTTGGTGACTTCCACCTGGGTTGCCACTCATGCTCTTCCAACAACCCCTCCCTCCCTTCTCCCTAACCTTTACAATTTTACACAAACCACATCCTGTCCAACTCATGTAGACAGACATTCTAAAAGGCAGTCTACACTCAATTCGATACTGACTAACAAGCCCAACCTAGGTTACATAGCTGGCTGTCTTCCTGGCTACCTCAGCGACCACTCACCTACCTTCTTGTACAGGAAACAAGTACAGACTCAAACCAACATAATATATAAATTTATCCATAACAAGAAAACTTTCTCCAACTCCACTTTTAACTTACTGCTTCATCAAACCAATTGGTTACCTCTCAAGATACCACCTCTGGATCAGGCTGTACAGTACTTCAACAATACCTTTCTTAATATACTTAGCGTAGCACCCACAAGAAAAATAAGAGTAAACTCTAAACACATAGCCTGGCTAACAAAATGCACCAAATCAGTACTAAAACAAAGAGACAGAGCTTGGTTAGTTTATCACACCTTCAAGGATAATACTTACCTCTCCACATATTGCCAACTCTGTAATCTAACCAAGAAACAAATAATATCAGACAAATGTACATACTTCCAAACATGCCAACAAATCCACCAAAATAGGCCCCAAAAATTCTGGCAAAATATTAACAACCTACTCAGTCCAGGCTATGTACCAACCCCTCCACCAGTCACCTCAAACATAACTGACCCCATAGCTACACAATTCAACACCCACTTTACTAACACTATCACATCTCTTTTAGATAACCAACCAACTTTCCCTTTAACTGTACCCATGCCGTCTTCTGGTTTCCCTACTCCTTTTCATTTACTCCTATCCAGACTAGCTACATAAAACACTCATTTCCAAGCTCAAACCCTAGTGTCTTGCAGATCTACTACCCAACAATTTCCTCAAAATAGCTGCCCCCCAATTACATATCCCATATCCAATCCTGATCGACCATTCTATTGCAGAACATTATGTCCCTGCATACGGAAAATATCTCACATTATTCCTCTACACAAAGGCGGAACCTCTAAAGATCTAACAAACTACCATCCCATTGCCATCCTCTCCCCTCTAGCTAAAATTATGGAAAAATGCATTCACAACCAACTCCTCAACCATTTCCTCAAACACAACCTACTTTTCCCCTCTCAACATGGTTTTAGGCCTAAACATAGTACCACCACTGCACTACTTTCTGTTACCAACACCATCCAATCTCTCATGAATGCTTATTGTCTCATCTATTTTCCTTGATATATCAAAAGCCTTTGACATCGTTTCCCACCAAATCCTACTCAATAAACCATCTTTCTGTGACCTTGCCCATCTGCCTGTCATGGTTCCATAGCTATTTCTCTAACCGTAAGCAAGCCACCAAATGGGAAAATGCCTTTTTCCCCCTTCTTCCCTTCTCTGTTGGCGTACCCCATGGCTCCATACTAGGCCCCCTTGTTTTTACAGTTTTTACTAATAAACTCAGCTCAGAAACCCAGCTAGCCTCAATTGTCCAGTACACAGATGATTCCACACTTATTTGCTCAGCCCCTCTCTCCAGGAACTTCAAACAAAAATTCAGACTTCTTTTCAAGACATAGAAAAATACCTCACTGATAACCAACTCATACTAAACCCTAATAAAACCAAGATAATAGTATTCAATAGTAACAAGCCAAAAACATGCCAGTCACCTCTATCAGTTCTTTCTTCAAATGGAACCAATATAGAACCTACAAACCAAACCAAACTTCTAGGTGTCACTATAGATGATAACCTAAGATTTGATCTCCACATCGCCCTCACCATCAAGAAGGTCCACACCAAACTTGGTACCCTGTATACAGCCAAACCATATTTCACTGAAAGTGCCAGATTAGCCACTGCCCACTCTCAACTGCTTTCCACCCTCCTCTACAATTCCCATATATTTACCAACCTTTGTAAAACAGAACTGAATAATCTTCAATCCTTTTATATCCTTTTATAACAAAATTGATAATCTTCCCCATCCCACAGTTAAAAACCCTATTAGGAGATCAAACACCTCCTAAAAGAACATCATTGGCTCTGCTCCTGCCTTATTTTATTTTAAAGACTCTGCTAGCTGTGACATTAAAGATGTTATTTACTTAGCGCACTGTGTCACATGCTCTTCATTCTATGTGGGGAAGAGCAATCGAAAGTTTAAGGAGCGTATAAGGGAACACATTTATTCCATTAATATCAAATACATGTCAAATACTCTAGCAAAGCATGTAGTGGAGAAGTGAGCTGAGCATAAGTTCAAGTTTAGAGTTATTGGTAGGGTCTTTGAAACTCTAAGAATGGGCAACATCAGGAATCATACAGACACTGTGGATATTGAGTGGATTGTAAGGATGCAAGCGCACAAAGGGTTGGGACTAAATGAGAATGTCCCTCTTAAACCTGTATTGAAAGCACAAAGGTTGTTTAGGTGAATATTTTAAAAGTTTCTGTTATATATGAATGCTTTTTATAATGTTTTTAGCTGTATGTATTTGTACCTTTAAATGAAAAAGGGTGTGTAAGTCAATTTAGCTCTTGATTGGTGGGGTATGTAGTATTTAAGCTGCTTCTGTTGTGAACATGGTGGAGCTGATGAAGCAGTTTCTATTTTCTGTGAAAGCACTTATCCTTGTTTACTTGTGGAATAAACTGCAACAGATTTTACCTGCCTGTGTCATTCCTAGTACAACGGTTTTGTGGACTGTGTCCTTCCACAAATTAGCTGGATTTTATTCACTGTATACAACATAATTCTTTTGTAACCAGCCCTAGTGAAGACCTCTAAAAACTCCAAACAGAAAAAACACTAAAACAAAAAAATGCAAAATAAATGTAAACATAAATAATGGAAGTAACCAAACCTTAAATGAATAACTTCAGTCAAAAATCAAATGCTGACAGGGATCAGCAGTAGTCAGACAGGGAGCAGCAAGTCACACAGCACTACAGTTAAACGAATAGTCCCCTAAATACTTGCTGTTAAATGAGAAATATTTATCCTCAGCCCCTCCAACTAACTGGATGGATTTTATTCACTCTCTGCAAAATAATTGTTTTCTAATTGACCGTAGCCAAAACCTATTAAAACTGAAAAAAGAACAAAAACTCTAAAGCAAAATGCAATATAAGAGTAAATAAGCTTAAAATGGAAGTAACCAATCCTTAAATGAATGACTCCAATCCAAAATCAAATGCAGACAAAAATCAGCAATAGTCAGGCAGAGAACAGGAAGTGTCACAGCACTGCAGTTAAATAAAGATACCACTAAATACCTGTAGTTAAATAAGGAATGCTATTCCTCAGCTCCTCCCACTAATTAGCTCGATTTTATTAACTGTCTGCAAAACACTTCTTTTATTTGATCCTAGCTTTGAGCTCTTAAAACTCCAAAAAGAACAAAAAAAAAAAACTAAACAAAGACCAGTATGAGAGTAAAGATAAAAAAATGGAGAAAAACAAACTCCAAATTAATAACTCTAGTCTTTAATCAAATACAGAGGTTAGCAATAAACAAATGCAGACAGAGAGCAAGAACATTGAGGCACAGAACAGCACATCACACATCAGTACACCTGAATATTTTTGCCAATAATGCTTGTAGTCAAATGTTGAATGCTTTTTCTCAGCTCCTCCAACTAATTATCTGGATTTTACTATCAGCAAAATAATTGTTTACAACTGACACTAGACAAGACCTCTTTAAACTAGGGAACCCCACCCATGCTATATGAGAGCAAAGATAAAAATGAAAGTAACCAAACCATAAATGAATAATTCCCATCCAATATCAAATGCAGACAGAGATCAGCAATAGTCAGTCAAAGAACAGTAGACACACAATACTACAGCAAAAGAAAGATGGCACTCATTGCTTGTAGTCAAATTAGGAATGCTATTCCTCAGCTGCCCCCACTAATTAGGTGGATTTTATTCACTGACTGCAAAATAAATATTTTCTAACTGACTCTAACCAGGACCTTTTAAAACTCCAAAAAGAACAAATAACTAAAACAAAATAGAATGCAATACAAGAGTAACAATAAAAAATGGAGGTAGCCAAAAAGTAAGTGAATAACTCCAGTCCAAATTGAAATACAGACATGGATCTGCAGTACATAAATGCAGTCAAAGGTTGACAGTAGTCAGGCTGAGAACAGCAAGCTGCACAGCACTACAGCTAAATAAAGCTGCCACTATATACTTGTAGTTAAATGACAAATGTTATTTCCCAGATCCTCCCACTAATTAGCTGGATTTTACTCAATGTCTGCAAAATATTTTTTTTCCAACTGATCCAAACCAAGACCTTTTGAAACTCCAAAAAGAACAAAAAGCTAAAACAAAACAAATTATAACAGTAAAGATTAAAAACGTGGAAGTAACAAAACCTTAAATGAATAACTGCAATCCAAAAGCAAATGGAGATATAGATCAATAATAGGCAGAAAATAGCAGGTCGCACAGCACTGCAGCTAAATAAATATGCAACTAAATAATTGTAGCTAAATGAGGACTGCTGTTTCTCAGCTCATCCATCTTATTAGTTGAATTGTATTCACTGTCTGCAAAATAATTATTTTCTAAATGACCCTAGCCAGGACCTTTTAAAACTACAAAAAGAACAAAAAAGAAAAAAAGAAAAGAAAAATGCAGTATGAGAGTTAAGAAAAAAATGGAAGCTAGCAAACTTTAGCTAAATAACTCCAAACCAAAATCTAATGCAGACATAGCTCAGTAGTAGTCAGAGAACAGCATGCCACAACTAAATGAAGATGCCACTAAATACTTGCAATTAAATGAAGAATGGTATTACTCAGCTCCTCTTTCTAAATAGCTGGATCTTATTCACTGTCAGCAAAAGAATTGTTTTATAAACGACCCCAACCAAGACCTTTTAAAACTCCAAAAAAGAACAAAAAACTGAAACAAAACACAATGCAATGTAACAGTAAAGATAAACAATGGAAGTAACTAAGCCTTAAATGAAAAACTCTAATCTCTAACTTATTATGGGGGAGCTGAGAAGTAGCATTCCTCATTTAACTACAAATATTTAGTGGCATCTTTATTTAGGTGTAGTGCTGTCTGGCTTGCTCTTCTCTGCCTGACTAGTGCTGATCTCTGCATTTGATTCTGGATTGGAGTTATTCATTTAAGGTTTAGTTACCTCCATTTTTACCTTTACTCTCTTACATTGCATTTTGTGTCATTTTATTTTATTTATTTTGTAGTTGTAAGAGGTCTTGGCTAGGGTCAGTCAGAAATGAATTCATTGGCATACAGTAAATAAAACTCAAATAATTAGTGGGTGGAACCCAGAAACAGCATTCCTCATTTGTCTACAAGTATTTAGTGGCATCTTTATTTAGGTGTAGTGCTGTCTGACTTGCTCCTCTCTGCCTAACTAGTGCTGATCTCTGCATTTGATTCTGGATTGGAGTTATTCATTTAAGGTTTAGTTACCTCCATTTTTACCTTTACTCTCTTATATTGTATTTTGTTTCATTTTATTTATTTATTTTGTAGTTTTAAGAGGTCTTGGCTAGGGTCAGTTAGAAATTAATTCATTGGGGTACAGTGAATAAAATCCAACTAATTAGTGAAAGGAACCCAGAAACAGCATTCCTCATTTGACTACAAGTATTTAGTAGCATCTTTATTGAGGTTTTATAACAAACATGACTTTTGATAATGTCTATATAATCTATTTTTGGATGTAATATGTTTATGTGAAAGGGCATTAATAGTTTTGTATGACTTTTAGGTTAGAAAAAAGTTTCTGATTAAATATTCATGAATGTTGAGATCTGATAGGTTGTTTTTAAACTAATTTATTTGAATAAATGATGGTTTTAATTAAGTAATTAATGTAAATAGGTATATAAATGGATGTTAAGGGAGTGTATTTTTTGTTACATCTGATGAAGTCACTTTGTGTGGAAGGACGAAAACGTACTGGTAGAATAAAAGGCGTTTATGTGATTTACATTTCCTGGCTTTGGACCTGTGTTTATGCTTGACTTCGTACACCAAATGGACTGATACAGTCAACTCCTTTCGTTTTATTCCCAGAGCTGCTGTTTTTTTTGGTTATTGATCTTTATTGAGGTGTAATACACTGTGACTTGCTGTTCTCTGCCTAACTATTCATACAGCCAGTTAGTGGGGAAGAGCTCAGAAAAAGCATTTTTCATTTAAATCCAAGTATTTAGTGGCATCTTTATTTAGCTGTAGTACTGCATGACTTGCTGATTTCTGCCAGACTATTGCTGATCTCGGTATTTGATTTGATTTGATTTTGGATGGGAGTTACTCATTTAAGAATTTATTACTTCCAATTTTTTATCGTTACTTTTATATTGCATTTTCTTTTGTTTTAGTTTTTTTTTTTCTGTTTGGAGTTTTAAGTGGGCTTGGCTAGGGTCAGTTAGAAAGCAATTCATTTACAGACAGTAAATGACTAGCTCCAATCCAAAATCAAATGCATACTGAAATCATCAACAGTAAAATGTAGACAGAGATCAGCAATATTTAGACAGAGAACAACAAGTCACACAGCACTATAGACAAATAAGGCTGCCACTAAATGCTTCCAGTTAAATGAGGAATGATATTTTCATCCTTTCTTTTCTAACTGGTCCTAGCCAAGACCTCTTAAAAATAAACCTAAAACAAAACTAAATGCAATATAACAGTAAAGGTAAAAAAAATGGAAGTAACAAAGCTTGAAATGAAAAACTGCAATCCAAAATCAAATACAGATACAGACAGAGATCAGCAATAGTCGGGCAGAGAACAGAAAGTCACACAGCACTACGGCTAAATAAAAATGCCACTAAACAGTTGTAGTTAAATGAGGAATGCTATTTCCTAGCTTCTCCATGTAATTAGCTGGATTATATTCTCTGTCTGCAAAACAATTATTTTCTACCTGACCCCACCTAAGACCTTTTAAATCTGCAAAAAGCACAAAAAAACTAAAACAAAGAAAAATGCAATATGAAAGTTAAGATAAAAAACAGGGAAGTTAACAAACCTTAAACAATTCCAACCCAAAATCTAATGCAGAAACAATTCAGCAATAGCCATACAGAGAAACACAAGTCAGAGTATTAAACCTAAAGAAAGATGCTAGTAAATACTTGTGTTAAATGAGGAATGCTATTTTTCAGCTCCTCCCAGTAATTAGCTGGATTTTATTCACTGTTTGCCAATGAATTATTTTCTAACTGACCCTAACCGAGACCTCTTAAAACTCCAAAAAGAACAAACAAATTAAAACAAAACAAAATGCAATGTATAATTAGAGATAAAAATGGAAGTAACCAAACCTTAAATGAGCAACTCCAATCCAAAATACAGACACTACAGCTTATTCACTGGTGACAAAAGAATTGTTTTCTTTGTGACCCTAGCCAAGAACTCTTAAAACTCGAAAAAAGAAAAAAAAAGTAAAACAAAATAAAATGCAATTTAACAGTAAAGATAAAAAAAGTAAGTTTTCAAACCTTAAATGAATAACTCCAATCAAAAAGTTAATGCAGAGACCAGCAATAGTGGACAGCTAATAGCAGTAGGCAGGCAGAGAACAGCAATCACACAACACTACATCTAAAATCAAACACTATGCCAACTGTTTTTCCATCTCTGGGTGCTTCTTCATATTAATGTTTGCATCATCGTATTTAACTTTTTTTTGTGGAATTTTTTTGAAGTTTGGTTGCACCCTGAGATAACATATTGAAGTACAATATTGCTTACTGTTGGGTACTTCAGTGCTTGTCCCACTTTGAACGGTTTGTGTAACAGTCAAAAGATACTTTTTCCCATTTTATTTTGATGTTTAGAGTACAGAGTTTTGTGGTCATCTGCAATGAACATCATGCTGTACTGCATTTCGAGGCAGTACTTCTCAAGCATATTTTTCTTTAACTTATTAATTTCTACTCAGAATGCATACTGTATATCATCATAATTTATTACATGTATTGCTAGAGATTTTCATTGGTAGTTATATTTATAATTTCCTGTTCTTTTCTCTCTGCATTTGAAAAGTCCATAGGTCATCTTTTCTACAGCTGTCGCAGCAACTAAAGTGGACTTGTGGATGAGATGAGTGGAACATCTAAACTACTAGAATCATTACATCTGGTTTATCTGTTAGAAGTTTGATTAATTATAACATGCAAAATGTTGTCAATGGTAGTGACATAACTACAGTTACAGGCAAATGGTTAAGATATGAGCCCTGAGCAACTCAATTTCTCATTAAAATGTGCAGACTGAAAGGATGGGTCAATAGACCCTGGTGTATGATACATGTACATAAAAAAGTGGGCCACTTGCACACATTTGCAAGTTAGCATAAAACAGGATTCATAGTTCTCAATGACAAGTCTTCTGAAGTTGCACATTTGTAGATATACTTTGTCTTTTATAATCAGGTTTGCTCACAGCAGCATTTTTTATTAATTTTAGCAGGTATGCCATATACAGTAGCATACATAATGTTCTTATAATGTTAAATGTTTTAAGATTTAAAACTGTATATTACTTTCAACTGACATTAATTTTCACTGCACATACACTTTCTTTGATCTCTGAAATGGTTTGCTGAAATAGTTTTTTGGATAATTACTATATTTATGATAAAAGAACAATGGACAGAAGTACAGTTGTATAAGTAAGATTACTATAAGAGTAGATGTTCAAATAGCTCACTGCTGCAGTAACTTAAGATATATGGGTTATATCCTGCTCAGGATATAACAGCTGGTCAGCTACCAAAGTGTAAGGGCAAGCAGAGCAAAGAGAAAAGCAGAGGCTAAGATCTTGGTCCCCCCTGTTGGTTTATGTACCTCATCACTGTGATGTTGTCTGTGACCACTTGTAGAGGTCCTGGACACCACAGATGATTGAGAGAGCTGAATTAATTTATTACTGCTATCATCTCTTTGATGTTTATGTGTTGTAGTTTATCTTTTTATATTACAAAAACCCTGCATTTTTATCTCCAGGTCACAGCTCCCCATGCAAAGTCTAAGGCATCTGTTGTTACAAGCTGCATTGGAGCTAAAGTAGAAAATTAGAAACCTGGATTCATATAAAACTGGTCCCTCCACCAAGCAGTTCCCTCTACAAATCCCAAAACTGGAATTTGAAAAGTCAGGAATTCTGATGTTGGGACCATACAGATTTTAGGTACCATTGGGTTTTTCTAATCTGGAGTCTGGCTAGAGGAATCATGAGTATCACAGATGCCATAAATCTTAAGATCCCAAGAAATTCCCTTGTTAAAGTCCTTGATGAGTAGAAAAACTCAGGAATAGTGCTATATAAATACTACTTTTCCTGTGGGAGAAAAGCTGTTTGAATGGTTATATCTAGGAGACACCCCAGGAATACTATTCTGTGGGATGAAATAAAATGTTCTCCTGGAAACCCAGTCTGTGAAGGAGATCTCTTAACCAAGTGGGAAATTCTTACATACTGAAAAATACTCTGAAAAGATAAGGACATAATCTAAATAAGGAAAATGTGAATTGTTCATACTCTACAGTAGGCTGTCACTGGAGCCTGATACTTTGTGAACACCCTTGGAATAGTGGATAACCCAGAGAGTAATGCAGAAAATTTTAAGTGTAATCCAGACACAGAAAATCTTATGAAACATTTTAAATCTGTGGCTATTGGAATGTGACGATAAAGCATCCTTTCTGCTTCTTTTACCAGGAATATCCATAGAAGCAGCCCGACTCATGGCATGGACATCACCTTGAGAAATAAGCATCTTAATCCAGCCAGGCAGAGAGTTATTTCCCACACCTTCTTCCAAGACCATGAGTGGTTCTCCCATCCCTGCAGAGGATGTGTGTAACCCCTGGTCCTTGGTGGCTGAAGGGACTACACCAGAGGAAACCAGGGAAAATGAGTGGCCTGAGAACTTGAAATGACTGCTGTAAGATCACACATTTGTGGCTGAGGCAAGGAAGACAGCTTGCTGAATTGGCAAATGGTGCCTAGAAATTTTCTTTTTCTTGTTTTCAGGAGAAACAAACTGTGAAATCAATAAGCTATTCCATGGTTAAGCTGAGGAAGAACCCCTATAATGTGGCTAACGTGTAATCAGTAGTTGATAAAAAGTAAGTATAAAAAATAGAGTTTTTTGAAACAATTTAGTTAGTGACAAACCGAAGACATAGTTCCGCTGTGGCGACCCCTAACCGGGAAAAGCCGAAGATTTCAATTGTCTTGGTTCATAGATGATGCCCTTAAGCATTGTATGCTGGACAACAGTTTATCCTGGACAGGATGCAACCCATATAGCTTAGGCTACAGCAGCAGTGATCTAAAGATGAATATACAGTAGTACTTATAGCAAATGATGTGTTTATAGTCAAATGAAGATACCGGACTCTGATCCCGTGAAGAACTTTTATTCGACAATAAAACCAACGTGTTAAGCGCTTTCATAAAATGGAGTTTGACTTCATCAGAACCTGACTAGACTGACTGACAAGACTGATGAAGTCAAACTCCATTTGATGAAAGTGCTTAACACGTTGGTTTTATTGTCGAATAAAAGTTCAAGGGATCTGAGTCCAGTGTCTTCATTTTGGTGCTGTTTTTTCTGGTTAATAGTTTTGGTCTACAGCAACTACCACTTTTTCTTTATAGTCAAATGATATGACAGTGAATATTGAATTACATCTGTCTCACTATGCTTTAATAATCATAGGCCTTCTGGATGTGTTAGGTATCCCCATAGGTTATTCACTGTTCTGTTGTTATTTTTTTACATCTTTAATTCATATGTTTTATACAGAGCTAGAAGCACAGTAAATATGCATCCTCTGCACTGCTTTCTACTTTTTATATCATTTTCCTTACATATCTCCCTTCTCCAGTGTTTTCCCTTTCCCCAATTTTTTCTAGTATCATTTTCTTAAATATGTCTTACCAATGTTCATACTCATTTTTATTTGAAAATGTAATGCTATGTCTATATGTAATTGTTTATGCTATTAGTTCTTATATTTAAGGGGGTCTATATTAAATCAGCAAACGCTTAGAAAAGCGAACGCTGATTTATCGACCCTATGTAAGCAAAACCTTACAATCCCGAACACTCAGAACAGCGATTTTTTTTCCCAGGGAAAAAAATTGCTGTTCCAAAAAAGAAAGAAAAAACTTTAAAACATTACATAAAGTGGGGGGCTTTGCCCCCCACACCCCCCTACTTAAATATACCAACTCTGAGATTGTACTACAGTGACGAAAACGGCAAAATACCGAAGGTGGCCAAGCGATTTCTTTCCCAGGGAAAGAATTCACTTATATGCTGTTTCGGTATTTTGCCATTTTGCGCTTTCAGGTTCGATCAGGACGCATTTGAAAGAATGCGTCTTTGATCATCTAATAGGGAACCTATTTAAGTGTATGCTGTTATATACACTGATGATTTTTTTATTGTATATTTATAGTTGGTACTGTATGTCTGTATGTTTAGTTATCTGCTTTATTTTAGCATGTGTATTCTTGTGCAAACAACTGTTTGCTGTTTTTTAAATGCAGTATTTCATTTGCATATACTTTAATTATTCTACTTTTACTCATGTTTTCTACATCTGTGTATTAAGTATACCAAATTCTATAGTAGGATGAGAACAATACCAAAATCTTTTAGTGGATGCATTTGTTTGTTATGAATTTCATCATGAAATTATTCTCCCCAAGTCTCCACTGGCAACAGGCTGTGCCCAGTCAAATGTTCCTAGTTATCAAATGCAAATAAATGAATCCACTGAAATGTTTATGAATGCCTGCATAATTAACTGTATGCAGAATTCCTTCACTTGTAAAGTACTGTGTGAACTAACTTAAATTGTGTGTAGGTAAACTGTTTATATGACTGTATTTCATTCCACAGACCATAACCCAAAATGACTGGTACGTACTTGTTGATATTTTCAGATTATACTACCTCCTCAAAAGACAGAAGAGCAGCTTGATGATGAACTGAAGACAGATTATGAGAGCTACTTGACGATGGAAAAAAATATCTTGACAACTCTGGGAATAGTTACTGAATCAGAAGAAAAAACTCAAATTGCTGTATAAAATGGAATCCACATTTTTTTTCATTTTATTTGCCAAAGAATATATTTCATTGTTTTTAAAATCTTTATCATAATACTGTGAGACAGGTCTGAAAGTGTTAGTGTTAACTGACTGAAACAACTCAGAATGTCAAACATTAATATCTAGTGTAAGAGAGCAACTACAAAATAAATGTCTTCATAAGTCTTTTGTGTAATGTTTGCTTCGTTCTGCAGTCGTTATTCACCATGTAGTTTCTGTTAGGCATTTGCTGAGAAATTATACCCTTTTTAACTTTTCTTTTCTTACATGGTTTGTTCAGGAGAGGGTACTGAAGAAATTTCTTGATCATTTGCACAAGTCTTTAGTAAACAGTATATCTGAATGTATGCTCCCTTTGAGTGTTTGCACAAGTCTTTAGTATACAATATATCTGAATATACACTCCCTTTGAGTGGAAGTTCTTGAGTTAAATTTTAGACCAAATCAGGTATCAAAAGTTTATCAGCAGGACTATTGCTTTGTGACTGTACAAGAGACCACACACACTCCTTTTCGCATTTCTACCTTTTTAACATGAGTATAGGTTGTTCATATATAATTACCTCAAGTAAATTTATTAGCATTATAATGAATGAGCAGATAAGTATTAATGTGAAGTTGTTCTGTCTCACCGTTCATTCTTACAGATGGGTACAGAGCTGATCCTCAGCTCCGAGTCGGCCTACTAGAAAGCTCGAGGTCTTCAGACAGCTTGAGGCCAAGTCCCTGTGCCATGATGCACCTTGAGCTACCTCAGATCTAGTTTGCCGCTGCAACAGATCGGAGGTTTCCTCACAGCTAGGGTCAGTATAACAAATTTTTTCTAGAAAAAAATTCCAATTTTCAACTTATATCTTTATATCTTCATAATTATAACTTTTAATAGCTTGTTAGCTACTGTTAGCTTAATTGTGATAGTTTCTTATAGTCCTTTTGGCCATCGTTTATATAGGTCTTTAGTATCTTCCTTCCCTTTCTTTGGTGTGCTTTTATATATATCTATATATATATATATATATATATATATATATATATATATATATATATATATATATATATATTAGAATAGTTTTAATAGCTTAGTAGTGTGTTTTAGCAAGCATTTATAGGATTTAGAGAGTGTTTATACATTTATAGTTAGCTCATATTTAACCATCAAGTAGAAGCTGAACCCCAAAGGCTGGCAGGAACAAACAATAAAGGAGAATCATACACGTAAGTGCTTTCACGGCTCCAAAAGACCGCTTCATCAGACAATTTCAAGTATCAGAAAGAACCTATTTAAAGTTAAAAAACGCATCACATGACACTCAACAATTAGTGATCTGAAGTAGTTAACTTCATTTTCTCTGCAACCTGTAACGGATCCGAGCTGGCAACTTTTTTTCTAACATCTGCTCCAAGCTCCGAGCTCCTCCCCTTAACCACAATGCCCTACCATCTCCTATCTTCCCTCAGATCTTGGTTGCCACTCCAGTAGTGTGCATCGTGGTCTCCTTTGCTCTGAGCTCAGGGATAGTAAGTAGAAATTTTTTGTGGATATCTAGGTGTGCTTGACTAGGATTTCCCTTCCTCCCCTTCTGTTGTATCGCGTTGGTTGTTGGTGTAAAAAAAAAAAAAAAGTCTTTTGTATAGAGTAGTAGTTAGGCCTGCCCTTCCCCTACCTGTGTGTGTGTGTGTGGTTTTTGGAAAGGTAGTGCTTGTACCTTGGAGCGCAGGACTATGGCTGACCAGCCAAAGCTTGTGTTCAAAAAATGTACAGAGTGTGGCCATAAGCTTTCTCCGGCCGATGGTCACACTCTGTGTGTGATATGCTTAGGAGTGGCACATTTCTCCACTCAATGTGCTGTCTGTTCAGGTTTCAACCCTAGGGCCCTTAGGGATCGTAAGGCCAAGCTAGTTGCCAAAGGCCTTCTCCCCTGCTGCCATGCTGGAATCTGCCTCGGTCGCTAGTGTACCACCTTCCACCCAGACAGGGACTCAACCTCCCTCTTCATCTGGCGATGGGTCTTCGAAGGACAGATCTTCAGTCAGCGAGTCTGACAAAGATAAGGAAAAAGAAAAAGAGAAGGAAAAGGAAAGGCGCAGAGAAGAAAGGGAGAAAAAAAAGGACAAGTATCATAAGAGGTCCCCAGACAGGGAGCTCTTTCTCAGCCCCCCATCTAAGACCATGAGGCCTGTTTCTCCATGCCTCTGGTCTCCTCGTTTCTCACCTGAGCCATTGGAATATTCGGACCTGAGGCCCTCCTCCCCACTGTGCAGACCAGCAAGATCCGAGTCGTTGGCCTCTTCGAGGTCGACTCGGAGCCTATCGGACATGGATATGGACAGGATGATGCAGAGATTTATTCAGACCCAAATTCAGATGGGAGTCTTGGTCCCTCTCCCTCTGGAGTGGTGACCTCCATGCCTCTTTTCCACCCCATCTCTCCTTCCCCAATCCGTGCTTTGACTTCTGTGCTCTTGGATCCGAGATTTTTCGGAGCTGGTAGCTCGGCGCCGATGGTTCCTCCAACCTCGACTCCGGCTGTTACCTTGAGTCGGATCTGACTTGTTCGGATCTGAGTGACTCTCGGAGCCGCAGACATGGAGTCAGACCCGGGAGAATCGATTCTTTGGCTCTGGCCTTTTCAGATCCGATCTGTTCCCTCAGGCATCAGGCTACCCTGTCTTTAACTCAGGTCCCCGCTTTGGATCCGGGAGGACTTCACACTCAGCTTTCGAAGTGGTGGAGAGGGTTCTCTCCCAGCCATTGAGACCCCAGCCCATCCCCTCAGATACCACCCAGCCCCCCCCCGTGGATTTGTTGATGACTCCCTTCATCCTGTCTCAGGGACAGCCCTTGCCAGAGGATCCCCAGATCATTTTCCCAGAGGAAACCCCCCTGTGGCTCATGGATCCCCTTCTGAAAGTCCCACTGAAGAGGGTCACTGTAAGCGCAAGTACAAAAGGAGGCACTTGGACTCCCCCGTGTCCGTCACTACTGACACTGACTTAGATGAAGGAGAAGATTCCCCCAGGTCACCTCCCGAAGACGTCTCCTTCGGAGAAATTATGGAGATCCTTCACCAGAGGGGAAGTTGGTTAGCCCCAAAACCTTCTGGGGATGAGCCAGTGTTCATGGAGACCTTTGGCACGGGCCCATCTCCTTCCTAGGTGTCCCCACCAGCAAACCCCTTGGTGGACCTCATCACCACGAGGGCATGGAAGGAGCCAGACACTGTAGAGCTCATCACCAAATGCCCTGACAAGGTTTTACCTCCCCCTTCTGACAGACAACCCTGGTCGAAAGGAGCCCCAGTTGATGCTATGTTGGTCGCAGCAACCACAAAGAAGGAACTAGCACAGGAGAGTTCCTTAGTCCACTCTCCAGACAAGGAGTCTAGGTCAGTGGATAGGTTTGGGAAACGCGTATACTCCACAGCAACCTTTTCTATCCGTGCGCTGAATTATTTGGCACATGTGATTCGGCATCAGCAACACCTTGCTTCGGAATTCGCTGAGTCACCCCCAGAGTCTTTATCGCTGTAGGACAGACAGCTGTTCTCAGCGAAAATGTCTACTCTGAAGTCAGTCTCAAACACATCTATGTGGCTACTTTTCCCATGCCACGGAAGGAGCAGCTAGGGTGGCTGGGACAGGCATAGCCATGAGGCATTGTGCCTGGCTCAGATTGTGTCAGTTCGCGGACCATTTCAAGGAGTCGTTTATCAACGCTCCCTACGACGGTTGTTCCCTCTTTGGAAAAACAGTACATGACACACTTGTCCAGAGCAAAAAGAACGGGAAGACTTTGTCTGCCATCGGTGTCCGCTTCTCTAACCCTCAGCGGTCCTTCTCTAGGAATCAAAGAGGGCAGTAGAAGATGTGGTTCCGAAAATCTCAGTTTTCCCAGGATTCTCAGGACAGCTATTCCCCCAGAGGCAGAGGGGGACAGGATCGATACTGACCCAGAGGTAGAGGGGGTCCCAGGAATTTCGGGTCTAGGGAACCTTTCTCTGATAGACCCAGTCAGCAGCCCTGAGAGTTTGCCCGACGTCCTACTCTGGAGGCAGTCGGGGGGATGATTGTCCTTACACCCAGCGGCATGGGAGTCCATTACGACAGATCGTTGGGTTCTTCAGATAATATCCAGAGGTTACTCTATTCCTTTCGTTGCCCCTCCAAATATTACAAAACACCTCCCGGATGTTCCACCCACTCACAGGGAGGCCGCAGCTCTAGAGGTTTTAAAGCTGCTTCTCAAACGAGCCATCGAAAAGGTTCCCCCCGATCAGTCCAGATTAGGTATCTACTCAAGGTTCTTTTTGGTGCCAAAAAAGACGGGGGACCTCAGGCCTATTCTAGACCTGTCAACATTAAACCTGTCAGTAGCCAAACAGAAATTCCGGATGGTCACCCTACAGTCCATTCTACCTTATCTCTGAGAGTGTGATTGGATGTGCTCATTAGACCTTCAGGATGCTTACTACCACATCAAAATACACAGAAGCTCCACGAGGTTTCTGCGCTTCCAGCTATGAGCCAGTCAGTTTCAGTTCAGAGCCCTACCCTTTGGTTTCACCACAGCCCCCAGGGTGTTCACCAAGGTAATGGCCATTGTAGCGGCTCACCTGAGGCTTCAGGGTTTTCAGGTGGTTCCATACCTGGACGACTGGCTCTTCGCTGCGCCCAACAAGCATCACTTGTGTCTGGCCCGAGATTATTTCATTTGGTTAGCAGACCTACTGGGAATTACAGTCAGTGTTCACAAATCTCATTTGCAACCAGTACAAGTTCTAGACTTCATTGGGGCATGGTTAGACACTTTGCAGATGAAGGTATTTCTAACTCCAGACAGGATTCTACATCTCGGGTGCCAGATAGCTCAGATAGCAAACTCCAAGTCTTCAAAGGTGAGCGAGGTTCTCCGGGCTCTGGTCTCCATGGCTGCCGCCATATCTATTTTCCCTTATGCACGCCTTCACATGCGGGTTCTTCAATGGACTCTGGCTGTTCAGTGGTCTTGGCTAGACCTGCCCATGGAATTTCCGATCAAGATCAGTCACGTCTGCAGGACATCTCTTTTTTGGTAGTTAACTTAACCAGAGATATCAAAAGGACGCCCCTTTGCGTCACCCCTAGTCCAAACCACAGTAACCACGGATGCCTCCCAACTCGGGTGGGGGGGACACTGTTCGGGAAGGACAGTCCAAGGCACGTGGTCCCAGACAGAGACCAATCTGCACATAAATGTTCTAGAGATGAGGGCAGTGCTTTTAGCGTTGGAAGCCTTTCACACAGTCCTCCCTCATGGATTGATTGCAATTCAGTCAGACAACATGTTGGTTGTCTAGTATATCAACAAGCAGGGGGGAAACAGATCCCTACCATGTCGCGAGGCCATGAGAGTGTGGGAATGGGCAATTTCCACCGGTCGGTTTCTGATAGCAACACACATCCCGAGGCGCTCCAACATTTTAGCGGACAGATTGAGTCAGGCCATTCTGATGCCTTATGAGTGGTCTCTGAAACAGCCAGTAGTGGAGATTTTCCTTGCATGGGGTCAGCCTTGCTGCGATCTCTTCGCATCTCCTTCCATCACGAAGTGCAGTGAGTTCTTCACTCTGATTCCCTTACCAGGAGAAGTCCCCAGAGATGCTCTAGTCCATGCTTGGCCCCCCAGGCTTCTGTATACTTATCCACCTTTATCTCTCATTCCAATGTTTCTTCAGAAAGCTTGCCGACTATGGTGCAAAGTGATCCTCATTGTCCTGTTCTGGCCTCGTCAGGTTTGGTTCCCATTCCTTTGGTCTCATCTCTTAGCTCCCCCGTATGTTCTGGATCCCTGCCCGGATCTAATTTCCCATCCGTCGGGAGCATGTCTGCCTGATCTGGGCAGCCTCAAGCTAACAGCTTGGTTGCTCCAGTTCCATTAATTGCCATGACTCCCGGTCTTTCATCCCAGGTAAAATCCATTCTGGTGGCCTCTCTTAAAGACTCCACTAGGAAACATTATTGCAGTAAATGGAAGCGCTTTTCCATTTGGCCTCACAGAGAAAAATAGATCCCTTTACAGCCCCTGTTCCAGCGGTGTTGGACTTCCTATCTGGAATCTTTCAGCAAGGAGCTAGTTCCTCCACAGTGAAAGTACAATTGGCATCCATTTCCAGTTTTCACGTTGGTGAAGACAACATGGTCTTAGCCTCCTCTAGGCTGTGTAATACTTTTCTTAAAGGTACTTGTCTGTTAAGGCCCCCTGTCAAGGATTCTGTACCTCCTTGGGATTTTACTTTTGTTTTACAAGCATTGGTGGCTCCTCCTTTCGAACCTGCAGCTTCGGTGGACTTAAAATCTTTGTCCTGGAAGACAGCTTTCCTAGTCGCCATCACATTGGCTAGGAGAGTTTCTGAGCTTCAAGCTCTGTCTGCCGTGCCTCCGTATTTGGTCTTCCATAAGGATAGGGTCTCCCTCCATACTAACCCTTCCTTCTTACCTATAGTGGCATCTGAAGCAAACATAAACCAGTCCATTAATCTGCCCGTTTTCTTTACTAACTTTCAAAATAAAGGTGAATACAAACACCATTTGTTAGATGTTCATATACAACTTCATTTTTATCTTCATAGAACGAAGTCTTTCTGCAAGACTGAGCAATTGTTTGTTTCCTTTTCCAAAGCGTTTATGGGAAAAGCTATTTCTAAAGTTTCTTTAGCCAGATGGATCACTCTGCATTTCACATGCCTACAAAGCAAAAGGTTTATCTCCTCCTGGTATAGTTAAGGCTCACTCTACCAGGTCCATGGCGACTTCTGCTGCTTTTTAGTCGAGGGTACCTTTGGACGATATTTGTGCAGCAGCGACATGGGCCAATTCACATACCTTCATTTCCCATTACAAGTTGGATCTGATTTTGAGGGGTAGAGCATCCTTTGGCTCTGCGGTGCTCAGGAATATCCTTCCATAAGGGCCTCCCAGGAACGGAGTAGCTGGGGACTCCATCCCAAAGGTTGCAGATAAAATTAAGTTAACTACTTCAGATAAAGAAGTTATGTACTCACCATAACATTCCATCTGAGTAGTAATACTTCATTTTTCTGCAACATTCCCTCCCTCCGTCCCCCGGACCTTATCCTGTTTTCAGGTTTGGTTTATTGGGTTGAGTTGCATATATATGGTTAGTTGCAGCAAACTCGATCTGAGGGAAGATAGGAGATGATAGGGCATTGTGGGTAAGGGGAGGAGCTCGCAGCTTGGAGCAGATGCTAGAAAAAAGTTGCCAGCTCGGATCCGATACGGATCCGTATACCCACAGGTTGCAGAAAAATGAAGTATAACTACTCCGATGGAACGTCATGGTTAGTACATAACTTATTTTTTTAAAGCAACATGTGCATTATAAAACAATCTGTCAGGACACATATTTAAAATATATATGAAGTAAATAAATATATAAAATAAAAAGCAATCGCATGACTTTAAAAACTGGCTGACTAATGTATTTAAGTATAAAAACTTAAATGGCATCATAAAATCATAAAATCTTAAATGGCATCATAAAATAGAGATGTCATTAAACACGAGCCCTCTAGCAAACAAAATAGGCAATATAATGCAAACAAAAACAGTAGTAAAAAGCCTAATGCTTCAAATGTCTAGACCTAAACAGGGGTTTGAGGGGGACATTATCATTCAGGCTGATGGCCTGATGTGCACCCAACCTTAATATCCATTCCACCTCAGCTACCTCTGTGCGATTCACCACATCCCCCCCTCCCATGTATGCTGGAATGTACTACATGTAAAACTTGAAATAAAAATGAATGCGGCATATCTGTCTGTGATACATGTTTTGCTAGAGTACTGTAATTGTGGCCTTTATGAATGCAATAAAGATGATCCCTAAGTCTCTCTTTAAGACTCCTATTTGTTTTCCCTACATAGAATTTGAAGCACCTTTGACAATGGGCTAAGTAAACAACTATTTTAGTGCAACAGTCAGCATTCGCCTTAATGCTCCTTAAATAACCTGTTTCAGGGTGCCTGAAAAATCTCGATTCATCAATGTGTTGACGATAATTACAATTGTTACATTTGAATGTGCCATCAGTACTCATGGGACGGGGTACCTTTATCCTCAGATAGCACAGCCTTTGTTTCAAGTTCCTCATATTGCTGTAAACAAATCTGGGACCATTTCTTAAAATGTCCACAAACCTATTGTCTGTCTCCAAAATGTGCCAATTCCCTTTAATAATATTCTTCACATCATCTACTCCTTTTGCAAAGGAAAACACAATAGGGACACACACCTCACCAGCATTACATGCCCATGTTACAGAATTATTTTCAGCAAAGTAGGGTCTAGCTCTCCCGTCCCTCTCACTGCGAACTTTAAAACAAGCTGTCTCTACTTCTGATTCACTATAACCCCTAGACATGAATTCACCTTTGAGCTCACACAAGCTCCTATCTAAATTGTGATCCTCACTTGTTAATCTTGATACCCTAAGTGCCTGTCCAGTGGCGATGTTGCCAAAAATGTGGTTGGGATGCATGCTGTCCCTGTATAAATAGGAGGGTCTATAGCATTCCTTCCTATGCATGCTGGTACAAAAGCCATCATCCAATTTCCTGATACTAACATCAAGAAAATCAATTGAATGCTGTGAGCAAGACATGGAGAATTTGAGGAACAAGCTGCTATCATTAAAGTAACTCACAACTTCATCTAGATGTCCCCTGTCACCCTTCCATGCAATAAACATATCAACAAAATGTTGATAAATAATAATGTTGTCATTCCATTTCCCTAAAATATGGAGATGTTCTACTTGATCTGTTGTTTTTTCTACAATTCATTTGGAATGGATAGAGTATGGCAGAGAACGCATTGGACTTAGGCAACAAGTTTTTGAATACTCGGTTGGAAAATTTTTTGAATTTGAAACACAATCCGTTGTGTTCAGGTGGTCTGAGATTAGCGACTGAACAGGAGGTGTTGCAACCGTTGAGTAATAAGATACGAGATATTAAGCGTGGCTTAGAGAATAACTTGTATAAATTTAAAAGATTACAATGCCAGAGATTTCATCTAGATGCATGTCTAGAGCATCAAGTTATCCTGAAAGGACTAAGGATTCTGAACATGCCTTCATACGGAAGCACGTATCCTGATCTGCTTGCTCATTGGCAGATGATTAATTTGGAGACTGGGTGAGCATATCTCAAGCTATTAATTTACTTTTTTTTTCCGATGGAGATTGAGCTTGGGCATCAGATAGGTGAGCAACAGAATGAATTGAATGAGTGTTTGGGAACTGGCAATACTGAATTGTTTCTAAATGAAATTATTGAGAAGGTGGATGGCTATGAGAAATGTTTACTAGCTGTAAAAAGGAAGAAGTTAGCTTGGGACGTTACAGACTTTGCAAATCAACACGTATTTGCATGGCCTAGGTCCCAACAAGCTGGCAGGCTGTATAATGCTGAGAACAATGGTGTGATTAATAAAAGTGCTCAGAGTGCAGAGTGTATGGATACATCTTCTAGTTCGAGATGTCCATCGGTCTCAACCTAGGGCTTGAATTCTGTTTCTTGTGCAACTGGGGAGACATCAACCAATAATGGTATGACTGTGGACCCAGGGACCAATGGGGAGCAGCTAGGGGGTGTGACTTCACCACCTCCTTCCACATCAGTGTACTCCACACCAGCAATGGAGTTATCAATAGGAACTAATTTACCTGCAGTCAATTTACCCTCTGACTCTGATCCGGTGGTGCGTAGGAAGATGTTAGTAGAGCAGCACCAACAGGATTTTCCAGGGCTTCTGCTCCCCTTTTGTATGGGGAGAAAAGATTTGTTTGGCCAGGACAATCAGAAGGACCAGAAGCAGAAAGATCCACTAGCTGGGCAACACAATCGATCTTTGAAAAAGATGTGAGGGTTGGAGCCAGTGATCTAGTGTGGAATATTTCACAACATGTGTTAACAACAGATGAACATTCAGTGCTGTCGAAGGGTTTAGCCTTCATTCCTACTGCACAGATAGACCGTGTGAGTTGTATGTTGAATTTGTCTTTTTTTGCGTAATCTAGCCTTACGTGGTTTGTTTAAGAATCCTGATGCTGGTAATGAGACTGTGATTAATAACTCTATTGTGTTTCAGAAATCCAGTGTATGTACACCGGTTTTCCCCCAGCTTTTCATGTATTTTTGGCTTTCTAAAAAGCAGTTGCAACAAAGTACGAATAAACCTAATGTTAATAAGTATGATAATCTGACCAGGAACGAATGGAAGGCATTAGACCGGTTGATTATGAATCCCTTATTAACCATTCATCCTGCAGACAAGGGGGGGTCCAGTTGTTATACTTGATTCTGATTATTATGTTAATAAAATTAATGCAATGCTTTCTGATATAAATGTATATGTTAAAGTAGATACTAGCATTGTAGACGTGATGAAACTGGAGATGACAATTGTCTTATTGAATGCCATAGTTTTGGTGTACTGAATAAAAATCTTTTAGATTATTTTTTGACTGAATATCCAGTTGTGCCACAAATACACCGGTTGCCCAAGATACACAAAATCCCCCTTGAACCTGAATTCATACCAATAGTAGCAGGAAGTGGTTGGCTTACAGAGGCCATATCCATATTTTTGGACAAACAACTTAAGAAGGTGATTTTGAGTGAGGTTATTCTTAAAGACACGGAACATTTTTTGAGGGACTTGTATCTTGAATTTAGTAAAGTTTCTATGACTGATGTAAATTATTTTGTCACATTAGATGTAGTGTCACTCTTCACGTGCATCCCTAATGAAGTGGGTGTTACCATGGCAAGAACAGCTATGCTCAGAAGCAGCTTGTTTACTAATGAACACACTGATTTGTTGTGCCTGTTACTTGAGTTGGTGTTGGAACACAACATTTTCTTATTTCAGGGCAACTGCTATTGGCAGAAATCAGGCGTAGCCATGGGCGCAAGCTGTGGCAATTCTTATGCAAATCTGGTAATGTCCGAATGGGAACATCTCCATATTTTAGGGAAATGGAACGACAACATTATTATTTAGCGACGTTTTGTCGATGATATGTTTATTGCATGGAAGGGTGACAGTGGACATCTAGATGAAGTTGTGAGTTACTTTAATGATAGCAGTTCGTTCCTCAAATTCTCCATGTCTTGCTCACAGCATTCGATTGATTTTCTTGATGTTAGTATCAGGAAATTGGATGATGACTTTTATACCAGCATGCAGAGGAAGGAAGGCTATAGACCCTCCTATTTATACAGGGAAAGCATGCATCCCAACCACATTTTGGGCAACATCGTCACTGGACAGGCACTTAGGGCATCAAGATTAACAAGTGAGGACCACAATTTAGATAGGAGTTTGTGTGAGCTCAAAGATGAATTCATGTCTAGGAGTTATAGTGAATCAGAAGTAGAGGCAGCTTGTTTTAAAGTTCGCAGTGAGAGGGAAGGGAGAGCTAGACCCTTCTTTTCTGAAAATAATTCTGTAACACGGGCATATAATGTTGGTGAGGTGTGTCCCCCCTATTGTGCTTTCCTTTTCAAAAGGAGTAGATGAGGTGAAGAATATTATTAAAGGGAATTGGCACATTTTGGAGACAGACAATAGGTTTGTGGACATTTTAAGAAATGATCCCAGATTTGCTTACATCAATATGAGGAACTTGAAACAAAGGCTGTGCTATCTGAGGATAAAGGTACCCCGTCCCATGAGTACTGATGGCACATTTAAATGTAACAATTGTAATTATTGTCAACACATTGATGAATCGAGATTTTTCAGGCACCCTGAAACAGGTTATTTGTGGAGCATTAAGGCGAATGCTGACTGTTGCACTAAAAATGTTGTTTACTTAGCCCATTGTCAAAGGTGCTTCAAATTCTATATAGGGAAAACAAATAGGAGTCTTAAAGAGAGAATTAGGGATCATCTTTATTGCATTTGTAAAGGCCACAATTACAGTGCTCTAGCAAAACCTGTATTACAGACAGATATGACGCATTCATTTTTATTTCAAGTTTTTCATGTAGTACATTCCAGCATATGTGTGTTGAATCACACTGAGGTAGTTGAGTTGGAATGGGTATTAAGGTTGGGTGCACATCAGGCCATGGGCCTGAATGATAATGTCCCCCTCAAACCCCTGCTTGGGTCTAGACGTTTGAAGCATTAGGCTTTTTACTACTGTTTTTGTTTGCATTATATTGCCTATTTTGTTTGCTAGAGGGCTCATGTGTCTAATGACATCTCTATTTTATGATGCCATTTAAGTTTTTATACTTAAATACATTAGAGTCAGCCAGTTTTTAAAGTCATGTGACTGCTTCTTATTTTATATATTTGTTATTTACTTCATATATTTTTAAATATGTGGTCTGATAGATTGTTTTATAATGCACATGTTGCTTTAAAACACTAATTGTTGAGTGTCATGTGATGCATTTTTTAACTTTAAATAGGTTCTTTTTGATACTTGAAATTGTCTGATGAAGCGGTCTTTTGGAGCTGTGAAAGCGCTTACGTGCATGTGTGCAATAAAAATCTTTTTGGTTCTTGTATTTGGCAGATCGATTCTCTTTTATTGTTTGTTCCTGCCAGCCTTTGGGGTTCAGCTTCTATTTGATCTGTTTGGGTTGGATTTTGGTTTTTCTACATATTTAACCATATAGAGCCCATTTGCCTTTTTAAGGACTACTTACTGTTTTGAATATTACAGTGTAGTTTCAAATTGTTAAGTGTGTGTGTGTGTGTGTGTGTGTGTGTGTGTGTCTGTGTGTGTGTGTGTGTGTGTGTGTGTGTGTGTGTGTGTGTGTGTATGTGTGTGTGTATTTTATGATAATACAAGTTTGCTTGTGTGCATTTAGATATTTTTCATGGCTGACCAAGATAAAGAGAAACATCCCAAGTCTGGTTTTAAAAAATGTCCAGTGTGGACAAAAGATGTCTGTGACTGATAGTCATGTAAATTGTGTTTATTGTTTGGATGCTTTGCACATGCAAGAGAGTTGCTCCATCTGCTATTCCTTTTCAAGCCGTGTACTTCATGAAAGGAAAAGAAAGTTAATCGACAGAGGACTACTAAAATCTTCCTTTCAAGAAGCCTTGGGTGACCATGATAAAACTAGTCAGTCTCCCAAATCTTCCAAGTCCTCTAAGACTTCATCATCAAATTCGACAAAATCAAAAAAACCTTCAACGTCGGCTTCGGAGCCGAGCGTCTTGTCTTTTCGGATCCCCAGTCATGGAACCGGTCTCCGCAGTATTGAAGTCACCAGTCCTCCAGTCAGTACCACCCTCTATCCATGCATCTCGGTCCTTGATTAGCCTATCCAATTTAGACATGGATCGTGTGGTGCAGAAGTTGTTACAGGCACTGGCGTTTGCAAAATTTTTATCGGATCTGACCCAAGTGGTTTCCGAACCTAAAACTGTTCCTCCATCTACTAATTTTCCTCCTCTGAGCCATATTGGTCTGTCGGACCTGGCGGAGTTGAACCTTATGATTGTGGAGCCGACGCCTGCTCCATTGCCATTGGTTCCATTTACTCAGACTTCCTTAGCACCCATCGAGGAGTCTAGGAGCCGACACACGCCGGTTGGGTCCAGAAAGGATAGTTTGACTGACTTGTCGGTTCTGCCTTTGCCTCTCGGGGCCTTAGCTTGGGTGAGTTCGGCTCCTACCTCTGGATTGGAGCCCACTGTTCCGGTGCTGAGGGGATCAGCTGTTTCTTCAGATCCAGCGGTTCTTTCTCACTGGAGCAGAGGTGCTTTTGAGGCCATGAGGAGAGTAATGTCCCCTAGGACATCCACAACTTCAGGACCAACTACCTCTTCCCCAAAAGCGCCTGTGTGCACTTCTGCCTCACAGATCCCTTTGAAGTGTAGAGACCCTGAGCCTCAGGAAACCCCACTGAGTGGCCCCTGCTCTTCCGAGACCTCACCAGAAGTTCCCACTGATGACGTTCCCAGGAAGAGAATCTGTAAAAGGAAGCACCTAGACGCCCTACAGCAGTTTCTCACATCCAATACCGACTTAGATGAATCAGAAGGGTCCCTACGGTCCCCCTCTGAAGATATCTAATTTGCTGAGATATTAGAAATCCTTAAGCAGAGGGGTGACTGGCAGTCCACCAACCCTACTGTAGATGAGTCAGTTCTCCTGAAGGCTTTCAGGTCTCAACCTTCCACCTCTTGGGTGTCTCCACCCTTTAATGAGCTTATGGAACTGTTCTCACAAAGTGTGTGGGAGTCTCTAGATACCATGGGACCATGTCCTTAGGAGGCCGAATAAATTTATCTCTGCCTCTCATGATAAGATCTTTCTCACTAAGGGAGTGCCTGTTGATGCCATAGTTGTGGCGGCAGCCACCAAAAAGGAGATGTCAGAAACTTCTTCCTCTATCCAGCCTCCTAACAGAGACTCTAGGATCATGGATAGGTACAGGAAGTGCATGTATAGTTCAGCGACTTTTGCCATGCATTCATTGAACTATCTTACACATTTCACAAGACTGCAAAGCGGCCTTCTAAAAGAGCTTGGAGATAATCTTCAGGGTACGGTAACTGAAGGAGCTTTAGACAAGGTTGCCTCCCAGCTTGCTACCCTTAAATCTATAGTGAACTCGTCCATGAGTTTGATCTCATATGCAGCTAATGGAATGAGTAGGACAGCATATATAGGAATTGCTCTCAGGAGACAATCCTGGATACGGTTATGTTCCTTTGCAGAGCACTTTAATTCATCCTTTGTCAATAATGATTTTGATGGTTCATCTCTTTTTGGGCCTAAAGTTAAGGAAACCTTGACCAGTTGTGAGCAGGAAAGAAAGACTCTGTCTGCTGTCGGAGTCCATTTTTCCACCCCTACTAGACCCTGCCCCAAGGGTCAAAAGGGAGGAAAGATGTGGTTCCAAAAAGCCCAAGGAGCCTTTCTGGACACACGTGGTGAACCCCTCTCCAGGGGCAGAGGAGGGAGCAATAATGGAAGAAGCTGCCCTCACGGCAGAGGGGGTCCGCAAAACCAGAGCGACAGAGACCAATTCTTTGGGAAGCCCTACCAGTACTCCTGAAAAAAGGCCCTACTGTCCTATTCTGGACGCAGTCGGGGGTCGCTTATCTTTGTATCCAGATGCCTGGCTTAAAATAACAAATGACAACTGGGTACAAAGTATAGTTTCCAAAGGATATTTTATCCCCCCCCCCCCCCGTTGACAACAAAAATCCCAGACGTTCCACCCAGTTATAGGGAACAAGCAACAGTAGAGGTCCAAATGTTGCTAAGAAAAGGAGTCATCCAACCAGTCCCAGCTGACCAGATAGGATCCGGAACTTACTCAAAATTCTTTTTAGTTCCAAAAAAGACAGGGGACTGGAGACCTATTTTGGACCTCAGCAGACTAAACAGATTTGTCAAGAAGGAGAAGTTCTGGATGTTCATGCTTCAATCGATACTTTCCTTCTTAGGGAAAGACAACTGGATGTGCTCAATAGATCTCCAGGATGCGTACTACCACATAAAAATGGCCAGACCATCCAGGGATCATCTGTGCTTCCGGCTGGGAGCCAATCATTACCAGTTTCGAGCCCTGCCCTTTGGTCTCACTACAGGCATGTTCACCAAATGTATAGCAGTGGTCACGGCTCACCTGAGGCATTTGGGATTCCAGGTGTTTCAGTACTTAGACGATTGGCTCCTCACCGCCACTACCAGGCATCAGCTAATACAAGCCAGGGACACCACACTTACACTTTGCAATCAACTGGGCATTGCCATAAACACAGAAAAGTCTGCCTTGTCACCATCGCAACATATCGTTTTTATCAGAGCAGAAGTGTACACCACCACTACCACTTTAAAACTTCCATCAGAAAGGATATCAGTACTTCGTCAGCAAATTCAGAATACCCTATCCAGAGACAAGGTTCCAGCCTCAGAAGTGCTAAAGTTGCTGGGGATGATTGCAGCTGCAATAATACTGATTTCATTGGGTCACATGCCCATGCAGATTCTACAATGGCTGCTGTTCACACAATGATTTTGTCAAGCGCTCCTAATGTCTCATCTCATTATTCTAACAAACAGATGCAAAAAGGATCTTCGGTGGTGGATGACCTCTCCTCAAGTAACGACAGGTCATCCTTTTATCCTACCCTCACCATCGGCCACAGTGACCACAGACGTTTCCCTGATTGAGTGGGGGGGAGGCATTTTCAGGGAAGAACAGCCCAAGGCACATGGACCGAACAAGAGACACATCTGCATGTCAATGTCCTGGAGATGAGAGCGGTACTCTTGGAGTTGCAGTACTTTCAGGACTCTCTCCCTCTGTGGACAATTGCGATTCAGACGGACAACAAGTTGGTGGTCTGGTACTTGAACAAACAAGGAGGAACCAGGTCCTATCCCCTTTGTTGAGAGGCCCTAAGAGTATGGCAGTGGGCTACATTCACCCAGCATTTTCTGATAACAATGCACATCCCAGGGAAATCTAACGTGATTGCAGACAAACTGAGCAGGACAATTTTGTTGCCTCATGAGTGGTCCCTCAAAAAAGAAATAGCGGAAAGAATATTCCACAGATGGGGCCAGCCTTGCTGCGATCTTTTTGCATCCCCCATGAACACAAAATGCAGAAGCTACTTTTCCCTGATTCCCCCTCCGTGAGATTTCTCAAGGGATGCACTCGTACATGATTGACCTCCAGGTCTCCTTTATGCATTCCCACTAATTCCCCTGATACCCAAAGTACTACAGAAAGCAAAAGCCCTGGGAAGGACCATCATTCTAATAGCCCCTCATTGGCCTCATCAGATTCGGTTCCCCTTCCTTCATCTTCATCTGTTGGAAGAGCCTTGGATTCTGGACCCAGTTCCAGACCTTCTGATGCATGCGTCGGGGGCTCTTCATCCCTCCCTTCAGTTCCTAAAATTGACAGCTTGACTGCTCCAATTCCCAACATAGCCAGGTTACATAACCTCTCAAACGAAATGCAACATATTTTAATATCTTCCCATAAATCCTCTACTAGGAAGTTGTACCTTAGCAAATGGAGGAGATTTTCCATATGGGCTTCTCAGAATAACATTGATCCTTACCAATCCCCTATTTCCTCTATTTTAGAATTTTTGACTACGCTTTTCAACAAAGGAGTGGCGGCATCTACAATTCATGTACAGCTTGCTGCCATCTCTAATTTTCATCTTGGTACTGAAGGATTTAACATAATGTCACACAAGCTATCCAAAGCTTTTCTCAAAGGGACTTTCCACCTTAGGCAACCAGTTAAATCCCCTTATACCCCCTGGAACCTAAATTTTATGCTCTCACACATTATTCTCCCACCTTTCGTGCCAGCTTCCTCATGTGATTGGAAATTTTTGTCTTGGAAGACTATCTTTTTAGTAGCCATCACGTCTGCCCAAAGAGTATCGGAACTACAAGCCTTGTCCATAAAACCTCCGTGTTTGGTTTTTCATGCTGACAGAGTTTCACTGCGAACAAATCCTTCATTCTTACCTTAAGTTTGTACTGAAGCTAACCTTAACCAAATTGTAGATTTGCCAGTGTTTTTCCCTGAATACACCAACAATTTAGAGTGTATGCTGCACAAGCTTGATGTTCACAGACAGCTCAGACTTTACCTGGATAGAACCAAAGAATTCAGAAGATCAGAACAACTTTTTGTTTCCTTTTCAGATTCTAGGAAAGGTATGCCTGTGGCAAAAACAACACTATCTAAATGGTTATCTGATTGCATCACTTTCACTTACTCAGCTGCCAGTTTACATCTACAACACAAAATTAAGGCTCATTCTACCAGAGCTGTGTCCACATCTTCTGCATTTTCTGCTAGGCTACATATAGACAATAGTTGTGCAGCAGCCACTTGGTCAAAGCCTCGTAGTTTTATCACTCATTACAAAGTCGATAGGGCCTGCAGGAACAGGGCCTCCTTTGGTTCTGCATACTCCCGTGAACCACCCGAGAAAGATGGTGCTTGGGATGCTACCCTTCTGGAAGAAAAAATGGCGAGATAGAACAACTTCACATAAAGAAGTTATGTACTCACCATAACGTTCCATGTGAGTTGTTCATCTCACCTTCATTCTTACTTCTCACCCTCCTACCCCCTCCAGGTTTTTTTGAGGACCAAGATACTAGTTGTATAATGATTGCTTTGTCTTTCTTTGGTTTTTACCTAAAAAGTGACAGAATGGCATATGGTATTATTATTAGAGGCAGCAAACAAGATCTGAGGTAACTCAAGGTGCATCAAGGGATAGAGACTTGGCCTTGAGCTGTCTGAAGACCTTGAGCTTTGTAGTAGGCTGACTCAGAGCCGAGGATTGGCTCCGAACCCATCTGTAAGAATGAAGGCGAGATGAACAACTCACGTGGAACGTTATGGTGAGTACATAACTTCCTTTTTTCTTACATAGTCTCAAATACCAAATGTCTTACCTTTTATTATAGCTGCACCCTTCTTTCATTTTCTGTGCTGGGTTTTATTGAAGAGGTTAGTTCTGGATTTGTATTTTGCCTTTGTTGTAACTATATCATGTTAGATTTATCATCTTGCAACAAGCACGTCTCATTTTGTTGGTGCCCCTACAGTGATGCCATGAGAGATGCCATAATAAATTTTCAGCCTACCTTAGAACATAGAATGAACAGATGCAAACTCATTACTTTGTGGAATATGTACATGTAATCAAGCAAATTTTATCCAAGTGCTTAAAGTGTATTCAAAGTATTTTGCTCAGGGTTAATGAGATAGCAAAAACAATTATCAAAACGTAAGCTTATTCAGTGCAGCAAGCATTCAAAATGACAATATACCAGTGACTGTAAATGCACACAAAGAATTACTATCACTTTTCATTCATAAATCACTGCTGCAATAGTCTAAGCTGTATGGGTCATATCCTGCCAAGGATATAACATCTGTCAAGTGTTCCAACACCTTGGGCTACCTTCGCATGTGCCCAGACTGTTAGTTGCATGAACTGTAAGTGCAACAGCTTGGGCTCCAAAAGCTTCAGTACTTTCTTGCCACGCTTAGAGAATACTTCTCTTGTGGCTTCGTAGGATCAGTGGTCAGCTAACAGTCTTTCATTGCTGGGCAGGTAAGTTCCCTTGGGATAATTCTTCCATAAGATGTTTTCTGTGAAAAATGGTCTGCTTTATTTGAGAGAGACTTTTTTGGTGAGAATTTTGTGTTTTACATAAAGACTGGCTGATCTGACAGACTGTTTACCTTAAATTTTTTTAATGTTTACTGTTTGTGCTTATTTTATACACTTTGTGTAGAACAAACATGTGCTTATGTTGTGAGACATACTGTGTTTTGTTAGGGACATGTGTTTTTTAGAAGTGCCATTGTTTATTTTGCTTGTGAATACTACTTTTTACAACTTACTTGACACTGACTCACTCTAGCTGCACTATCCAGGAATCAGGTTTGTTTTCCGGCAGAACCATGGAACAGCATACCCTTCCCATGGTTCTGTCATCCTCCATATCCAAGAAAAAGAAAACTTTAAGGGAACCCTTGTCAACACAGTGGGCTTAGTCTGTGCCTCAGCCACTGATGAGTAACTTTGCTGTGATCATTACCGGTATTGCAAACCATTTATTTTGTTCTTCAGATCCTTCTGGTGTAGCCACTTCACCAACCATGGGTTTGGGTCAGCCACATCCTCTGTGGCTGTCCAGATGCTCTAGCAGGCATGAGAGAGCCATTCTTGTTGGGCTCAGAGAAGAGAGTGGGAAGTGCATCCCTGGGCTAAGAAACCCTCCCTGGGGAGGTGAAGCTCCATGAAAGAGTTGGTCTCCTTCTAGAGATGATGATCTTCCTCAGACTGTTTTTCTGTAGATAAGGAAGTATTTACTGGCTTGGCTCAAGGTTTATTGCAGGCATTAAAACCTTTGAAGGGTGATTGGAATTTTTGTGAAAAAAATATGTTGCATTAGTTTCTGGATTGCATGTCTGATGTTCCGGAAGGGAATTAGAAAAGTGCACTGTCTAAGTACATGATTCCGACTGATGCAAATGTTTCCTCCGAGTCTCTTATGGAAGGAAGGGAATTAGAAAAGAGCACTGTCTAAGTACATGATTCCAACTGATGCAAATGTCTCCGAGTCTCTTATGGAAGGAAGGGAATTAGAAAAGAGCACTGTCTAAGTACATGATTCCGACTGATGCAAATGTCTCCTCCGAGTCTCTTATGGAAGGAAGGGAATTAGAAAAGAGCACTGTCTAAGTACATGATTCCGACTGATGCAAATGTTTCCTCCGAGTCTCTTATGGAAGGAAGGGAATTAGAAAAGAGCACTGTCTAAGTACATGATTCCGACTGATGCAAATGTTTCCTCCGAGTCTCTTATGGAGGAAGGGAATTAGAAAAGAGCACTGTCTAAGTACATGATTCCGACTGTTGCAAATGTTTCCTCCGAGTCTCTTATGGAAGGAAGGGAATTAGAAAAGAGCACTGTCTAAGTACATGATTCCGACTGATGCAAATGTTTCCTCCGAGTCTCTTATGGAGGAAGTTTCATTTTCTGAAACTATTTCTGGAATTAATAAGATGTTTCAGTGGGAACAGACAGAGATTCCATTTTCTTTGAATAAATACTATGCTTTATTATAAGCTGAATCTCCACAGCTTGCTGCAGTTCCTCCTCTTTTACTACTTTTGGAGGGTATTGATATTGTTTGCAATATTCCTGACAGTCAACTTGCAACCTCTATAAAGGCAAACAGACTGTATAAAGTTTGTCAGTCTTACAAATATTTGTTTGCAAATCACAGATCTGATCCTGCAGCTATTTCTCTGCCAAATCCTGCTGCAGCAAAACATTTAGTTAATGCTAATCCTTCTTCCTCTGACATGGATGGGAAAGCTTTAGTCAGATTTGGGGAAAATAATTTATTCGTCTACCACTTTAACCTTTAGAATTCTGAATTAGCAGGCTCATGTTAAAATTATCTATTGGCTTTTTGACATAAAGAGGAACATCACTGTCAGTTTTTCCCTCTTCAAAAATTAAGTCCTATTTGAATTCTTAAATTGCTTTTACTTCCCAGGTAAGCAAATATACTTTAACGTGTTCTTATGACTGGGCTGACTCTTGCGTCCAAGGCAGCAGCTTCTGCTATGAGAGGGCTTGGTTAGGTGCATACTCAGAAGTTTTCTGAAGATTTTAAGCCTGAAATTTTAATTTCCCCTTTGTATAAGGTGTTTTTTTTCTGTCCTTCTGCTACTCAGCTACTCAGTTTGATTAAAAAAAGAAATGTCATTAAGAGGATTATTCAGATCTTTCAACCCTCCTTCTCTAAATTTGCAAAAAAAAAACTTTGCTGCAAACTCTTCTTTTAGTAAAAGGAAAATGTTTGTTATCTGGTGCCACAGTTAGAACTAGGGCCCATTCATGGTTTCTGTATTACTGGTTTTGCAATGTTTGTGCGAGTTATCTTTTAGCCTTTCATATTCCTCTGTCAAGGTTCATCTATCAGCCATTTCAGAGTGTCTGTCCATTGCTCTTCTCCCTTAATCATAGGCTTTGCTTAAACTTTTCTCAAAAGGGGTTTTATGTATTTAACTTTGTCTTGGAAAAGTTAACTGTAGATCCTTTTGAACCAGATCATCTGGCTAATTTTTGTTTCATTACTTGGAAAACAGTGTTACTGATTGCTCTAACATCTGCAAGATTACCTGAGTTGTAAGCTCTTATGGTGGGTCATCCCTACTTGATATTTCATAAACATACTGTTTTCTTGACAATAAGTTTCTCATTTATTTCTCATTTACACACAAAGTGAATTCAGAGTTTATATTGAGCCAAACCATCCATCAACTTGTTTTCTTTCCAGAATCTAAAAACACAGGGAGAAAGGATTTTACATACCCTAGATGTCCATAGGCAACTCGGGTATTATCTTGTCCGAACTAAACCTTTAGGGAAAGTTGAACAGCTCTTTATTTCCAATAAAGATAAGGAAAAAGGACAACTTATGTCATAGCAGACTATTTCCAGATAGCTGTCCCTTGCTATTTCTTTTTGTTATTCCCATTATAATATGACACATAAGGCAGGGCCAAAGCTCATGCTACAAGGGCCCTGGTTTCTTCTATGGCTTTTTAGAAATGGGTTGACTTTAAAAGCATTCTATAGACAGCTGCTTAGTCATCTGTATGTACCTTTACAAAGCACTGCAAACTAGATTTGTTTTCCAAGTGTAGGACAAACTTTGCTAGGACCATTATCCAGGGGCTACTGGACCCTCATCCTCCAATCTGAGTAAGCTCTCATATTCTACTTATATAGCTTAGACTACTGCAGTGATATTTTATGAATGAACACAGTACAGTTGTGTAAGTAAACTTACCATAACAGTACATAGGTTCATAGGTTGGTACTGGGCTATCTGCCCGAAGGCATATATTAGCCCAGCCACGTTGTGCGGTATTCACCGCCCCTTTAGTAGTCCCCTAGACCCTTGTACTAGCAGCTAGTACCCTTGGCCCCTATCTAGTAGTGCTGTTGGTGTGATCCCCTGTGTGAACTTTCTGTTACCCATCCACTCATCAAGGTTCCTCCTGAAGAGTGATAGCGAGGGGCTCTGTCTTATGTAGGTCGGGACCCTGTTCCATAGTAAGGGAAGTCTCTGCGATGGGAATCTATCCCTCCAGCATGTTCTATTCATTGTTGTGTTGAGGTTTATATCCCTAGAGTGTGTAGCTCGAGTAGATTTGGTTTTGCTAAGATGGAGCATGTTCAACAATTCTGGGTTGGACATGGCTCTGTACGTTAGACAGAGATTGCCTCTGAGAAAGCAGTATGCAACAGAGAACAGTCTTAGCTTTTTCAATCGTGCTGCATAGGGCAACTGTTTGAGGCCAGAAATCCTCTTGGTTAGGTACCTTTGTGGTCTCTCCAGCTGCTGGAGATGTCTAGCCAGGTACATTCCAATTGGTGCATTGTACTCAATAATGGGTCTGATGAGGGAAGAGTAGAGGGGCACCATTACATCCTTAGATATTGATATGAACCCTTTCGTGATCAGATGGGTCACACAGAAGGATTTTCTAACCACTTTGGCAACATGGTTATCAAAGGAAAGCTGACTATCTACTCGGGTCCCTAGATCCCTTATTTCTTCTTCAGATTTCAGGGGATTACCTCCTATGTTGTAGTTTGCGAGTACTCTGTTTTTGCCAAAGGAGATTACTACGCATTTTTTTGCATTTAGCTTGAGACTATGGCTTTGACACACCATGGAACAGTCTCATTTAGGCCCTTCTGGAGGATCTCCATGTCGGCCGGAGACTCTGTTATAGCACCCAGTTTGCAGTCATCCACAAACTTAGTCAGCCACAGCCCTTCCATGCTTGCCTGTACTTCTGAGAAGTATATGCCAAACAGGAGGGGCCCCAGGACAGAGCCCTGAGGCACACCACTCGTTACTGGTCTGGATTTGGACATAGATCCCGCTACTCTTACTTTATGGGATCTGTCTGAGAGCTAGTTTGCAATCCATCTTGTGACATAAGGGTTTATGCCTGGGCTGGTGAGCTTATCAATAATACCTGAATGGGGAATGGTGTCAAATGCTTTAGCAAGGTCAAAGTAAGCCATGTGTACCTCCTTTCCCTTATCTATAGCCTGAGTAACTGTCTCAAAGAAATCCACCAGGTTCAGGAGGCATGATCTGCCCTCGACGAAGCCGAACTGTGTGGGGTCCAGCGACTGGAGGTTCCCAATCTCTCCATTTATGAGTTCCATAATGATTTGCTCCATAGCCTTACAGATCAGACTGGTCAGGCTTATTGGTCGGTAGTTCCCTGGGTCAGTTGTGGCCCCAACCTTGCATAGCAGGACCACCATTGCCGTGCGCCATTCTATGGGCACATATCCTGTGGAGAGGCTGAGACTGAACAGGGTATTAAGATGTGGGGTTAATTCCTTTTGGAGCTCGCGTATGACACAGCCTGGGACACAATCTGGTCCCATGGAGGCAGTGTTTTTAGCTTTACATGTTTGATTAAATCACTGCTGCAGTAGACGATCCCTCCATCCATCGCCCTTTTTGTATGTTTATGCTAGGTTAAGAATTTGCATATCTATACCTAAGAATTTGTATAGCTATACCTAACTTTACCTTCCTTATCAGGGCTTTAGCCTCTGTTTTAAAATAGGCAAAATAATCCTGACGTTTTTGTTGCCAATGCTCCTGGTTTTCTACATTAGAACATGCACAACTAGCAGCCTGAGTGCTTGTGGAGGGAGTCCAAGGCTTTGGAAGACTGTCCTGTCTATCTCTTATATCCTTGAAAGGATATAACCCATTTAGGTAGGGTGGCGGTGGTGGTGCAGCTGTTAGCATTGTTGCCTCACAGCAAGAGGTTCTCTGGTTTGATTCTCAGCTGGGGTTCTACTGTGCAGAGTCTACATGTCCTCCCTGAAGTTGAGTGAATTTCTTCTGGGTGCTCCAGTTTCCTCCCACATTCCAAAGCATGCAGTAGGTGGATTGGACACTCTAAATTGGCTGTAAGTGCGAGTGTGTGTGTGCGAGTGAGTGGTATGGATGAACTACTGTGGCAGGGCTAGCCACCTGATGGTGTAAACCTTGGCTCAAGATGATTGTCACTGTTGAAGTGATACCCCAACCCCATGTACAAAATGGGAAAATGGGTTGAGGATGGATGGATATAACTCATTTAGCTTGGGCTACTGCAGCAGTGATTTAATTGAATATCTGCTCAGTCTCTTAGTGCCCTTTCCTTTTACACTGACCAGTAGTCTTATATCACAGTACTCTTCACCAATTCCTAAGGAATATAAGAATTTGTTTCCTTTGATTTTAGAGCTGCTTTGCCCTGAAGCCGTGCACCCTGATATGCCATGGCATTTAAGCGACACTTTAGTGATTGCACAGTAGTTAGAAAAAGGTGCATCTAGTATTTTGTTGATGTTTTAAGGAGGTGTCTGATCTAGAAACTGTATGTTTAATGAGAGCATTTTTTCTTAGCAACTGTTAATGAGCTTGCCGTGGAAAAGACTCATGTCTTGGCATCTGTCACTGAACTAGGACATTTCCTCTCTGTTTTATGGGGTGGTATGCAGATCCAGGAATTTTCCCTACAGTCTGTAGAAAGGAGAAAAATATCTTTTTCTTATCAGATGATGATGATGAGTAAGAATGGTACATCATATCTAATGGCATTAAGAACTAAAGACATATGATGGAAATAACACTGAAAGTCTTCAAATTACTCGTTGCTTGGGGTTATGCGAGGCTATTCCAAACTGGTTGTTAATTAAGCCTGCAGGCTGCCTCTCTGTAATTTTGATCTCTTCATGTAAGTTTTATGCTTTCATACCCCAACTTATTTTCCAGGATGTAGGGTATTATTCAAAAGGAGAAATTGGTTTTCATCATTATGATCACTGCTTCAGTAGCCTTAATTATGTGGGTTATATCCTTAATAGGATATAACAACCAAACAGCTTCAAAGCTTCAGGGAATTTTCCATGCACCCAAAGCATTAGTCAACATGAACTGAAATGACTAAAAATTCAGGTTTGGGTGCCAAGCCCTTCAAAGTATTCTTGCCATTGAGAACAGTCACCTCTGTGTGCTCTTAAGGATTGACAGTAGGGTAACAGTGTTCCTTTGCTCTCCAAATAAGTTTCCTTCAGGGAAACACCTTCCACATCACTTTTTTACTTGTGAAGACTTATTTTTCTATCAAATAAGTACTTTTAAGTTTGACAAAATTATTTCTGTTGACTGTCTCATGACATTTATGTACTTTTAACATGTAGCACACATATTTAAAGTAGTTTAAAACTGCTTTTTCTGTAAAACAACTGTGGAGAAAATGGCTTATTTTACCTTTTAGGGCTTGTGTTTAAAGCGTTTTCGCTGTGTGTTTTTTTTCTGGAAGAGTTACTTTTTGATGCTTTTCTGTTTTACTGATTATTACCACTAAGCTTCCCCAGGAAACAATCATTATTTTCAGCTGGACCATAGAACAATGTACTGGTCTATTGGTTGGACCTTCTTTCAGTCACAAAAGAAAAAGTTTATTAAGCAGCGTTTGCCACCACAGTAGGCTTGTCATTTGCATCAGCTGCAACTGGGTGACTTTGCAAGCTGGTTCCTCAGACCACTCATCTTTTTCTTTGGATCCCTTGGTGTAGTCCATACAGCCACCATGGAGATAAGCCACATACTCTGCAACTGTTGGGGTCTACTCAGTGGGCAAAGCAGACCAACTCTTCTTGGTCATGGGAAAAGGGGCACAAAATGTGACCCTGCTTAGCCAGAATGCTCTTGATGACAATACTGGGTCTATTTTTTTTCAAATTTCCCTGTCAAAAAGAGACAGAAAATGAAACATTTATCTTCACCTCTGTCAGTTACTGTTGTCAGGAGTAATTTATTATGGTTGGCTCAGGGTCATGCAGGCTCTTGAGCCATCTTTTAAGATTGTTTCTGGTAAAAAAAAAATATTCCTCTTTCCTTAAAGAGGTTCAAGAATTAGAATTTGTAGGGGATTGTGAAGGGCCAGATGCAGTTTTCTCTCCTCAGGTTTCTGATGAGAATGTGGTATTTGTTTCTCCCTGTGAGGTATTCTCTTTCCCTGAGACTATTTCCAGTATGAACCAATGTTCTCAGTGGGAGAATCCTGAGCTCTCTCAGTCCCTAAGAAAATGTTATGATTTTTTACAACTGGAATTTCCAGAAACATCTCGTATGCCTCCAGTTCTGTTAGCCTTGGAGGATGATTTTGTTACAGCCTGCAGTTTCCCTGACAGTTAGCCTTCTGTCCCCCTAAAAAATCAGCCAGTTTGTATAAAACCCCTCAGTCTTTCAAGATTTTATACACCAATCCCAGACCTTACCCAGCAGCTATACCTTTAGTAAATCCAGTTGCTGCTAAACATTGTGTTAATTCTAATCATTCTCTTTCTTCTAAGGATGGGAAAACTTTTGATAAGCTTGGGGAAAATGTTTCCTTCAACTCTGATTTTTCAGATTCTAAACTGTAAGGCTTATATGTTAAAATTTATCCTGACCAATTGTGAAAGTATGAGGAAAGCTTTGTCATTATGATGAAACAACTGAATTGTGTAGTTTTGTTTCTTCTACTACTCATTGTTTAAAATGTATTTATGACTCTGTAGATACTATTTTCAGGGCTGATGCCACTTAAACTGTTTTAAGGATATTTGCCTGGCTGTATTCTCAAAACTTTCCAGAAGATGTCAGAAATGATATTTGAATTCTTCCCTCGATAGAGATTTAGTTTTGGATCTATTATTGCAGAGGTTGTCAAAAAGTGTGATGAGAGAGGAAAGCTGATTTAGGCCCTCTCAGATTTTTCAGCCCTCTTTCTTTACGTTTTTCAAGGGATTCTGGGCTCCCTTGCCTATCTTTGGCAAAAAACAAAACAAATGTTTTAGGTCCAAAGAAGTGTACAGTATGAAAGCACTAATCTGAATAAACTTTCTTTGAAGAAAACTGACTAAATGCATTTTTTTTCTGAAATCTGTTAAAGCTTTTACTGATTTAAGAATTTTTGAAAGTGATCAAAATCTTTTCATATAGAGTTGCTAGCAAGGGCTCATTTCCGATAGAAAGCCAGCACCACTCTCAAGGTAATCCCTTTGGCTTTTATTTAGAGGAAGAGGAAGGGATGAACACAACTTAATAATATATAAATATTAAATGTATAAGACCATGATTCTCCAAGCTTGAGTGCTGTTCTGGCCACATGAGAAAAGCTGTGTGTGCTTGTGTGCATGTATTTATATGTTATTAGTTCATCTTCGCATGTCATAGAATTCATCTGCACCTAGACAGAACTTTGCTTGATTGGGTTCTGCTTCAGCAGGTGCCTCATTTCTAAGGCCCAAAACTGTAACAACTTGTTATCCCTCCTTTCTTATTTGAGTATTTTAGATTTAAACGATGCATATCATCACATTGCTATGCATCCAGATTTCAGGTATTAAGATTTTGTGTGTCTGGATCACATTATCAGTTCTCTGCCTTACCCTTTGGACTATGCACTACACTAAGAGTTTTCACAAACTGTCTAGCTCCTGTGATAGCCCACCGCAGGCTGCAGTGTATCCACATTTTTCCATGTTTAGATCTCTTGCTTGTCTTTGCAGAGTATTTTTCAATGTCAGGAGTCTCTCTTTTGGGTAAGGGATCTCCTACTCAGGCTAGGATTCCAAGAGAACATTTAAATGTCTTTTCTGACTCCATCTCACAGGATTGTCTTTTTAGTGTCTGCTAGATACCTCAGTATAAAGAGCTTTTCTTCCACAGGAAAAAAATAAATCTATATTTAGATCTACTCTGAGGGTTTACCACTCACACTTCTCTCAGCAAGGAAATTCCTTGGGATTCTGGGTCTCATGGAATCAGTTATTCTCATGATACAGCTTGCATATTCCACATGAGAAATATACAGTGGTATTTCAAATCGATTTGGTCCCAGCATTAGCACCCATTGTTTTTCCAAATTCCATTTCTGTGATTTGTAAAAAGGGAAATCAGATGGTGGAGGCATCACATTTCTCAAAATCCAGGCCTCCCATTCTCCTCTCCTTCTGCAAAGCATTCAGTCTCAATAGATGCACCAGACTTTGCCTGGGGAGCAGCCCCTGTGGCCAAAGAAGTGCAGGGTCTATGAGGCAAAAAAAGACAGACCAAACAAATAAACATAAAACAAAATTCTAGTTTGTTTAAGTGCCCCCAGCTCTCTGAATCATCTGTGGTCTATGGGTCCTCTTCTATTGTTTACAATCAATACCACAGTGATTTGATACATAAACAAGCAAGGGTGAAACAGGTATTACCCCATATGCAGACTACCCATGTTAGCATAGGCAATAGCTTTAAAGCACAGCCTCACACTACAGGCATCTTACATTCCTTCAGAGCAAAGTAATGTGGTAGGCAAGCTGAGCAGTACCAGGGCAGGCCCTCACAAATGGAAAGTGAAACAGGGGTCTTCAAGACTTGATCCATCTGTAGGGAATTCTTCAGGTAGACCTTTTTACCTCCTCTCTAAACAATGGACTGGCAAAATTCTATTCCAGGTCTCCATGCAAGAAGGCCTGGAAGACAAATGTCTTTTCTTTTCCTTAGATTGGAATGTTCATGTATGCTTTTCCACCCTTTCCTCTGATATCCGGAGTAATCCTGAAAATTCAGAAGGACTCTCCCAATATCATTGTGATAACTCCCTTCTGACCCAGGCAGTAGTGGTTCTCCCTTCTACTGAAAATGGCCAGTGGGCATTGTCACAAGCTTCTTCATAGATTGCATGTATTCACACAAGATGGAATGTTAGATATCCCATCACCAAACAGCTGTAACTGCCTGCGTGGATGGCAGAGTCTTACCTTTTAGGTACCTATTATTCTGAGAATGTGCAGCAGATATTAAAGGAGCAAGAAAACCTGCTACTAGAAAATCATGCATTAGCATGTCTCTCTAGTTCTGCATTAGTTTTGTGAGTTATTACTCCTAAATCAATGTCATTTGTTGACAATTTCAGCATGTCCGCCCATGGATCCCATCCCCCTCTTTAAATGCAATGTCATGTGAAAATGTTTTTGAAAGGGGTATTGCATACCAATCCTCCTAGAGATCAGGAGGCTCCTCCTTGGGATCTTAATTTTGTCTTGGAAAAATTAACTCTTGCTCCATTTGAACCAGCTCATTACTCTGACTTGAAGTTCCCACCATGGCAACCAGTTTTGCTGATTACTGTTACTTCTGCAAGAAGAGTATCTCAGTTGCAAGTTGTGATGGTGTGTCAACCTTATTTCATTTTCCACAATGATATGAATTTCTTAAGAACTAATTCTTTTTATGCCTAAAGTGCTATACATGTTTACTTTGAACCACTCTCCATCTCCATGTCTTCTTTACAGAACCTAGAAATGAGGAAGAAGGTATACTCTGTACTTTGGATGTCCTCAGACAACTCCGATATTACCTTAACAGGGGGGTTGGAAAAGTGGCCTAATGGTTAAGGTGTTTGCCTTACAAACACAAAGTGCAGGGTTTGAATCTCACAAGGGATAATTGGTTAGGCTTAAAATGACTCACAAGGGCAGTTAGCTTAGTACTAATCTATGAACCTATGAACCTAAGACAGAACTAAAACTTTTAGGAACCCTGATCAAATCATTTTTCTTTTTTGTGAAGGTAAGAAGAAAGGACAGACTGTATCAAAGCAGACTTTTTCCAAAATAGTTGTCCTATGTGATTACATTTTGCTATTCCCACTACAGCAAAATTATTGCATGCAGGATCAAGGTTCATTCTACTGGGGTCTTGGCTTCATCTGTGACTTTTTGGAAAAGGATTGGATATGAGAAATATTCTAGAAGCAGCAACTTAGTTTTTTGTACATACGTTCAACAAAGCACTTTAAACTAGATTCCTTCTCTGAGTCTAGGACAGGCTTCACTATTACAACTCTGCAGGGGCTCCTAGACCCTTATCCTTCCTCCTCCCAGTCAGTATGAACTATGGTTATCTACCCTTATAGCACTACTGCTACAGTGATCAATATGGTGAACATAGTACAGTGATGTAAGTAAATGTATTATAACAGTAGAAGTTTGAATGATCACTGCTGTAGTAGTTGTTCCCTCCCTCTGTTACCCTTATTTGGTTAAGCTTTTTGTTGCTAGGGTGTAAGGGCCATTGTATTTATTTTCCTAGCACTGACCTTTTCAGGGCTCTATCCTCCCTGTCAGTTGGCATGAAACCTCTGAAGGGCTTGGCACCCAAACCACTATTTTTCTTCAGCTCTGCACAAGCTGATTCATGATTTAATCATTTGAAAAGAGCCCTTAAGCTCTGGAAGTTGTCCAGCTGTTATAATATTAGCAGGATATAACCCATGTAGCTAAGACTACTGTAGCAGTGATCATTCAGATCTCCAATGTTATGGTAGGTTTACTTACCAACTGCACTTTTTCTGCTCTACCCAGTCACTTCTGACTTAATCTTCTTCTCCTTCATCCCCTCCCTTCTTCTGTCATCACCTTCCCATCAGCCTTACCCACCTATTTTATCATTTTGGCTGCTCTCATCTCCCTTCATTGTGTATCCTGTTTGGCTTTTCCTTTATCTCTGTCCTCAGGCCATTCTGCCATAGCCCTTTTGGTAACTCTGTCTTCATTCCCTCTGTTCCTGTCCTATAATTGTCTTCTCTCCTTTTGCTGTGTCTTATATCCTAGTTCCTTTCAACCCCTGCTCTCTAGACAAGCCAGCAAGCAATTTGTGTTAGTTCCCAGACTGTCACTTGAAGCTTCCACACACTCCTATAGATTCCACATCATCTTCTTCTTCTCAGTAGCTTCATAAGTTAAACTCCATACATCAGCCTGAAAACCAAACCCACTCCTGCCTTCTGGATGAGAGGGGAGGTACGATTGGCTTAATGTTCCAGCTGATGCATGAAGCCTGAACACTGAACCCAGTCCTACCACCATCCCCTTCCAACCTACTGTTCCCTTTCATTATTGCCTTCTTCTTCCACTCAAGCATTTTTCCCTCCCTTGTTTTTTTTTTTTTTTTTTGATTTTCTATTGTTCTTGCCTTTATCCTTCCCTCCTCTTAGCCCTGCCATTATGGCTGTACTGTCTTTCCCTTAACACTTTCCCTGCTGACCATTACTACCAATCTCTTTGCAGCTAGACTCAGCTGTTTTCCTTTAGATCCCCTAATATATATTTTTTTATTATCTTGACCTAGATAATTGCCTGTGACCATATTTGTGAAGATCTGTGCAGTTCTGTTATGAGTTCTGCTGTGCCATGCCTTTCCTGCCTTTGTACTTAACTGTTAACTGCTTTACCTCTAAATTAGCTCTCTGACTGTTCATCCTGTGACTGCCCTGAGTCATCATCTTCTGCTGCAATTAATTGTTAACTACTTTCTTTGAGCAGAGGCACACTCCTATATTTTCCACTCTTGTCTAACTGGCTGCACTACTTATGTGCTTTTATTAAGGGCCCCTCAACTACCTGGCATGCAAAGTGAGTTAGGATGACAGTCCAAGAGTTCCAGTTGAACTCATATTCTGTTGTGTCCTGCACATGGGCCGGGGTACACTTACCCTTTACTTACACACTCAGAAGCATTCAGACACATGACTGAAATGCATAGATTAATGTAAATAAACGCTATAGAAAGTGTTGGTTCCTTTATGGCAGCTGTCTTGTAGTTTGAAGGAAGACTTAAATATTGGAAAGACCTGATTAACATCTGTGTGCCCTGTCTGGCATCTCTTTCTCCTACTGATATAAGAGAAACTGGTATGCCTATTAAAGCCCCCTGCCTTTAACTCTAATTAGCTCTGCTTATGTTAGTCTTCTAATTGTTTCACATTTACTCAAAGACTGATTTGTCTGCAAGTTTCTAATTCACCCAGAGATTTACTTAAAGATTTAGACCACCAGTCAGAGGAGGGGAGAGGGGAATTGTAGTTTCGTTTGTCTTTTCTCTGAGAAAACTAGATGTCCTTCCATAACACTGTTGCAATATTCTTTACTAAAGGGATTCTCTGCCAATGGTAGCCTGACATCCAGTATACTAAAGTCTTTGGTTTTCAACGACATCATACGTCACACATATGCTCCCTGCTCATAGAGTACGGCATAAGGGTGACATACAGTTACCAAGCCATCTTCAGATCAGTGCCCCATTGGGATGTACTTCTTATCTTGTTTTTCTTTTGGTTTTGAGTTTACATATCATCCAGAAAGGGAAAATGTCAGAGTGGAAGACAGATTCCCCATAAGGACTATCCAGAGCAGTGTCTGTTTTGCTTGGATGCTTCTCATGACCATACTTCATGCTTCATTTGTTTAAGCATTTGTCCCTAAGACCCTTCATAGTCATCTCTCCTCCTTGTCTATCTACCTAGAGAACCAATGTCTTAAGTTGTTGGCAGAGTATGGGATGGCAGAATCATCCCATCCTGAGGGTCAGCCATCTGCCAAGAAGACCACCAAAAAAAGTCAGGTCAGATTTGTACTGCGTCCCTGAGACATCTCTTTTAAGGCTGGTGAAAGCCCAGAAGATCATCCGGTTGTTCCCTCAGATTCCTCTGCCACAACTGTTTCGGAGGCTGGCATAGATCCAGCTTCTTGCATGCCCTCGGAGGCTCCACAGATGTCCGTTGTGGATGTTAAGGGGGAATCTAGGCTGATCATATCTGAGGGATTGAGAAGTGTTCCACAGATTGTTGTTCAGGAGTAGATTCCCACTACATTGATTGATTGTTGGCAAGGATCCAAACTTCCTAAGGACTTTAGGCTTGACATCCCTTTGAAAAAGAAACAGAAGACAAAACAAAACATATTTTCCCTTCTCCCAAGTGAATAGCTGGGTTTTACTTTGGGGTTGTTTAACGTACTCGGCCTTGAAGCCTACCCAGGGAGTTTCTTTTCCTGCCCCCCCCCCCCGGTCATCTACTTTCTTAAGAGAGCTACGGAGCAGGACTCCTCTGATGTGTAATTGGACTCTGAAGAAGAGTCCTTGGCTTACTCCTCTCAAGTTCCTTCTCCTTTGGACAATGGTTCTAAGGAGGAGGACTTCATTGGTCCAGATTCTCCCTTTGAGGTACTTTCTTTTAAGGATACTATCTCTCAATGATGGAATTGTTTAAATGAGACTGTACTGAGCTTTCTGACATTATTTATTTATTTAATTAATTTAATTTAATTTAATTTAATTATTTCCAGCTTGATGACCGGGGAGGTCCACTGGGCTCAAGGAGCCCGTTTTCAGTGGAGGCCCGAGAGAAAAGCTCCATATTACATAGTAAAACTAAGCAAAGTATAATAGCAAAATTGAAAAACATACATGACATAATAGATTAGAGACAAGTTGTGCACTGGTTATAAAGCATCTAAAATTGTATGATGGCAGTAAAGAAAATTCTTCCCAGAAAGTAGAAAAAGGTGGAAAGTACATTATTTACAATGTATACATTCACGATACTGATGTATTCAGAGAGAGGCAGTTGTATAATAGAAAAAGTTGGAGAATGTACATTACATTTTAAGTTGGAGACAAGTTGTTGTTCTTTGGTTACATAGCATCTAAAATTGTTTGATGGCATTAATGAGAATCATTCCCAGAAAGGGGAGAATAAAAGGCAGAAAGTAAAATATTTACAATATATACATTCAAGATATTGATGTTAGATTACATTATATTTAGAATGAGGCAGTTGTTCGGGGAATCAGTATGGAGTAGAGTTACTAGTAATTTAGGCAGGGAGATTAGTATGAAGTAGAGTTACTAGTAGGTTAGGTAGGGAGAATGCAATTGCATTACCAATTATAGGAGAGGTAGGAATGGAGCTGAGTTTTAAAGTGTTCAGAGTTTTCAGAAATTCTTAGAGAAGGAGGGAGAGAATTCAATTTTTTTGCTAAGGAATAGGATAGAAGCTGACCAGCTCGGTTTGTGTACAGTAATTATATTTTGGTGGGCAGATCTTACAGTCCTGTGTGGGGTGTAAGATTATAGGATGTTAGTGCTGGGCATTTAGTTGGTTTAAATATTAGCTTGTGGGCTATAGTGAGTTGGAGGTAGTCAAGGTGATTGGGGAGTTCTAGCCAATTTAGCAGGGGGAGAGCAGTATAGTGGTGGGAGGAGTATTTGGATTTGGTGGCAAATTTTGAAATTTTGTTATAACAGATTTCCAGTTTGGAAGAGATAGAGGAAAATAGGTTGGTTAGTAGGGGAGCACCATACAACAGTGACAGTAGTAAGTAGGTAGTGGAGTGGGTTTGTCTTGTAGGAGGAGAAAAAGTGGGAGTTTCTGTACAGCATACCAAACTTTTGATGTGTTTTCTTAATATTTTGCTGAATATGGGTATCGAATTTTAGGTATTCATCTATAGTAACCCCAAGAAGTTTAGCAAAAGGAATGACTTCTATGGTGGAGTTGGCAAGGCTGATAATTTGGAAAGAGTTTTTGTCAAGAGGGTGGGATTTTGAGGGAGAGAATAGTAGAAATTTGGATTTGTTGGCATTCAGAGAGAGGTGGTTTTGAAGCATCCAGTTCTCAGTGGTTGGTAAGGCAGTTTGAGTTTTTGTTTGGAGCTTGGGGAGGTTAAAGGCGGAGCAGACTAAAGTTGAGTCGTCCACATATTGTACTATTTTAGTGTTAGGAATGGCTGCATGAAAGTCATTAATAAATATATTAAACAGCATTGGACCAAGTATGGATCCCTGGGGTACCCCAGTGGGGGTAGGTGGGAAGGTTGAGGTGCCATTTCTCCATTTTACAGCCTGAGATCTGCCTGACAGGTAGCTTTTGAACCAGGTTAGCATGTTCTGAGAGAGATTAAGCTTAGAAAGGTGGTTCAGGAGATGGGTATGAGAGACTGTGTCAAAAGCCTTGGAGAGGTCTAGAAGGACTGTGGATACAATTTTTCCAGAATCACAGGTGCAGTTTACTATGTCTAGGAAAGAGAGAAGAACAGTTATTGTGCTATGGCCAGGACGGAAACTGTGAGTTGGTTATTGGTAAGGAAAGGCATGAGCTGGAGGTAGATGCATTTTTCAAGAATTTTTGAAACTGGGGAGAGAATGGCTATGGGTCGGATGTTTGAGATATGTTTACCTCCTTTGTGGAGGGGTAGAATAAAGGCTCCATGCCACAGTTTGGGGAAGTAAAATTCCTGTATGGATCTATTGATAAGAATGCTAATGGGGATGGCGATTCCATTTGCAGCAATTTTTAGAAAGAGTGAGGGGGATAGTGTCAGGGGCATTGGAGCATGGCTTTAGTTTAGAGAGAATTTTTTTTTTTTTATGTATGAGGTAGAGAAGGGTTTGAGATGAAATATGGGAGGAGCGTTAGGGATGGAAGGTTAGGTAGAAGCTAGGGAAGAGGGGTTGAGTTGAGGGGTGGGGTTGTAGTTTGGGAAGGTCTTGGAGAGTTCTGCTTTAGAGTTGGTAAAGGAGTTGAATAGAGTGGCTATTTCTGGGTCAGATTTGCTGGTGTCAGGGCAAAGATTGTTTTTGGTACTTGGGTTCAGTAGAGAATTGATGGAGTTCCAGAATTGTCTGGGATTTTTGGATTGGTTAGATTGAAGTTTAATATAGTATGATTTGTTATCTTTTATAATTTGTTTTTTGGCTAGGTTGCGGGATTGTTTATATTTAAGAAGGGTGCCAGGTTGCTTATTGCGATGGTAAAGTTTCCAGGTCTTGTCTCTTTGTTGCACAAGTTTTTTAGTATCTTTAGTTAGCCACGGGGCAGGAGTTGGGTTTTATTCGCTTTGTTCTTGGTGGGGTTTGGGAGTTCTGGGTATCTAAAAAGGCTGAGTTGAAGAATTCTACGGCACTGTCTATCAGAAGAGTTTTTAGATTGTCCCAGTTTGAGAGAATTAGAGAAAGTTGTGGGGTTAAAGTTTGTAAGGTTTCGTGTATGGATATATTGGTGTAGGTGAGGAGTGGAGGGGGTTGCTCGATGGATGAAAGCTGGCAGGTGGTCACTAATGGAGTCTGGTAAGACGCCTGTGTTTGAGATTTTATTTGGGTGGGTGACTAGGATCCAGTCAAGACTGTTTTGTTTTTTAGACTCTGGGCATTAATGGTCAGTAGTGTGAGATATTTATGGTTGGTTATATTGCTTGTATCTGGGGGATTAGGATTAGTGCTAGTATTAGGTCTGGGGTTGGGGTGTATGTCTCCTGCTAAGCATAGGCAGTCAAAGAAGGATGGGAGCAGGAGCTTGGGTTTGCTCTTTGAGTTTTGTGGAAAATGTAATATTAGTTTAGGTATATGATGCTTTACTGAGGAGGGTATAATTGTTGGTTTGAAGTAGTGAAGTGAGTTGGGTTGAACTAGAGAGAAGGATATAGTGTGAAAGTGAGATCTGTTAGGGTGAAGAATAGTGTTGGGAGTGGGGGTGAATGATAGGAAGGAGGGGAGAGTTTTCCTAGTGGAATAGGAGGTAGCATGGAATAGAGGAATTAGAAGAAGTAAGCTGCTAGAGGGGATGAGAAGGGTTTGTGGAAATGGAGAAAGCTTAGTTAATTGGTGTACGGTATAAAAGGAATAGTAGGATGTTAGGGAGTGTGTGAATGTGGAAGAGGGAGGGGGTTAGATATGAATACAGAACCTTATGGTTTGGGATGGGGGTGGGAGTAGCAAACTTGGGAACGCATACACAAACTCACAAAGTTCTCCAATTCAGGATGGTGCTGGTAAGTTGACACGCACTGGTGAAGAATGGTAAATCCCGCTATGCAGTTCTGGAATAAATAAGTCCTTTCTTGTTCAAGGGTTATCCAAACAATTGCCACGTTCAAGCATCCAAATATAAATAGTGGACAAAAGGTAGAACTAAAACCAAACTGGACCAAACAGGGTCAGAAGTTTATTAAAACATTAAGCACCACGGTACAAAAATGCTGCTTTTCGTCCTTTCACCATACAAAGACTTCTTCAGACAAATGGTTCTACACAAGAAACCAGCCTGTGTTATAAAGGCAATTTCAAATTCAAATTGTGCCCCTCCCCTGCTACAATCTGAATGACCTCATTTCCTGATCACAAAGCATTTGTCATTTCCTCTTCCTAGTTATACACCCATTCAGTAATATACACAATTCACTTGCAAGAACAAGAATATACTTATTTATTCCAGAGCTGCATAGCAGGATTTACCATTCTTCAGTGTGTGTCAACTTACCAGCACCATCCTGAATTGGAGAACTTTATGGGGGTGGGAGTAGTTAGTGGTGATGAGTGGGGGTGGGGATAATTTGGTGATGTGATTGGATTGGCTGGTGAGAGGAAGGGGAGGGGAATAGTGGTTAGAATAAAGGTAGGAGTAGTGGGGGTGGATGGAAATTGGGGGTAGGGTAGGGGAGTGAAGTGAACCTGTAGGACGAACGGAGTGGGTAGAGCCAGGGAGAGGGTGGCTATCAGGAATCAATCAGTAGGTAGGAGCAGGATGCTTGGAGGGACTGCAGGGGCAGAACAGCAGAGGTGAGTCCATGCTGTGGAGACAGGGGACAGAAAGAAAAGTAAGATACACTTAGAGAAAGCAAGCCAGCAGAGTAAGATTTGTAAAAAGGGAACAAGTCTGCTCAGGGGAAGCATGGATTTACTGTAGTGTTTGATTAGAGACTATAGGTGGGTAGACAGTGCCACCTAGTGGCAAAAATGGAGAATGGCAGCTTGAGAACCAGTACGGCCAAATGATGGGTGTAGAATATAGGGGAGTTTGAGGGGAAAATAAAGGATCTCTGTAGGCTGCTTATCAGGTACGGAGGGAGCAGATGCACTACTGGTCTTGTCTATGAGAACAAAATAGCAGATAATTACAAGTACATACACTTTATAAAATGGACTTGTGGGAGCACTTCAGGAGTCCTGGTATGGATATCCTTTCAGGGGAGATTTCTTTGCAGAAAATTAGAGAGAGATGGAAGCACCCGGAGTTTACGTGGTGCTGACAACTGAGGAAGATAGCAAACAAAATCAAATTAGTTTATGCAGCAGACAAAAAAGTGCCGCTAGGTAGAGAAGAGAACAGAACAGAGACAAGACTTAGTAGGGTTGCTAGTACAAACATAAAATATTTAGATACAGTTGTAGTTTAAGCAAGAAATGCAGGTTAAGTTTAAGCAATAAATAATGGTATGCAGGGATTACAGAACAGTTTCACCATAGATTACAACCTAGAAAATGCATTAGAAATATCGATAACAGTATACAGAACACAATGCAGTAATTATAAAGTATTACAACGTAAGTAACATATGCCAACCAAAATGAACTATGCACTGCTTCTGATTCCACAACACATGGTCAGTTCAGATCTACATTCCACTACTAATCTCTAGCAAGACCTTGTAACTAGGCCAGTTATGTTTCAGCAGGTTAAGCAGTATGAATATAGGCTTGCAAGTCAATCCCAGATTGTATTGTAGACACAACAAGCATATAGGTAGATCCAGAAGAGGCATTATGAACTCCTCCAAATGGAGTCCCCCTAAGCCCTCTGCTGTCCCTCCGGTCCTAGCTGCCCTGTTGGACATATTTTCAGCAGCTTCTCAGGCTCCTAATTCCCAGCCTCCAGCCCCTAAAAAACTTGGCAAGTTTTATAAGGTGCCTGATGATTATAAATTTCTTTACAAATGTTCTGCTGACCCCCTTGTTGTGTATGTCTCTTCTGACAAATCTTTTAAACAATTGCCTTCTACTAAATTGCTTTCTTTTGACAAGGACAGTAGAGACATGGAACCGCTGAACAAAATGGTATATACTGCTGCTACTGTGGCATTTTAGGCTATTAATTATCAAACCCATATGACCAGGTATGTCTTAGCTCTTCTTTCTCAGGCCTGTCAGGTTATTTCTGACAGTCCAGATTCTGAGGTGAAGGTTTTGGCTTCTCTCTGTTGGGCTGTTCCTCTCAAGAGCCTTGCCATTCTATTAAATGTAGTTGGGATGCAGCTGAAGTTTCTTCCAGGGCTGCTGCCTTTTGTTCTGCGTTGAGGCATTCTAATATCATCAGGTAAAGCTAAATTGTTGGATGCTTCCCTTGATAATGAAAATTTTTTTGGTTCTACAGCTGCTGAGCTTTTTAAGTTCCTTCCAGTAAAAGGGCAAGGCCTTGCCAGAATTGAAACATATTTTTGTTTCCCCTATTCCTAAATTTCAGAGGAATTATCCTTCTAAGCCTTTGTACATAGACAGTCTCACCCTCCTCCCAAAGTTAAAAAGGGTTCTAGACAGACTCCTCCTGCTAAGTCTACTCAGATACCTACTAGTCAGAAGCCTCTTTTTACAGACAAACCAAGGTCTGTCTGACTATCTTCTTCACTCCATCTTAGGTCAGGTTCCTTTCTCTCTTTGTCTTTCCCTGTCTCTTCCCAATTCGTTAAGGATCACTCAGGACTCTTGGGTTCTGTCCATCATCCTTTATGGATACTTCATGGTGTGAAAATCTCTTCCTCCCTTTCTAGACATTTCTCAACCACCTGAAGAACAACCATCCTTTTTTCTGGTGGTACTTCAGGGCCATTTGTCTCAAGGCACCATCCAAGCAGTTTCTGTTCCTTAAAGGGGGAAGGAGTTTTATTCCAGAATGTTTTTGTTTCCCAGGAAAAAAATGCACCTGGAGGCCCATTCTGGACTTTTCTGTAGATCCCTTCTTTTTGTATGCTGACCCTTCAGACTTTCCCCTTCATCTTCCTCAGGCTTTCCTAGTCTCTCTGGATCTCAAGAATGCCTATCTTTACATCCCTATTTATCCAAATTTTCAGGAAGTATTTGCATTTCTCTGTCTCTTCCTTGCATTTTCAGTACTCTGCTTTGCCCTTTGGCCTTTCTGCTGCTCCAAGAGTCTTCAGCAAATGCCTCACTCCTGTGATTGCCTTTTGCAGGATGAGAGGGATACAAATCTTTCCTTACCTGAATGACCTGATCATTCAGGGTTCCTCCCCTGCGGCCTTGATTCAGCACCTCCACTATGCTCTTTGCCTCTTGCAAAACCTAGCGTTTACAATAAATTTCCAGAAACCCAACCTAACTCCTCCTCAGGATCAAGTTTTTCTCAGGTACATGCTCCAGATCATTCCTATGCTGGCTTCCCTGACACCACCCAAAGCACCGTCTCTAATTGCCTTTTTTCAATCCCCTCTTCCTCAAGTTTCTGTTACAGCCAGAGAGGTTCTAAAGGTGCTGGGTTACATGGCTTCCATGATTTCTATGTTTCCTGTAGCCAGACTCCATATGAGGAAACTACAGTGGTTCCTAATATCAGTCTGGCTTTAACATTGTCATCCTTTAGACTTTCTAGTTCCTCTTTTTCCATGCCTCAGACTAGAGCTTCAGTGGTGGATTTACCAGATGCATATCATCATAGGGCTTCCTTTTCAGCCCCCAGTCCCCTATCAGGAACTTTTTTCGGATGCCTCAGACAAGGCATGTGGGTGGGGTTCTTCTTTTGGTCATCTGAAGGTTCAAGGTCTTTGGTCCATTTGTCATTGGGCAGACCATATCAACGTCAAGGAGATGAAAGCTCTCCTCCTTGTTTGTCAGGGCTTCCATACTCTTTTTCTTCCAGGGCCTCAACATCTTTATAAACAATACTACATTGATGTGGTACATCAACAAGCAAGGGGGGAGGGCAAGGTCCTAACTTTTTTGCAGACTAGCTCTTTAGGTGTGGGATCTGGCTGTCCAGTATCAAGTGACTCTTCAGGCTGTTTATACTCCTGAACTAAACATTATGGTAGACTCTCTGAGCAGGTCTATAACACAGACTTATGAGTAGATGCATCACATAGATGTATTTTTGAATGCTGTCCACCAGTGGGGTACTCCTCAGCAGATCTTTTTGCCTTCCCTCTGAATAGACAACTTCCTCTTTTTTACACCAGAGTTCCAAGTTCTCTGGCATGTGAGGTGGATGTCCTGTCTTTTTCTTGGAACAAGATGCTTCTTATGCCTTCCCTCTCCATCCTGTCATGTCAAGGGTCCTGCAAAATTTTGCTGGTGACTCCCTTTTGGCCCAGACAGCATTGGTTCCCCCTTCTTCTGCATCTAGCCGAGGGCAGTCATCACAAGTTACCTCACAGGGTGAACCTACTTGCACAAGACAAGGGTTATCTCATCCATCCTCACTTGTCCACTCTTCAGCTAACACTTGTGGGTGATAGGGTTCTGATCCTTTTTAGGCACCTTTTTTCTGAATACTTGCTTCAGGTTCTGCAGTAGGCCAGGAAACCCACTATCAGGAAATCCTATGTGTCTAAATGGAAGAGATTTTCAGTCCGGTGCCTTGCTCTTAACTAGGATCCAGTTCCTGTGGTGGTTCCTCTGGTTCTCTCTTATCTTTGTAAATTTCTACATGCTGGATTGGTTTACTCTTCATTTAAAGCTCATCTTTCAACTATTTCTGTTTGTCTGCCTTTGACTCCTCCTTTAGCCTCTAGGTTCGAGGTCAAACAATTTCTTAAATGCATCCTTAATATTAGGCCACCCAGGAAGCCTATTCCTCCTTCTTGAGACCCTAAATTTTTACTTGAAAGATTGACTCAGGTTCCTTTTGAGCCTGCAGCTTCAGCTTCATCGCAGCATTGTACATGGAAGACTCTTCTTCTTTTGGCCCTTACTTCCGCTAGGAGGGTGTCTGAATTTAAGGCCATTATGGCTGTTCCTCCTTTTTTATTTTTCTTAGGGACTGGGTATGTATTTGTACTAATCATTATTTTATGCCCAAGGCTGTTAATAATTGCCTGTTAATTAGTCTATTAATTTGCTGACTTTTTTCTCTTCTCCCCAGTCTGCCAGTGAGAAGGTTTTTCATACCTTGGAGTTTCATGGACAAATCAGATATTATTTGAATAAGACTAAGGACATTTGCAAGTCTGAGCAACTTTTTGTTCCTTTTCATCCTAGATCTCAATGTTTGGCTGTTTCTAAGCAAACCATTTCTTCATGGATCCCTAAGATCATTTCTTTTTGTTACTGCTTTCATGTGGAAAGCCTTTCTGCTTCTGTAAAGGCTCCTTCTGTCAGGAACTGTGGCGCTTTCTGGTGTTTTTTTCAAAGACTGGATATCAGTTACATCCTTGAGGCTGCTACTTGCACTTCTATCTGTACGTTTACTAAACATTACAAACTGAATGTGGTTTCCATGGCTACAGATGGATTTGCCAGGGATATCCTGCATGGGTTTCTTGAGGGTCCTGCTGGGCCTTCCTCAAAGTTTCCTATTGAGCTTTTGTACTCTCACTTTAGTAAAGAATACCACAACAGTGATATGGAAAGACATAGTACAGTTGTGTAAAATCTTAACATAACAGATATTCTTCTCAGTATTTGCTCCCTCCACCCTCTTTTTTTCTGTACTGTTTTTTTCCTTCTGGATGCACATGTTCCTCCTTTTCTCCTTGAACTGTTCCTCCTGGGGCTATTCAGTTTTGAGATAGGTACTTCTGTACTTCACCTTTATGCCCTAAGTCGCAAGTGGAGAGCATACATATGACATATGACATAATTGAAACCTAAGGCTTTGCTGTAATGGCTGGATGTTGGGCTACCATTGGCAGGGAATCCCTTTAGTAAAAAGTACTGCAAAAATGGAAAAAGGACATCTATTGTTATGGTAAGATTTTACACAACTGTACTTTATTGCTGAGACAGGAAATTTATTTCTGGCTTTGCAAGGCCTGGCTCAGTAGAATAAATCAGGCTCTCGGAGGCTGGAGTAGTGTGGTAGTGGTGTGTCAGATCAGACAAAAGTCTACACATCAGCAAAAAAAATCATTTTTTTTGGTACTAAAGTTTTGCTGTCTCTCACATCTGTTGTCAGTTGTCAAAATTCTTTTACCCAAAAATTCTTTGCTGTTTGTTCTGGTAATCAGCATGGAAGACTTGTCTATAACCAGTTAACACCTTAAGAAATTCTCAGTCAGCACACCAAAATTTCCACACATCTTTAGTACTGCTTTGACTGCTAAAATACAGTAGAGTTCTTTTAATACCATGTGTTACTGAATTGCGCCACTGGACCTTGAAAATGAATGGGTAAAACCAGAAAGAAACCAATAAAAATATACAGATCAGTTAAAATGTTCTATGGTTTAAAGACATGCAGTAGGTGAATTGGACACTCTAAACTGGCCATAGGTATGAGTGTGCATGCAAGTATGTGGTATGTTAGAACAAACATAAAACCTGGTGGTATGAACCTTGGAACTAGCTGATTGTCACTGTTGAAGTGACGCCCCAACCTCTTGTGTAAAAATGGGAAAAGGGGTTGTGGATAGATGGATGAATTTATGATTACAGATCAGAAGGTTCTTCATTATTGAGTTATTCCCTCCTTTCCTGATGATTCTAAAGCCTTTCTTCCAATGATTTACATTCCTGACTTTCCGATGACCACACTCTCAGTAAAGGAGGAATGCCCTAAAAATGAAGAGTGAAATATTCCCTTTCAGTTCTTTTCCACCACATCATGAAGACAAAGATTGTACTATGTACTAAAACTCTGATTTTCCCCAATATTTTTCTTTATATTTGCGGATATTTTATTCTGATTTTTGACTGCCCGTGATAATGGAGTTTCAGGTGTTTTTTCACTAATAGCAAGGACAAGTATTTATTTTGCCATTGCTGACTGGAAAAGCATCCAGAGAATTATGAAATATGCTTATTAAATTTTTGCTTACAGTAACTGATACAAAAACAGTTATGAAACCTTCATTATTGTCTTACATGAGAAATTCTTACACACTTACTGTTGTTTATCACTATACACCCTCAATGTCAGTCCTCTTAATCTAACCTCTGTATCTACTGGCTGTTACATTACACTACATTTGCCTAATAGCTGCATTTTATATATTATGACGAAAGGTAGGGCAAAAGAAAAAGAAGACTTGATGCATAGACACCTGGATAAAAAGTGCCCACTCATGGTTTATACATTGGTGCCAGGAGTAAAATAAAAGGCGGTGTAGAATCCTTAGGACATGGAAATATTCCTAACACAGAGTTAGCCCAGGCTGAGGGGCAGTGTGCCCCACTGCCAGTTGCAGAAGGAAGAATTAGTTCACAATAAACACAAAAATCGGCAGGCTAAGCAAGAAACATAGAGATGATAAAGTGTGAGGATAAGGAAGATACTGTGTATAGTTACTATTATGCAAGAAGCACATAATTTCCAGACAGTAAATATGTAGCAAGAGTAAGAGAGAAATTAAACCACTTGCACAAAAAAAGAAACTGTCAAAAGCTACATATAAAAAATTAAATTCTTAATAAAACATTGATGAAAAATACTATGTAGCGAATAAACATTGGGCCTCCTAGAAAAATAAGCATCAGAGGAAGTAAGAAAATGTTAAGAACAAAAATTAGAGGTTTTGAAAGATCAAAAAGAAATATGGACATGAGAAAGAAAACGATATCGGAATTAGTGTGATAGTTATGCAATAAAGAAAGCCAAACTAATCAATGCAAAAAGAGCAGCTCCAAAGACATTTGAAAAGAAATGCACAAAAAGGGATAAAGCACATTTCACAATACAAAAAAATAAGACCACAAAGTAAGAATGTGAAAGAAATGTAAATTACTGAGACAGAAATTAGAACAAATTGAAACTGAAGTGATAGTCCATTTGGGAAGTTAAGGGTTTAGTGTGGAAACTCCAACACACGCAGTATTAGAACATGGTGGACCAGTGGGTCCCCAGGTAGAGAAGCAGTGGGTGAGTGGGATGCATTTCAAGAGGGTATGTGTTAGTTCAATGTTCAGGAGTCTTCTGTAGGAAACTTACATAACAGTCCAGTTAAAGTTGCACAGCAAGGGAAGGAGTAAGAAACTCTGACAGCGGTAATTGTGTGGCACGATGGGCCAATAGGTCCCTATATAGAGCAGCTACAGATGAAGCAAAAGGCAACTGAAGAGGATATGCTTTGGAATCTTCTGTAAGAGATTGACAGGAAACAGAGGAAAAATAGTATGGTTGATTTACTAGAGATGTAGAGACATTAAGATATATTAAAGTAATAACTTACAGAAAGTAAATTAAGATTCAAAATGTTAGAAAACTAGTAAACAGAGGAGCAGAATAATTTGGAATATTAAAAGAAATATGACTTATAGAAATATATAGGATATATTACTGTGCAGCTTAATAAATAACCAATAAGTGTTACCACAAAAATCAAGAGTAGGAAAGGAAAGGAAGAGAACAAGTGGAATGACAACATGGAAACACTAAATAGAGAAAATTATAAAATAATTAAGAATTTTAGAAGAATATAAAAAAAGGGAATAGATCACAAAAATCATTAAAAATACAGATGTGATAAAAGCAGCACAAAGTATCAAAACAGACCATGATTTATCATACACTATTTTCAATAGCAAAATAAATATATCAGTCCAAGTGGAAAAACTCAGAAGCTATGTAGATAAATAAAAAGTAAAAGTAAAAAATAAGCAATTCATTGATGACCAAATAGGATTTTATGCAGAAATGGGAAACAAAGCAAAAGGAATAGGAACACCAACAGGAAAGAAGAAATAGGTACATTTATAGGTTCATAGGTAGGTACTAGGCTATCGGCCCTAGGGCCCATACAAGCCTAGCCAAAAAATGTATCCTGGCTTTCGCCACCCAAGAAAATTATTTTCTTGTGTCCCTGTCCAGCAGAGCCACAGAAGTGATCCCAGGGGTGAATTTCCCATTTCCCATCCAATCATCAAGATTTTTCTTGAAGAGTGCTAATGAGGAGCTCTGTTTGACATAGATAGGTAGTCTTTTTGAGAGTATGGGAAGTCTCTGGGACAGGAATCTATCCCTCCAGCATGTTCTGTTTATTGTGGTGAGAAGGTTAAGGTCCCTAGAGCGTGTAGCTTGGAGGGATTGGGATTTCTTTAAGTGGAGCATGTCCAACAGCTCTGGGTTTGACATAGCTTTGTATGTTAGGCAGAGATCGCCCCTGAGTAGGCGATATGAGATGGAGTAAAGCTGTAGTTTTTTGAGACGGTCTGCATAGGGCATCTGTTTGAGGCCAGTAATCCTCTTTGTGAGGTATTTTTGTGGTCTTTCCAGTTGTTGTAGATGTCTTGTGAGGTACATACCAAAAGGGGCATTTTACTCTATAATGGGTCTAATGAGTGATGAGTAGAGGGGAACAATTACCTTTTTTTTTCTGGATGAGAATCCTTTTGTGATGAGATGAGCCACGTAGAAGGATTTCCTGACCACTGTGGCGATGTGATTATCAAAGGAGAGACTACTGTCCACCTGTGTCCCAAGGTCTCTTATCACATTTTTGGCATTGAGTAGACTACCAGCTATGTGGTAGTTCATGGGTACAGAGTTTTTACCAAAGGAGATGACAATACACTTTTTGGCATTGAGCTTCAGGCCATGGCTTTGACACCAGGTATCTGTCTCAGTGAGGCTCTTTTGTAGTTTGTCCACATCGTTAGAAGTTTCGATTATGGCTCCTAGTTTGCAGTCATCTGCAAACTTTGTTAGCCAAAGATCTGTGTTGGTCTGCACTTCAGAGAAGTAGATACCAAACAGGAGAGGACCCAGGACTGAACCCTGTGGTACTCCACTTGTCACTGGTCAGATGTCGGATTTGGAATCCGCTACTTTCACAGTGTGGGTTCTGTCCATGACCCAGTTGGCAACCCATCTTGTGACATAGGGGTTTATACCTAGTTTAGTGAGCTTATCTATAATTCCAGAGTGGGGGATGGTGTCAAAAGCCTTGGCGAGATCTAGATAAGCTGTGTGAACCATTTTACCCTCATCTGTGGCTTTGGTGACTGCTTCAAAGAAGTCAATCAGGTTTAGGAGACATGATCTGCCTTTTACAAATCCAAACTGAGTAGGGTCCAGAGTTTGGAGATTACCAATGTCTTTGTTTATGAGTTCCATGATGATACGTTCCAAAGCCTTGCAGACCAGGCTCATCAGGCTAATGGGGTGGTAGTTCCCGGGGTCCGTCGTTGCTCCCCCTTTGTGGAGTGGGATAACTGTCGCGGTGCGCCATTCAGTGGGTACAAAGCCTGAGGTGAGGCTATGATTGAACATGGTACTTAGGTAGGGTGCCAGTTCATTCTGTAGTTCGTGTAGAACACAGCCTGGGATATTGTCAGGTCCCATGGATGCTGTGTTCTTGGCTTTGGAGAGTGTGTTTTTTACCTGTGCAGCTGTGATTATAGGAACTTTGCATTCTTCCGGTGTAGAGATGGGCCCTCAAGGGGGTGAGAGGGGGGTAAAGTTAGCACTGAACCTGTCTGTTAAGATGTTGGCAATATCAGTTGGTTCTGTATATTTAGTGCCATTATGCTGTAACTCAGAGCAGATCTGAGTGTTCCCATTTAGATTCTTGACATAGCTATAGAATGCTTTGTGGTTGTCTTTAGAGTCAGTGGCAATTTTGTTTTCGTAACTAGCTTTGGAGGATTTTATGAGGGATCTCAGCTTCTTACTGAGGTTGACCAGGGAGTTCCTCCAGTCGTGGGATTTTACTCTTTTTTGCAACAGTTTCTTTCTTCTGTTGTAGAGTTTGTTTATGGCAGAGGACCACCAGGTTGGTTTCCTTTTTTTGGAGGATAACATCTTGGTTCTATTAGGGAATAGCATGATCCATGCACTCGTGTAAGTGCTTATAAAGTGCATTTGTGTAGGATTCGGCAGTCATACCTCTATTGTCCATCTGCATGGCTGTCATGAAGTTTGCCACTTCTGTCTTAAGAGTGTGAAGTTGTCTTTTGAGAAGTTTTTTATGATGGGTTTCCCTAATTGGGGCTGGGATGTGGATGTCTAGGCTGATTAGCTTGTGGTCGGATCTGACCAACGAGGAATTGACCTCTGGTTTGGAACACCGGTTTCCCATGTTGGTAATGACCAGGTCTAGGATATTGCTGCCCCTAGTGGGGGTGTGAATAAGTTGATCCAAGGCATTGGAATTTATGAATTCTAGAAAACGTTGAGCAAAAGAGTTGGTACATGAGTAGTTTTCCCAGTTAATGGTGGGGTAGTTGAAATAGCCCATTATTAGGGTGTTGGGTTGTACCCTAATACTTTCCAGTGTATCAAGAAATGAGGAGTGTGAATCCTGTGGCATGGTGAGGGGTCTGTAGCAAGCTACAATTTGGATTGTGGTCTTGCCCAGAGTTAGTTGCACTTGGATAATCTCAGATGCATTATGCTGTGCAACTAGTCTGGAGGTGTGGATATCCTTAATGAATATGGACATGCCTCCGCCTTTAGTGCTTCTTTCTGGGTTAGGTGGCCAAAATGTGTGGTATGAATTGAAGCCTGGTAATGCAGGGGCGCTCTCTGGAGCTTTGAACCAGGTCTCTGTCACTGCACAGATGTCAATATTCTCCATTTTAAGGAGTGCCTCCAGTGAGTGCATTCTGAGGTTTAGACTTCTAGCATTGAGTAGCATTACCCTCAGGTTTTGCTTGCTTGTACCTGTTACGGTGGTGAATTTGTCATTTGAACCTTGCCTAAAAAAGGCACTATATGGGTTGCGAGAGTCTTAGCCAGTATCTGGAATCCTAAGGGCGACAGGTGCAGGCCATCTCTGGCAAAGCATCATGGACTGTCAATCATGTCGTCCCAGGCAGACAAATACTGGATCCCCTTAGAATGACACCAGAAGCTTAGCCAATTGTTGAAGTCAATCATTTTGTCCTTGTACTGTGGTATAATTTTGAGTGATGGCAGGATGCTACTCAGGGTTAGGGTTATACCTGCCTGGGATACATGATCGGAGAGCTCCTCCATGTCTCTTTTCATGTAGTCCAGAGAGGTACATCTCAGGTCATTCACACCAACATGGACAATGACAGTGTCATATTTGTACTTATTGTGGAGTGACCTGAGTGTATGCATTATGTGGCAGATCCTGGCACCTGACAGGCAGCTGACAGTAACTTTCTCCTTGTTTAGTCTAGTGAGTGGAACATCAGTGTGCCTGACTATAGAGTCACCTATGACTAGAGTGTTTTATGCCTTATGGGCTGTGGTTGAGTGGCACACTGAGTTTGTGGGCTATGTGTCATTTGGGTTGTGTTGGGGGGTGGAGTTTGCTTGCGTTTATGCTTTGGATGTCCCTGATGCTTGGGCAGGTTTTTATTGAGAGCCTCCGCGAATGTAGGTGTGTGTTTTGTATTTCTATGTGTGTGTTTTGGTGGTGTAGGTTTTGAGGGACTATGTGATGAGTGTGGTGTGGTGTGGTGCAAGTGTTTACCTTCTCCTCTTGACTGTCTAGTCCAGTCTTGGGTGAAGAGAGCTTTGCTTCCAGTTTGGCTATATAAGTGCATCTCTCACAGGTTGTAGTGTTGGGTGGTAGGAGGAGAGGGTTGTCTGTGTACATGAGGCAATTGCTGCATTGCCCCAAGATGCCCAGATTCATCAGGTAGACAGGAGAAATCACTGGGAGCGGACCCTTAGACATGCCTGGATAAGTGCTTATTTATTAAGTACTAAAAACTGCTTTCCACTAGACAAGTGAGGAAAGTTGAGTGCTGTAGTAATTTGCAGCTTATGTAGTGCTTACAATGAGTTCTGAATAAGTGCTGAGTTCAAAGAAACAGATTTGAGTGCTGAGACTAGAAAACTAGCTAGTTATAAGAAAAAAAGACTAAGCTAGAAGGCTTCCCTCCAACTCAGAAGGGCTTGGGGGCTCAGAAGCCTACAAACAGTCTATACCACTTAACAGGAAAGGCAGGAAACAAGCTTAATTTTTTTTTTTCTGTTTCCCAGATGCTCTCTTTGTACACAGTAGGAGTGCCTGAAATCAGAATATGATCTCACTGCACTCATTTGAGTGAGCAAATGAGATGGGTCCAGAAGGAGTATCCAAACACAAATTTACAAGAGGGGTGGGCAGTTTCAAGGCCACTAAAATTAACACCAAAACAAAAACAGGGAGGGTGGGTAGGACTAACTGAAGAGCAGAGTCAAAACTTCCAGTTCAGTTAATATTCCTGCAACACAGTTAAATCAATTTAAATACTGTATTTTTTGAAAAAAAGTGCAGATAAAGGTACTTAAATTCTCTTAAACGTCCAGATGAATACAGCTAGATCTTAGCCGGCCAAAGCTGAGGTTTTTAAGCAGAAAATATTTCAAACTGTACCACTTAAATAGGCAAGGACAGGAAATCAAAGAATGTGGCTACCCCCACACCTGCAATTACTAACAAATAATAAAATTCAGCAAGCACTGACTGAAGAGCAGAGTCAAAACTTCCAGTTCAGTTAATATTCCTGCAACACAGTTAAATCAATTTAAATACTGTATTTTTTTAAAAAAAGTGCAGATTTCTGGTTTTTTTTTTCTTAAAACCATGTTGAACATAACAAAGATGTTGAACGGACAGAAGAGTTGAAATAATAAGGAGCTCTTGTTGCAGGAGATATGAAATGAGATGGAGTAACAACCAAAGAAACTGAAATTAAATTAAGAAAAGAGCCAAAATGGAAAAACCTGGGCCTGGATGAATGGCTAAAGGCATTATCTCTACAGAAAGATTTAGCCCAAGTAAGAATTACCTAAATGCAAATCCCAAACAGACACGAACCTGGTAAACACAGGGGGAAAAATAATACTTAACAGTGAATCTGCAAACCATACTAAGATCTATAGACCAATAATCTGCCTTCTGAAAATTTATAAATTATATACTAGAACTGGTGCAAACAGAGTTTATAACCAGCAAAAAAAAAATCATGGCAATAGAACAAAAAGGTAATAAAAATGTTACATGGAATAAAGGAGCATCTATTGTTAAACAAAATTTTAATATGAAGCTATAATAAGGGAAATAATCTACATGTGGCATGGATAGATTACCAAAAAGCTTGCAGCAGCATCTAACATTCAAGAGTAATAGATTGCTTACAGATATATAATATGCAGCCTACACTGGTAAATTGCTTTGCAGTAAGTATGAAACCATGGCAAAGTACTTTGCAGCTTTTTTTTTTTTTAAATATTTTTATTCATTTCCAAAAACAAGAAAACATGAATGCAGGTTATTTATGACAATGAATCATTTACAAATTATTTAAAAAGGTAGGCTAAAACCTCTAAACAGATATCAAACATTAAAACCAAAATAAAGTATTTACAAGGGTGTCTATTGTTGACATATAATTGACTTTCTATACAATTGTTTCCTGATTATAATCTGCTGCAGTCATTATTCTCCAGTTGGCATGGGCAAACTACGGCCCGAGGGCCACATGCGGCCCGTTAAACGTTTTGATTCGGCCCGCCACCTCCCAACCGTCCCGAATTACTCGGATTTTTCCTAGTTTTGGGGTCCCAATAATGGGGTGCCACGATTCCCGAGTGGCACCCCTTCATTTCCGATTTTTCTTCTTTTTTTTAGACTTTTTAATTTTTTGTGGTTTTGGAGCTGATGTCATCACGTGCGCGATGACGTCAGCTCCATCAGCCTGTCGGAATTAAGATCAAGGGACATGCGGGAGCGCGTCTGTTTGAATAATGGGACTGCCCGCCGTTTTGGATTTAAGCTCAACGGACTTTTACACCATAAAACTGCAGAGTTTTCCAGGCAGAATGGGAGTTGCTGCACAGCTTGCTTTGAAGTTTTCTTTAAGGTAACAAATATGTGTGTGTGTGTGTGTGTGTGTGTGTGTGTGTGTGTGTGTGTATGCGATCGGAGAGAGAAAGTGAGTGAATGCAGGTTTGAAAGGTGAAGAGTGTGTGAGCGATCGGAGAGAAAAAGTGAGTGAATGCAGATTTGAAAGGTAAAGTGTGTGTGTGTGTGTGTGTATGCAATCGGAGAAAGTGAGTGAATGCAGGTTTGAAAGGTGAAGTGTGTGTGTGTGTGTGTGTGTGTGTGTGTGTGTGTGTGTGTGTGTGTGTGTGTGTGTGTGTGTGTGTGTGTGTGTGTGTGTGTGTGTGTATGCGATCGGAGAGAGAAAGTGAGTGAATGCAGGTTTGAAGGGTGAAAAGTGTGTGTGTGTGTGTGTGTGTGTGTGTGTATGCGATCGGAGAGAGAAAGTGAGTGAAATTAGTGAATGCAGATTTGAAAGGTGAAGTGTGTGTGTGTGTGTGTGTGTGTGTGTGTGTGTGTGTGTGTGAGCGATCTGATTCATTATCTGTTCTCTTGCCTTATCCTTCAAAAAAAAGAAATGATCTGACTGCTTAAAATAAGTAAAATGTGCATTCTCTCCACATCACTAGGCACTCCATTGAATATTTGTACTTTTAGTGTATTCCCAACAGTTGGGTTGTCACACTGAACTGCACTATAGTTTGTGTTGCTTTGCTTGCTTAATATTCATCACAGACTCAGCCTCCCATTCTTTATCAGCCCCTTCCCACAAGAAACGTCTTTCTTTCAACTTTGGACATTACTTTCCTGCTCATGTTGGTTCTTTAAAGTATACTACTGTAGTTTTCCTTTCATTTGTACAACTGCATTGTACTCCAGTCCAGATGCAAATGTACATTAAATGCACAGACCCCAAATCTGTCCCCTGATAGCTATAGTTATACAGCATGTTTATGAAAAGTTCTCCAGGCATGTCTAGTGTAATGCAGTTCAAATAAAGTGAAATATGCTGTACATTTATGAGATTAAAAAAATTTTTTTTTTTTTTATTTATGTGGTTATGGATTACTTTTCTGTCACAGCAATGGAACAGCATATGATGAGAAATCAAGTCCTGTTTATTAAAATGAATGTCAGGGATTTCTGTAGTGAGATTGAAGAAGAGGGAGGAAGCAAATACCTTAATTTGAATTATTGCATTTTTATATAACCCATTAAACAATCAAGATGGTCATTTATTTGATTTTCAGTGTTTAAAGACTCATTTCGAAGTCAGATATTTTATTGTAATGCTTTTCTTCATTTCATTGGAAATTAAAGCACATGTTTTCTCCATATCCCAAGATGTGTATTTTTCCCCCAATGAGGTGATGTTTTCAAAGCATGCCATCTATCTGCTCCTGTTCCGGCCCCTTTGTCAAATGTTAGAACTCAATGTGGCCCACGAATCAAAAAGTTTGCCCACCCCTGCTCCAGTATTTCAGTTACTTTTTGCCATGCTACGTATAATGATGTAGTTCTTTCAGTTCTTCCTTTAATAGTGTTCATTTCCAATTGTGATACTGCTGACACCATATTCATGCATTGCTTAAAAGTTGGAGAAACTTTGGATTTCCTGTTTGATGTAATGTTCTTCCTTGCAATAGCTAGGAGAGTCCATAAGATTACATATTTTGTTCTTGTACTTTGCAGCTTTGACATGGCAGGGACAAATTATTATTCCAGGCATAACATTTCAAAGGTTCCAGGGTGATTCTTTGCTACCATTGTAAATTTGTCTTGGCCTTAATCCAGTAAATTGTTTACTTAAAGGGACAGTCCCAGAGTTTTTGTTTTGATTCGGCTCTTTGTTTACATTTTCAGTCTGGCTTTCTGAGCATGTCCCAGCTTTGGCTGCAGGGGTTGGGGGAAGGGTGCTTACCAGAAGTTTCAATATTCTTAGTCAAATTCCATCTCAAATTGCAGTTGTACTCACAACAGCTCACAATGTCAGTCATTCAATAGTTTTTCCTGTGCTTTTTATCCTCAGAGAAAACTAGCCTATCAGGAATTTTATCTCATTTGCTACTACCTTACAAGAAAGCATATGAGCAATGCAAAGCTAAAGCATTAGTTAACAGTTTTCTGTTCATTTCATTTCATATGTATTTTGAGAGGATTTCTGAATGCTAGCTAAGTGCTATGATGATTGACACTTGCTCTGTAGAAAGCAACAGAATGATACAAGGCTTTTTCAAGCAGTAGTACAAGCAGTCTTCTTTTTCTTCATGTCTTGTTTTTTTTTTTTTTTTTTTTTTTTTTTGATCTCTGAATACCTGTTAGGTATAATGGTTTTCTGACCGGCTGTAAAAAATGTAAGCAATAGATTCATTTTAAACAATGAAGTCCAAAACTTACTGTCACAGTGGCAGCTGTACAGTACAGCAACGTGATAATCTTACATACCATTTCTGAGATTGCTTTACTATAGAGTAAGGGGAATATGCCAAGAGATTGCTAAAACTTAGTATGAATTTACTAAACTGTACTATTTTGACTATACTGCTTGCGGTTACACTATGCAGAATAAATAAAGAAAATAAAGAGCTGCACAATTAAGATAAACTTTTGGATGAGTTCATAAAAAGTAAACACTGAGAGTCTTGCCTAACCATCCCCACCACAAACACACACACAAAGATGTAATAACCTTATTGTTACCCAGTGATTGGGGACTGAAAGCTTTGACAGGAACTGAATATTGTTAATTGTGTTCACCAGAGAGAATGAAAACAGGGGTGCATAAAGTAAATTGAAACCAGGAGTAGGGTTGATATTGACATGGTAAGTGGGTGTTGTCAATTGGGAGGTATCAGGCCATGTTTCTTTAGGTCAGAAATTTAGACTCTGGGATTGTCCCTTTAAGTTAGGCAATGATTACAGTTTAACTCCCAAAAATCAGTCTGGTTTAAAGACATCTCTTCTACTACTTCTTGATTATTTAAAATTGTATAGCTCATTAGATGAGGAGCTGAAAGCTCGGCTACAAATCATTAAAACTTTCTCAGATGATATAAGAATGGCATTTGCAAAACAACATAGGTTCATAGGTGAGTACTAGACTAATGGCCCTGGAGCCAATACAAGCCTAGCCCAAGAAGATTCCCAGTCATCCTGTTGCTGGACTTTAGTTCCTTGTGCCCCTATCGAGCAAGGCTGTTGAAGTTATCCCCTCCGGGGTGAATTTCCTGTTACCCATCCACTAGTAAAAATTTTTCTTGAAGAGGGATATGAATGGGGAGTTTATTCCAGATTATGGGAAGTCTCTGGGTTAGGAACCTGTCCCTCCAGCAGGTTCTGTTTATTGTGGTGATAAGGTTGGGGTCTTTGGAGCATGTGGTGCAGAGGGATTGGGACTTTTTCAGATGAAGCATGTCTAGCAACACTGGGTCAGATGGCTCTGTATGTCAAGCAGAGATCACCTCTAAGTAGGCGATATGAGATGGAGTAAAGCTTGAGTCTTTCTGTATAGGGCATGTGTTTGAGTCCTAGGATCCTCTTTGTGAGGAATTTTTGTGGCCTCTCCAGTTGTTTTAGGTGTCTAGTGAGGTACATGCCAAATGGTGCATTGTACTCTATAATGGGTCTAATGAGGGATGAGTAGAGAGGGATTATGACTTCTTTCTTCCTGGATGAGAAACCTTTTGTAATGAGGTGCGCCACATAGAAGGGCTTTCTAATGACAGTGGCAACATGGTTGTCAAAGGAGAGGTTGCTATCTACCTGTGTCCCTAGATCTCTTATCACACCTTGGGAGTTAAGAGGGCTACAGTCGATGTGGTAATTCATGGGCACCATGTTTTCCCGGAGGGTATAACAATGCACTTTTTAGCATTGAGCTTAAGACCATGGTTCTGGCTTCAGTTGTTGGTCTCTGTGAGGCCTTTTGTAGGATGTCTGCATCAGCTTGAGAATCAATAATAGCTCCCAGGTTGCAGTCATCTGCGAATTTGGTTAATCAGAGTCCCTTTGTGTTGGCCTGAGCTTCAAAGAAGTAGATGCCAAACAGGAGAGGACTCAGAACAGATCCCTGTGGACTCCACTTGTAACTGCCCAGTAGTCAGATTTGGAGTCTGCTACATTTATAAAAGGAAAGCAGCAGCTTCTTGAATGACTGCATTGGCCTTTTTCTCTTTTTGGCTTTATTGCCTGTTTCTCAAACATTGCTCATAGTATCAGGTACTGCAGTTTTGAACCACTGTTATACTTTGTTTACTCTCCCAGTTTGTCCCTAGGTCACTAGCTCATTTCTGCTCTCTCTCCCAGTTCATCATAATCCACTAAAATCCCACACCATTGTATTTGTTTATCTGACCTGATGTCTATTTGTGTCTGATTCAACTTGTCTGATATCATATCCAGTCGGATTTGACCTTGGTGCATTATTCCAGAGTATTGGATCCAGGGCCGGTGTTTATTTTTTTGGGGCCCCCAAATGTCGTTGGGGCCCCCCCTAAACACAACAGACCTATGTAGATGGTCTGGGATGAATGGTAGCCTAAATAAAATTATGAAAAAAGAATTTCTGTCTTAAGTCACTGCCTATGCATCCCTCTGATGTTAGACTGGGATGAATATCCATTTAGACAGTCTAATTTATCCCATTGAGGAGTAATGCATACTTGTCACTGTCCCTACTTAACTTGCTGTGGTTGGGGGCCCCAGGGAAGGGGGGCCCCCAGCCCCAGCAGAGGTTCGGGTGGTGCCTAAAACCGGCTATGATTGGATCTGAGAGCTCTTACTCCTCCTCTACACACAATTCCCTTCTCCTAATTTACCTTAAATCTCTTTTGTCACCTGCTATACCATATGTATTTGCCAAGAGCTCCACCTTTTTTCATGATAAGTGAAAATCATTACTTATCTTCTTCCTCTTCCTCATTTTAGAGTAGTCAATAGTTAGTATTTAATATTAGTTAGTATATTAGATAGGTTAGCTTATTACATTTTTTCTTTAAAAAGAGGTTTTCATGTGTACACTAGATAGATCCTCCTATTATATTTTATAGGATTGTAGCTAAGTAAGTTTGTTATCTTAGTGTGTGTGTGTGTGTGTATATATATATATATATATATATATATATATATATATATATATATATATATATATATATATATATATATAAAGAGAGAGAGAGAGAGAGAGACACACACACTATGGTTGTATAGTTTTCCCAACGTAAAAACTAGGACAGTGTTGGCATTGCGCCAAATATACAACTGCCTTACTAAAGCAATAATATTTTTGTCGTGATTTGACTTTACCATAGTTACTAATGTAGAAGGAAGAACCTTCAAATATATAACTACATTGGTTACAGTATCTGTATTTTTCATTAATCCCGCTTCAAGAAACATGTCATTCATTTCAATTAATCTCTTAAGACAAATGTCCTTTTATGTACACAAAGTTGGGTTGTGTACCCAATGCCCTCATTTCTTGTAAATTTACTGAAAAAAAAAAACAGCCCAATTCCTGTTTACTATAGGCCCTAATGTCAATAAAGTCCAAATTGTAGGTAAGAATAAATGCTTTGTCAAAACCTGTTGCTAGGTTCTCATTGATCTTATTACCAATTTCTATACCTCTCCCTAACAGGAGGTAAAACAATCCATTCATTCTTTTTTGTTTTTACTTCTTCCCACAATAGGCTAATGAAACTTGTTAGATAACCTCTTACTTCAAACATATTTAAAAGTTTAGAGCATTCTTGATTGAAAATATCTTGTTGTGAAATCATTTGAGACAACCTGACCAACTGGCCCTTAACAAGTGATCTCTTCTGATGCATGGGGTGTCAACTACTAAAATGAAGTAAAGATTTAGAGTACATCTGATTCCACAACACAATGTGCACAAACTACGCAACTTAAATGCAACAAACTGCCATGCTGACTCTGTTTCTGTAATCCTCAGCATATGCTTTATGGACTCCAAGGAATAAAAGGTAGTACTGCGGAGTTTGTAGAATTCCGTAGCAAAGGAGCAGAAAAATACATAAAAATGCAACCTGTGTCTAATGAACTGCAGCAGGCTGCAGTAATACAAGTCATAAACAAGGCTATGGCTGTGCACCATAGAAGGCAGCCAGCTAGAGCCAGAGTAAGGCTGCAACTAAACCACTTGTCAGCCTAGCAGATAATTGACAGGTATTGCCTAGACAGACAAATGGTGCAGGCTGTCTGCAACATGTGTGATCCACAAATATTTGTGCAGACCCTGCGAGAAAACCCTATCCCTCCTGAAACCAAAGTGTTCCTTAGCCTGGGTATACTTGCATCTGGGACATTCCAGATACACATGGGGGATGTTGTGGGAGTGTCACAGACAGCTGCCAGCTGAATCCTGGTAAAACCCTGGAAGCAATGTGCAGCAAGATGGATGACTACATACATTTTCCATCCACCCCCATGGAGAGGAGAATTGTAATGCACCAGTTCTATAACATTGCAAACTTCCCAAATATACTCAGTGCAATGGATTGCACACACATAGGTTCATAGGTTCATAGGTTTATACTAGGCTATCTGCCCTAAGGCATTTATAAGCCTAGCCCAAATTTTTGTGGCTTACGCCACCCCTTATATGAAAAAATACTGTGCCCATTAGTTTGTTGTGCCTCTGTCCAGCAGTGACACAGAGATGATTCCCGGGGTAAACCTACGATCTCCCATCCACAGGTCTAGATTTCTCTTGAACAGAGTCAGCGAGGTGCTCTGCCTCACATGGACCGGGATTTTATTCCACAGCATAGGGAGTCTCTGAGTGATAAATCTATCCCTCCAGCACGTCCTATTTATATCCGTGCTAAGGTTTAAGTCGCTTGCTCTAGTGGTTTTGGTGGATTTGGATTTTTGAGGTGGAGCATGTCCATTAATTCCGGGTTGGACATGGCCTTGTATGTCAGGCACATGTCACCTCTGAGCAGACGGTATGCGACTGAATAGAGCTGGAGTTTCTTCAATCTGGCAGCATATGACAGATTTTGGAGTCCCTTTATCCTTTTGGTGAGGAACTTTTGGGGTCTCTCCAATTGCTGCAGATGTCGGGTGAGATACATCCCGAATGGGGCATTGTACTCGATCATTGGTCTGATAAGTGAAGAGTACAGGGGAACAATGACCTCACTAGATCTGGATGTGAATCCCTTCATGATCAGGTGGGCAATGTAGAAGGTCTTTCTAACCACTTTAGCAATGTGAGTGTCAAAAGAAAGGCCACTGTCAACCTGGGTCCCCAGGTTCCTGATAACCTCTTCTGTGCTTAGTGGATTGCCACCTATATGGTAGCTTGGGGTTACCTTGTTTTTCCCGAAGGGTATGACTATACATTTTTGGCGTTTAACTTCAGGCCATGGCTCTGGCACCAGCTATCTGTTTCCGTGAGTCCCTTCTGAAGGATATCCGTGTCCGATGCACTTTCCACTATGGCCCAGTTTGCAGTCGTCTGCAAACTTTGTCAGCCAAAGTCCTCCCATGTTGGCCTGTACTTCTGAGAAGTAGATGCCAAACAATAGGGGCCAAGGACCGAGCCCTGTGGGACACCAATTGTGACCGGCTTGGAGTCTGACACAGCGCCAGCAACTCTAACCCTGTGGGTTCTGTCCTTAAGCCAGTTTGCAACCCATCTTGTGACATATGGGTTTACATTTAAGCTGGTAAGTTTTTCTACAATACCCGAGTGGGGTATTGTGTCGAAAGCCTTGCAAGGTCAAGGTAGGCTGTATGGACTGCCTTTCCTCATCAATGGCCTTGGTGACTGTTTCGAAGAAGTCAACCAAGTTCAAAAGGCATGATCTTCCCTTGACAAAGCCAAACTGGGTTGGGTCCAATGTCTGCAAGTCCCCTATATCTTTGTTTATGAGCTCCATTATGATCCTCTCCATAGCTTTGCAGACTAGACTTGTTAAGCTTATGGGGCGGTAATTACCAGGGTCCGTGAGGCGCCGCCTTTGTGGAGTGGGACCACAGTTGCCGTGACGCCACTCCTTGGGCACGTATCCTGTGGTAAGGCTGAGATTAAACAGCTGCCTTATGTGCGGGTTTAATTCCTCATTTAGCTCGTGTAGCACACAGCCGGGGACACCATTCGGTCCCATTGATGCTGTGTTTTTAGCTTTAGAGAGAGCAGCTTTCACCTGCGCATTTGAGATGTCCGGGAGGCTACACTCGGCTGGGATAGTTATCTCTCCTTTAGGGGAGAGGGGTGAAGTTTGCACTGAACCTGTCTGCCAGTATGTTGGCAATGTCTGTGGGTTCAGTGATTTTTGTATCATTTTGGACTAATTCTGAGCATATCTGGGAGTTTCCACCCAGGTTCCTAACATAGCTGAAAAAGGCCTTATGATTGTCCTTTGAATCCATGGCAATTTTTCTCTCAAAATTGGCCTTAGTTGATTTTATGAGTGCTCGTATTTTTTACTAATAATGATCAGGGTGACTTCCCTTTTATGGATTTTGTTCTATCATGTAATAGCTTTCTCCTCTTATTGTAAAGTTTGTTAATGGCTGAGGTCCACCAGACTGGACGTTTGCCCTTTGTGGAAAGAGTCTTGGTTTTATTTGGGATTGCCTGATCCATGCAGTCCTGGAGGTGTTCATAGAAGGCATTTGTAAGGGCTTCCGCAGCTTGGGTTGTGGTTTCCTCTGGCTCAGGGGCCTTGAAGGATACCACACCAGTCTTGAGTAGTGTGAAGTTTGCTTTAGAGAAGTTCTTCACTATAGTCTTTTTTGTTTGGGGTGGGGGCGGGATGTGGATTTCCAGTGAGATTAGTTTATGATCAGATCTCACCAATGAGGGATATACTTCCGGTGTGGAGCATTTTGTCCCCATGTTTGTGACAATGAGATCTAGTATATTTTCTCTTCTCATGGGAACAGTGACTAGCTGTTCCATGGCATTTGAATTTATGAACTCCAGGAACCGTTGGGCTAGAAAGTTAGGGCTTGAGTAATGTTCCCAGTCTATATTCGGGTAGTTGAAGTCACCCAATATGATGGTGTTTGGAGATACATTTATACCCTCCAGTGTCTTCAGGAAGGCTGTGTGGGGTTCCCGAGTTTGAGAGGGTGGCCTGTAGCATGCTACAATTTGTAGAGCAGTTTTGCCTATGGTTAGTTGCACCTGGATGGTTTCCGAAGCTCGCGTTGCCACCAACCTGGAGGTGTGGGTATCCTTTATGAATATGGATACACCCCTCCTTTTGTGGTGTGGTCCGGGCTTTGGGGCGGAACGCATGATATGAGGTAAAACCTAATAGTGCCGGGTGCTCTCAGGAGCCTTGAACCAGGTTTCAGTTAGCACAGACATCGATGTTCTCCATACTGAGAAGGGCCTCGAGTGCATGCAATTTGAGATTTAGACTTCTGGCATTGAGCAGCATTACCCTCAAGTTTCTTCCCATTTTTGTTTTCTAGGGTGGTAGGTTTAGAATTTGAGCCTTGCCTGAAGAAGGCAGTATGGGGGTAGCAAGAGGCTTAGCCAATATCCGAATCCCAGGGTGACAGGTGCAAGCCGTCCCTTGCGAAGCAGCGTGGCTTGTCAAGCATGTCATCCCAGGCAGACAGACACTGGATCCCCTTTGAATGACACCAGACATTAAGCCAATTGTTAAAGCTGATCATCTTGTCTCTATATTGTGGCATCATTCTTGGTGAAGGAAGGATACTGCTCAGGGTTAGGGTCATACCTGCCTGGGCTACATAATCAGAGAGCTCCTCTATGTCTCTTTTCATGTAGTCCAGGGAGGTACGTCTCAGGTCGTTCACACCAGCATGGACAATGACTGTGTCATATTTGTACTTGCCGTGGAGTGACCTGAGTGCTTGTGTTATGTGGCGGATTCTAGCCCGATAGGCAGCTTACTGTGACCCTCTCCTTGTTCAGCCTGGTGAGTGGGACGTCAGTGTGTCTGACTATGGAGTCACCTATGACAAGTATGTTTGGTGTTGTATTTGGCCTTAAGGGTTGTGACTGCTTTGCACACTGCTTTTGTGGTTTATGTGTTGCTTGTGGGGTGTCTTGAGGTAGCACTTGTTTGGGTGTCTGCTTTGGAGGCCTCTGCTGTTTAGGTAAATTTTTATTCAGAGCCTCCGAGTATGTCTTTGTGTGTTTATGTGTTTGATTCAGTGGAGTGGTAGCATTATGTGAGGCTGATTTTGTGGTGTGTGTAGTTGCCTTCTCCTCCTGTCTGGTCTTGCCAGTCCTGAGTTGAGAGAGCTCAGCCTCCAGTTTGGCTAAATAGCTGCATCTCTCGCAAGTATTTGTGTTATGTGGGAGGAGAAGAGGGTTGTCTGTGTACATGAGGCAGTTATAACATTGCCTCAAGATTCCCAGATTCACCAGCTGGACGGGAGAGGAGATTGACAACTGACCTTTGGACATGCTAGAATAATATTGGGAATTCCTTAATTGAAAACAAGGGCCAGTGGGGAGTGAGGGTGTAGTGCTTTTAATTTTTAGTGCTGACTTATATAATTGCTTTAGTGAGCAAGTGCCAGGTAACTTGAGTGCAATGTGTTACAAGTAACTAAATGCAAAAACGACAAACAGTAACTTTCTTTCAAGTGAAACAAGGAAATAAGTACAGTAAGCAATGCAGATATCACATACCTATCAAGACACCAGTACATCCTGAAGCAGACAAATACATAAACAGAAAAGACTAGCTATCCATCAACTGCCAGATTGTGTGTGCAGCTGATGGCAGCATAACAAACATCATAGCAGCACACCCTGGACATGTCCATGATGCTACCATATGGAGAGAAAATGGGCTGAGGGCTGCATTACAGCAAGGTGAAATACCTGAGAGACTACTACTAGATAAGTACAAGAGCACAGCTAAAATGTAAGCCAAGGATACCGCTCACAACAATATCCTTTCTGTCCAAATGCATTTTCATTCCACAACAGGTTACTATGGTTATTAGCTTTAGCCGTGGTTAATGATCCCTTAAACAGAACCATCCAAACCTGCACAGGAAGTCTGCAGTAGAGTACATGCAACAACCAGAAACATCACAGAGCATGTGTTCAGAGTACTGAAAGCTTCAGATGTCTGGACACATCCAGGGATGCACTGCAATACACACCTGAGAAGGCAGCACAGATAATAAGAGTGTGTGCCATGCTACACAACATGCTAACTAGAGAACATGGTGGTCTTCCAACTGCAGGTGTGGATGAACTACCTCAAGAACCACAGGTATCAGAGGAGGAGGACATAGGGGAGAGAAGACACAGGTGAAGGCAACATAGGGTGTGAACATAAGTGCAGGCTCAGGCAACATGGCAGCATCTGACCCATAACTTTGAGTCATGACAAGCCACAGGTACATATGTGGATCTGGGTCACTCGGAGCCAGTTAAAACAGATAATCTTTATTGTAATCCACACGGGTTAAGCGCTTTCATCTGCCTGAAACGCAGATTTCATCAGAACCATTCTACAAGGCAAAAACTCAGTCTTAAATACTAGTTTTGGCGCCAAACAATTGATTAATTAATTCAATTAACTTGAATAAGTCTTAAAACAACCACGCTCTTCAAATAATATGAAGTGGAAATTATTAAAAATGAATTAAAAATGAATTTAAAAATAATACTCTTCAAATGTTGTTCTACGAATATACATATGAACTAAGTCCTCTAGTTGATCAAACTCGTTCATCCTATACACAAATGATACCTATACACAATGAATAGCAAATATATATATATAAAACATTGATATAAATATAAATATATAATACAATAAAAAATACATGAACAGTTTGTGAAGATGTATGCCAAGTGTTCATAATATTAAATGAACAAAACGAGCAAGGTAACTATCCTATAGTAGTAGTAGTAATGTTAGTTAACTTAAATGTCATCATAATTACAATATATAAAAGATGCTTAAGGCTACTAAAACTAAAAGACTAATCTTCTCAGTTCTTAGTCAGTGCTATGCACAAATTGTAGTGTTGAACAAGTCCCTCATTCTACTGTAATAGGTCCACCTAAATGCTCACAATGTGTTGCACTATGATGGAACATGTAATTAAAACGATGTGAAAACTGTAATCCAAGATGAAGGAACTACAGTAACTGATATGAATAATTAGTGATTTCAACTCAGTTTAAAGCTAACAGTGGTTTTAAACTAATAAAGTCATTAATACCAGGCTTACGTGGTGGCATCAGTACTAATTTGCCATCTACTTTCTTTCCAGGCCAGGTAAGTCTTCCAATCACCCCTTATCCTTGATGTTTACTTGGTCAATAATGGAAAACCTAAAGGTGTGTTCAGTGCCCTTTTCACAAATATGCCTGTACAGCGCGTTTTTGGTGTCTTGCTTGCTGATGTTATAAATGTGTTAGATATCCGTGTCTTGAACTTCCTTTCCGTTTTACCTATGTAATAGGTGACACTTTATACAATTGGCAATATACACTATACGCTTGGAATCACAATTGCCTGATATACTTGTGATCTTAGTGTGCAGGATGTTCTCTAACCTAAAGGTGGGTGTAGTGTTTATAAACTTGCATTGATTGCAATGACCACATTTACTGGTACCTTTGTTGCTGACTCTTCTTTCTCTTTGGTCCACTTTCTAAAATATGCTTTATATTGTTTCCCGTTTTGTACACAATCCTCATCTCTGTTCCTACCAAATTACCCAGATTTCCCGTAGAAATGATAGTATTCCAGTACTTCTTTAGGATATCAGTAATCATGTTGACAAATGGGTTGAATCTAATCACACATACCATCATGTTTGGCATGTCACCTGTAGTATTCTGCATAAAGGTTGAACTGCCTAAAAGCGGTTTGTATTTTAGCCCCCATTGTGCCTTGACATAAGTAGTGATGTTATCCAATAATTTCTTAGGGTATCCTCTGTCACTAAAAAGCTGAGAAATGAGGAGTAGTTCCTTATTCATATCTTCGTCAGTAGATGACATTCTGACTGCTCTAATGCATTGGCCCTTAACAATATTTCTGAAAATGTGTCAAGGATGACAGCTAGAAAAGTGAATATAATCGTTTGAGAAGGTAGGCTTCCTGTATAATCTGGAAATAAAACCTGTACCTGTATTGCCTATCCAGGTATCCAAGTAGGGTATACCCTTTTTGTCATGTTGATGGGTGAATCTCAAAAATTCTGTGGTGTTGTTGAGATATTCCACAAAGGTTGATATCATGTCCGTGGGTCCTGTCCAAATAATAAATACATCGTCTAAAAATCTGGTGTACAGCGGATGTGTTTGTAAAATTCACACTTAAATAAATGAACATTCTCCCACTCAACATTACCAAATTTGCAAAGATGGGAGGCCCAGAGGCTCCCATCGCCACCCTTTGGTTTGTCTGTATAGTTTCTCAAATTCGATATAGTTGTGTTCCAACACCAAGCTCATCATGTCCGTAATCAAGTTCACTCTATCACTACTGCATCCTAAATGCTTGAATATACTACTGTGAAAGTAGTCCAGTCCTGTATTGACTGGAATGCTGGAAAAAAGGTCTTGCACATCAATAGTTACGAATGTTAAATTATCTTCCCACTTATCATCTGTGACTTTGCTCAAAATGTCCCATGAGTCCTTGACCAGATGGTCCACCTTACTGTAAATAGGTTTAGTCCATTGATCAATTATGGTTCCTATTTTGAATGTCTTGGACTTAGACCCTGAGATAATGGGTCTAAATGGGGGTTTACTCAAATTCTTGTGTATCTTGGGAATACCTACAATGCTAAAATGGGGTATTCAGTTTTCATATACTCATATACATCACTGGTATGATCGTCAATCAAATATTCTTCCAAAGTGTTGTCAATACGTCTGTAACCTGTATTGATTTGATTCAAGGTTACCTTTTCGTAATGGCCTGAATCCTGCAAAATGCTGAGTATTTCTTTGTGATACTCGTTGTTATGGAAAATTACCACCCCTCCTTTGTCGGTTTCATGATTCTAATCTGTTTATTCCTAATGATATCATTTAAGCATTTCCTTTCCTCTCTGGTAAGGTTGTCAGTGTGTCCCCTCCACTGTTGTTGTTATACCTTATTCCTTGATGTAATTTGTACATGTCATGACAGACCAAGTTCTCATATAAAGCCACTTGTGGGTTTGCTGTGGGTATATATGTGCTTTTCTTTAGGCCTTGGTAACGCCTGTTCATGTTTCATATCCTTAAATTGTAATGCCAAATTAACCCTTCTGCAAAATACTTGACTTCTGTAATAACATCCACTATATTAGGTTTTACCGTTGGTATATACTTCATTCCTTTACTAAATAATGTTATTAAATCCTTGTTAACAGTGGTATCAGTATAGTTGTATACTTTGAAGCCTAGATGGCTACTAATGTGTGGATAAGTGTTCTGGCCTGTGTCCAGACAAGCATCCTCATTGTGTTTAGGTGGGAGGGATCCTCCTCACTTGTTTTAATCTTGTCTGGAGCTATACCAGTATCTAGATTGTTATCAGTGGGACTGGAATGGATGTGAATATCTAGTATCTCCTTGGTAGTTTCTTCTGTGCTGGGAAGTACCGTCCCCCCTGAAAATTTTCTTCCTCATATTTTCGCATATTTCTTTTGTTTCCTCTAGATTGGATAACCTCAAAGTGGTTGTCCTCTTCACTGTAATATTTAGGCCAGACATAAGCTCTGTCTTTTCTATATACATCCATATCCCTATCTAACTTGTGCATCTTTCTTTCGTAGGCATGTTTCACTTTTGCTGTAGCCTGGCTAAGTATGCCCGAATATATATATATATATGAAACATTATATGAAACATTTAATTAAATTAATTAAACACAATGAACATAAGGCCAAAATCTTATTAGAAGAAGTATACAATTTAAATGAAAGTATCATCAAGGATGCAGTGTTTGATAGATGGTATGACTGCTATTCTAGCCAGTTTAGCCAGGCTACAGCAAAAGTGAAACATGCCTACGAAAGAAAGATGCACAAGTTAGATAGGGATATGGATGTATATAGAAAAGACAGAGCTTATGTCTGGCCTAAATATTACAGTGAAGAGGACAACCACTTTGAGGTTATCCAATCTAGAGGAAACAAAAGAAATATGCGAAAATATGAGGAAGAAAATTTTCAGGGGGGACGGTACTTCCCAGCACAGAAGAAACTACCAAGGAGATACTAGATATTCACATCCATTCCAGTCCCACTGATAACAATCTAGATACTGGTATAGCTCCAGACAAGATTAAAACAAGTGAGGAGGGATCCTCCCACCTAAACACAATGAGGATGCTTGTCTGGACACAGGCCAGAACACTTATCCACACATTAGTAGCCATCTAGGCTTCAAAGTATACAACTATACTGATACCACTGTTAACAAGGATTTAATAACATTATTTAGTAAAGGAATGAAGTATATACCAACGGTAAAACCTAATATAGTGGATGTTATTACAGAAGTCAAGTATTTTGCAGAAGGGTTAATTTGGCATTACAATTTAAGGATATGAAACATGAACAGACGTTACCCCAAGGCCTAAAGAAAAAGCACATATATACCCACAGCAAACCCACAAGTGGCTTTATATGAGAACTTGGTCTGTCATGACATGTACAAATTACATCAAGGAATAAGGTATAACAACGACAGTGGAGGGGACACACTGACAACCTTACCAGAGAGGAAAGGAAATGCTTAAATGATATCATTAGGAATAAACAGATTAGAATCATGAAACCGGACAAAGGGGAGGGTGGTAATTTTCCATAACAACGAGTATCACAAAGAAATACTCAGCATTTTGCAGGATTCAGGCCATTACGAAAAGGTAACCTTGAATCAAATCAATACAGGTTACAGACGTATTGACAACACTTTGGAAGAATATTTGATTGACGATCGTATTACCAGTGATGTATATGAGTATATGAAAACTGAATACCCCATTTTAGCACGTATTGTAGGTATTCCCAAGATACACAAGAATTTGAGTAAACCCGATTTAGACCCATTATCTCAGGGTCTAAGTCCAAGACATTCAAAATAGGAACCATAATTGATCAATGGACTAAACCTATTTACAGTAAGGTGGACCATCTGGTCAAGGACTCATGGGACTTTTGAGCAAAGTCACAGATGATAAGTGGGAAGATAATTTAACATTCGTAACTATTGATGTGCAAGACCTTTTTTCCAGCATTCCAGTCAATACAGGACTGGACTACTTTCACAGTAGTATATTCAAGCATTTAGGATGCAGTAGTGATAGAGTGAACTTGATTACGGACATGATGAGCTTGGTGTTGGAACACAACTATATCGAATTTGAGAACGAACTATACAGACAAACCAAAGGAGTGGCGATGGGAGCCTCTTGCTCCCATCTTTGCAAATTTGGTAATGTTGGAGTGGGAGAATGTTCATTTATTTAAGTGTGAATTTTACAAACACATCCGGCTGTACACCAGATTTTTAGACGATGTATTTATTATTTGGACAGGACCCACGGACATGATATCAACCTTTGTGGAATATCTCAACAACACCACAGAATTTTGAGATTCACCCATCAACATGACAAAAAAGGTATACCCTACTTGGACACCTGGATAGGCAATACTGGTACTGGTTTCATTTCCAGATTATACAGGAAGCCTACCTTCTCAAACGATTATATTCACTTTTCTAGCTGTCACCCTCGACACATTTTCAGAAATATTGTTAAGGGCCAATGCATTAGAGCAGTCAGAATGTCATCTACTGACGAAGATATGAATAAGGAACTACTCCTCATTTCTCAGCTTTTAGTGACAGAGGATATCCTAAGAAATTATTGGATAACATCACTACTTATGTCAAGGCACAATGGGGGCTAAAATATAAACCGCTCTTAGGCAGTTCAACCTTTATGCAGAATAAAATAAGTGACATGCCAAATATGATGGTATGTGTGATTCGGTTCAACCCATTTGTTAACTTGATCACTGACATTCTAAAGAAGTACTGGAATACTATCATTTCTACGGGAAATCTGGGTAATTTGGTAGGAACAGAGATGAGGATTGTGTATAAAACTGGAAATAATATAAAGCATATTTTAGAAAGTGGATCAAAGAGCGAAAGAAGAGTCAGCAACAAAGGTACCAGTAAATGTGGTCATTGCAATCAATGCAAGTTTATAAACACTACACCCACCTTTAGGTTAGAGAACATCCTGCACACTAAGATCACAAGTATATCAGGCAATTGTGATTCCAAGCGTAGTGTATATTGCCAATTGTATAAAGTGTCACGCCTATTACATAGGTAAAACGGAAAGGAAGTTCAAGACACGGATATACTGAACACATTTATAACATCAGCAAGCAAGACACCAAAACGCTGTACAGGCATATTTGTGAAAAGGGCACTGAACACACCTTTAGGTTTTCCATTATTGACCAAGTAAACATCAAGGATAAGGGGTGATTGGAAGACTTACCTGGCCTGGAAAGAAAGTAGATGGCAAATTAGTACTGATGCCACCACGAAGCCTGGTATTAATGACTTTATTAGTTTAAAACCACTGTTAGCTTTAAACTGAGTTGAAATCACTAATTATTCATATCAGTTACTGTAGTTCCTTCATCTTGGATTACAGTTTTCACACGTTTTAATTACATGTTCCATCATAGTGCAACACATTGTGAGCATTTAGGGTGGACCTATTACAGTAGAATGAGGGACTTGTTCAACACTACAATTTGTGCATAGCACTGACTAAGAACTGAGAAGATTAGTCTTTTAGTTTTTAGTAGCCTTAAGCATCTTTTATATATTGTAATTATGATGACATTTAAGTTAACTAACATTACTACTACTACTATAGGATAGTTACCTTGCTCGTTTGTTCACGAATATTATGAACACTTGGCATACATCTTCACAAACTGTTCATGTATTTTTATTATTGTATTATATATTTATATTTATATCAATGTTTTATATATATATATTTGCTATTCATTGTGTATAGGTATCATTTGTGTATAGGATGAACGAGTTTGATCAACTAGAGGACTTAGTTCATATGTATATTCGTAGAACAACATTTGAAGAGTATTATTTTTAAATTCATTTTTAATTCATTTTTAATAATTTCCACTTCATATTATTTGAAGAGCGTGGTTGTTTTAAGACTTATTCAAGTTAATTGAATTAATTAATCAATTGTTTGGCGCCAAAACTAGTATTTAAGACTGAGTTTTTGCCTTGTAGAATGGTTCTGATGAAATCTGCGTTTCAGGCAGATGAAAGCGCTTAACCCGTGTGGATTACAATAAAGATTATCTGTTTTAACTGGCTCCGAGTGACGTGGATATACCCTGTTCTGTCAACTTATTTTACCAGTTGGAGTATTTCACCATTTGTTCTACATATGTGGATCTGTGTGCATGGCTTAAATCTGCTGCTGTCAATTAAAAATAACAATACATGAATATGCATGATACAGCAATATGCAGTGATTTTCTCTATACCCAGCCATGTTATGGAAAGAAAGACGTATATGTTTGGCCTAGAACTACGGCTTCAATCCCACTCCAAAATATGTGTTGGTCTCCTCTTGCTGCATGCAGTGAGGCCAGATATATTGTGATGCTATCGGGGGGGGGGGGGTGATCAATAGTGGTCCACAACTGATGGCACCCTCGATCTCTTGTAACATCTGAATCTGTTGACTGCATGAAAGATCATGTCTGAGCAGTGTTGTCTACAGGCATCATGGGATCAGTTATGACCTCCAACTGCATTTATTATATTGGTGAGGTTAGTTCAGATTTCATGTCTCCAAGCTGTATCACCAGAATGGCCTAGGAGTCTCTATCCATGTTGCCAGAGAGCATCAATTATGATTTCATTTTCCTGTTGGGGAGAACTGATAACTCCTAAGATGGTTAGCCATCTGAAAGACAGTGATATACATATGATCATATTCCGGTGTGAGCCCATTTATGCAGTTGATTTTATGGACAACATATGTCAACATAAACAGTATATGCATTCCCGTGCAGTGAAAAGGTCTGTACAACATTGTGACTAACACTAATGTAACATATAAGAAATAACAATGCCTTCATACATAACATTTGCAAAATCAACATAACTTGTAATACCAGTAGAAACACAAACTACAGACCTATACCAGAATCCGGATCCAATAAAAATGAAAATGTACACCACGAAGAGAACACACAAGGATCCAAGGACAGCCAGGAATTCCAGTATAACTTCACTTTAATATAAAAAAACAAGTACATTAGTGCTTTCGTAGCAAAGCTACTTCATCAGATGTATAGTAAAATAACAGATTTAGCTCATTAAATACCTATTTCAACACATCACATGACTAACCACAATCAATATTAAAAGGTATACTCACAATAGAACACTTCAAAAAATTTTCGAAAGACAAAACTACAACTGTTAATAAATATATTTTACTACACCAAAATGATTCTATATAAATGCATCTGTATAAATATATCTATATCTATATATATATATATATATATATATATATATATATATATAAATATAAAAAATAAAAAATATATAAAAAAATATACATTTTTATCAAGAACTAATAATAATGATAATGAATGACATCTATAAATTCACTTCTTACTCAAAGGTCTAGCTTTGAGCTTAGGCCTAATGGATACTCTATCATTAAGGCTGTGCCCAGAGTTCCTCCTTAATCTAATTATCCATTTGGCCTCTGCTTGTACAGTCAAGATTCTTAATATCACCTTTTCTAATATCTTCAAATACATGTCCTGCTACCATAAATTTAAAGTAGTGTGACGTATCAATCTTTAGTATATGTTTAGAGAGTGCACTTGTATTATTACCCTTGCTCATGTGGTAATAATGTTCTTTAATTCTCTCCCTAAGGGTCCTATCGGTCTTACCCACATAATATTTGAAACAAATAGGACAATAGGCTAAATAAACCACATGAGCAGTCTCACATGTAGCAACAACACTAAACGTATAGATTTTGCCTTGGTCAGGATGTTTAAACTCACCACTACTATAAATGTAATGGCAGCAGTTGCAATGTCCACATGGTGTTGTACATTTATTGATTGGTACATTTCTTTTCTTCTTAGGAAAGCAAAGGAGTCGTCTCAAAGATTTCATATTCTTATAGATATATTTAGGTTTACCGTCTACTATATTTCTAATGGTATCATCAGTGGTCAAAACCTTCCAGTGTTTCTCAATAATATCCTTATAACACTTAACATCACTGGAATAGTGTAAACATACTTTTAATTTATCATCTTGGTTATACATAGAGGAAATATTACTCTTAGTATATTTCCTACCATAATAGGGTTTGGCTCTGTTGTTCCTTAATCCTGTTACCAACTTAACATTCTCATGGATTTCGTTCTCAGAGTAACCTCTAGTTATAAACGCTGTCTCCAGCTGTTGTTTGTCGTACAAACTCTGTGTCTTGAACACTTAACCTTGATGCCCTAAAAATTTGAATTCTGACTACACTATTAAAAATATGGGTAGTGTGCATACGTTCTCTGAGCAAAAGATGGTTACAATAACAGGGTTTCCTATATAGTTTAGTAAGTACATTACCTGCTGGGTCCACTGAAACACATCTGAAAAATCTACTGAATGTTCAAAGACTGTAGTGGAAAACCTTAAATATGAAGTAGTTTTGTTAATATATTCCTTAAAGGTATTAGAGGACTCTTCTGAACCTTCCCATAACAAAAAGTTCTATTGTGAGTATACCTTTTAATATTGATTGTGGTTAGTCATGTGATGTGTTGAACTAGGTATTTAATGAGCTAAATCTGTTATTTTACTATACATCCGATGAAGTAACTTTGCTACAAAAGTGCAAATGGACTTGTTTTTTATATTAAAGTGATGTTATACTGGAATTCCTGGCTGTCCTTGGATCCTTGTGTGTTCTCTTTGTGGTGTACATTTTCTTTTTTTATTGGATCCGGATTCTGGTATAGGTCGTGGTTTGTGTTTCTACAGAAGTTACTCGTTTTGTTTTTTCCACCGACCTAACCAGTAAGATGGCTGAGGATGCAAACGCTATCATCGAACTTGATTGTACTCCTATGAATACTATAAATTATTCTAGACTCAATTCCAACAGGTTTTTAAGCTTTTTACATCAGTCGGAGAATCCTTTATTTAATAACAACCTTGAGGTTAGTAATGATATCTCCCGTAATGCTGTGGATATAGTGCTATTAAAGACGAAGGTTTGTGCCATACAGAACAACATTTTTAAACTTGAGACAACAATATCAGAACTTCCATGTGGACTTAGAGTACTAGTGATGCCCACACAAGGCAACAATTTACCTGATCTATTAGCTGAATGGCAACTTACTAATTTAGAGTGTAGCTATAAGTACATGCAGCTACTGATTAAGTATGCTACACGAGATATTGAGCCACTAACTGCTGAGATCAAAGAAGTATAATGACTTGCTTTCATGTTTTGATGGTGTTATTGTTGAGAAACATTTGACTGAAGTAATGGATTCTGTGACAGTTTATGAACGTAGACTATGTAAGATTAAAGCAAAGAAATTGGTAAGAGATCGAGCTGATTTTGCAGCAGCCAATTGTTTTTACTTGGCCGCGCTTTACTGAGAATAATACCAATAATGCTTGTCCCTCTAATTTTGTTGCTTATTCTGATACTTCAGTCACTACTACTAACAATGAATGTCCTCTGACTCAAATTACCGCTGAGAGGCAATCTCACAGTCCTACTGGTTATTTTGATTTACGTCATGATACTATTGCTGCACAATAGGATGTTAATGACATTGAATTGCTGGCATTAGAATTGGGTGCTACAAAAAAGACCTTTCAAGTCAAGGCACAAATACACCATTCGGATGAATTATTGAACGTTATTCCACACACTGAGACAGTTCGAGCAAATGTTAATGATAGTATGCATACTGCCGTCTCTTTTCCTTCACACCAGCTACCTTTTCCGCTTCCTATAAAGGAATACAAGGTGAACCATTGGCAGACGTCCCAGTCATGCAGTCAGAACCGACTGAAGAGAAAATTGGAAGGGGAAGCGAGTGGCACACCTACACTGAAGAAACTTTGGGACAAACAACAGAGAACATAGTTTGGAATTTATCATCGTATGTGTTATCTGATGCTGAGTATTCAGTTTTAATGAAAGGTTTGTCTTTCATACCTACACAAAAACAAGATTTTACCAAAGTAATACTTGATTTTAAAATGTTTATTAGGAATTTGCTTTTGAAGTTAAATTTTAAAGATGCTGGATGTTATAGTAGAAATGTTTGTGAATTTAGGAAACCTAGTATGTATTTACCTAATGCTAACCCTTAAGTGATCACCTTTGAAAAGTTATGTTTAGATGACGTTTAGAAGTTGTATGATTTGAACACTGATAAAGGTGATAAGGGTAAACACATGAACTATAATTTGACAAAAGATGAGTGTATTGCATTAAGAAATCTGCAGAGTAATGACAATTCAATCATCAGACCTGTGGATAAAGTCACTCCTACTGTGTTATTTGATTTAGATAGCTATAATAATGATATGATTGAACTATTATCTGACTGCCACTTTTATTTGAGAATTTCTCATAAATGTGTTGATTCTATGATTGCTATTGTACATAATGTAATTAGGAATTTATTATAAACAGGTTTGATCGATAGTGATTTATTTCCCTACTTAATGGTGTTGAATCCTTTAATACCCATCATTCAGGGCCTGCCCAAAGTCCATAAGGATCCCATACATCCCCAGTTGGTGTACTGAACCTGCCTCCATTTACATTGAGAAGAAATCCAGACCTATTTTAAACAATATTATGCATGTGTTAGAGGACACGCAACAATTTTTAAGTGATTTATTTTTGTATATGGAAACATACTCTGCCACAAATGATTTATTATTAGTGACGATGGATATCATGTCACTTTTTACTGTAATCCCTAATAGTGATGGTATACTGAACATTAGACATTTTTTACAAAGGTGCACTGAGTATTCTGACAGAGAGGTAAAAGTACTTATTATTTTATTGGAATGTGTTTTACAGAATAATCTGTTCGTATTCAGTAATTGCATCTACTGGCAGAAGCATGGCGTAGCTATGGGCACATCTTGTGCCAATAGCTACGCCAATGCTGTTCTAGTGGAATGGGAACGTGAACATATTTTTAATGGACCATTTGGCTCACAAGTAGCCTTCTATCGTCATTTTGTGGATGACGTCTTTTTGTTATGGGAAGGTTCAGAAGAGTCCTATAATATCTTTAAGGAATATATAAACACTACTACTTCATATTTAAGGTTTTCCTCTACAGTCTCTGAACATTCGGTAGATTTTTTAGATGAGTGTTTCAGTGGACCCAGCAGGTAATGTACTAACCCTGTTACTGTAACCTTCTTTTACTCAGAGAAAGTATGCACACTACCCATGTTTTTAAGAGTGTAGTCAGAATTCAAATTTTTAGGGCATCAAGGTTAAGTGTTTGTTCAAGACAGAGTTTGTACGACAAACAACAGCTGGAGACAGCGTTTATAACTAAAGGTTACTCTGAGAACGAAATCCATGAGAATGTTAAGTTGGTAACATGATTAAGGAACAACAGAGCCAAACCCTATTATGGTAGGAAATATACTAAGAGTAATATTTCTTCTATGTATAACCAAGATGATAAATTAAAAGTATGTTTACACTATTCCAGTGATGTTAAGTGTTATAAGGATATTATTGAGAAACACTGGAAGGTTTTGACCACTGATGATAGCATTAGAAATATAGTAGACGATAGACCTTTTAATATTGATTGTGGTTAGTCATGTGATGTGTTGAACTAGGTATTTAATGAGCAAAATCTGTTATTTTACTATACATCTGATTAAGTAGCTTTGCTTCGAAAGCAGTAATGTACTTGTTTTTTATATTAAAGTGAAGTTATACTGGAATTCCTGGCTGTCCTTGGATCCTTGTGTGTTCTCTTCATGGATAACTTGTAATATATTTAGAATTCATGAGTGGAATTAGAACCCAAAAAAACAAAAAAAGCAGTACAGCACTATGGTAAACTGTGGATTGCAAGAAAAGTTCCACAAACAGCAAGCTAAGCAAATCCAGTAACGGACACACATGGTTGGTGAGAAACCAAGTTTATTACTCAACAAAACTTTTGGGAAAAGTCCCTTCTTCAGTGTGTATGCATGTATATGTCTTTGCAACACGTGCAATTTAAGCAAGGAAGCTAAAAGATAATAATGCTGTAGAGGCTCGTGAATATGAATGGATTACACGTTTAAATGCTGACTCTAAACCAGGCTTAAATTCATCTGTAAGTATTAAGCCTATACTGAAAAGGAAGCAAAATATATTATAACCATTCTTTTATGAATGTTTCTACAAGCATACTTTTTATAGGTATGGTCTTTTATGTATGATTTATATGCTGAAGTTTTTATATGCATTGGCGCTATATGGCTTTAAAATTTTAGCTGTACCAAAATTGATTGAATGAGTTTTCTACTGGGCTGTTGTAGTTTTGAATTATATAAAGTGACTGTTGATTTAAACTAATGCATACACACTGAAGAAGGGACTTTTCCTGAAAGCTTTGTGGAGTAATAAACTTGTTTTTTCACCGACCTTGCATGTCCATTATTGGATTTGCTTAGCTTGCTGTTTGTGGAATTAGAATCCCTCCCACTGCATATACGTTGAATAGAGGTCCAAAGACAATAGTATCATGCTACAAGAGTCTGCATGCCTTTCACATTAAAATAATACACAAACTAAAAACTGAACAGCATATATAACGCATCAGCAAACCTCAGCATCTTTAGGCAGGCCACAGACAGTATGGATCCTTTGTATATTGAGCCAGTAGTACGAAGACCTTTGTTAAGAAGCCTCATTGAAGAAATATCCCTAACAACAACAGCACATGTTTTAAACAGTTTTGCTAGGAAACATGATTTAAGAAATATCCATAATATCAACATACTGTACTGTATTATTTTAAGTTTCTGTGTGATCTGTGAACTCTTAGATATCACTGTAGTGTAGTAGTTTTGTCTTGTGTTTTAATTATTTATTATTAAATATTTTTAAACCCTTCTACCTGTGTCTGATTTGTGTAAAGATAAGCTCTAGAGTACATTTCATATTTATAGAGGTTATCGTAATAGGCCACTCTAAAGTAAGCCTTGACTGTTAGTCATACTACCACTGGGTATTAATATTGCACAGTAATAACTGGACACCCTTTTAAGGGCCTTTTAGTAGCTGATATTATTAACTGGATGGTGGCAGTAATTACTACTGTATAATCTGGGTAAAGGGGCACAGCTGGAGAATCTGTGTCAGCCTTTCCCAGGAGTGTCTGTGAAGTTGTATAAATACTTATCTCAAAGTGTGTGTGTGTGTTGTGTCAGCTACTTGGCAGGGACACGAAGCACTGGTTGGACAGAGAGGGTACTGGAGGTTTTAGCTTGCCCAGTTAGGCTGAGACCTGGACCCTATAGCTGTGCCAGTGGGGAGTCTTATTGGGGACCTGGTGAGCAAAGGAGCAACCAGCCTCAGACTGACTGTGATCTTTGTGTGCACTTAAGGTAAATTGTACTTTACTGTGTGTATTAGTTATCCTTTTCTCATCTATGAGACGACCTCCCTGGTGTTAGTGGTGAGGATTGAGGCTCCTTGATTGCTGGGCCAGGGCACGGTCGTCACATGCACTACACATAATTAATGCACTTTTCTGTGTAAATTGGCTATATGTGCCATAAAACCCAGGTGTATTGCATAAACACCCAATAGGTATCAATAAATGGTACCATATGTGGCACGTGCCCATTATCTGCCAATGATCTGATAACATGACATCAGCATCACCTTCAAATATTGATTTTGATATATTTACAGATCAGACCATTGCTAACTGCAAACTGAGTGGTACCTCAGTGAGCATTTGTCTGATTTTGCATTTTTCAGGCTTTTTGGATTGGAAGATCAGAATGGCTACTTTGAGGAGGCTGAGAAATGTCTGTATGCCCAACTGGATTGAGGAGGAGACCACCCAGATGTTTGACTGTACTTCAGAGTGGAGCATCGATTGAGAACCAGACTAAGGAACTTCCCATGATAGATGTATGGAACTGGATCACAAGGGAGCACCAGAGATGGACAGGGATCTACCACAGTGGAGTGCAGGTTTGCCACCGCTAGATGACCTGCATCTGAGGGACAAGGTAGAGCTTCGACAAAGGGTCACCAAGGTGCGGTGGATCCCTACTGTAAGTGTTACTATCATTCATATACCTTAGCATTCCTACAGAATTTAGAGATACATCACTATCCTATTTATATCAGGTAGATGTTTTTATAACCATCAAGTACATGTTGTGACAATTAGCTCATGGGGATAATTAAGTGGACATGGAAACTGATGTCCTTATAAGTGTGCATTAGATTTCCATGTTGTTGATTTATTTAATGTGTTTATTATACATAATTTTGAACTTTGTAGATCTACATATGCTTTACAACATATAATGACATAATTTCACAGTTACTGTCCTGGTGAATCACTGATGCCTATAGCGCCTAGGCTGCAAATGACTCCACACTTCCTAGTTTTCCATTATAGTGCCACAGTATCGACTGCTGTATTGTTATACATCAGAATAAAAACTCATGCATAACTTCTTTAGTTTATTCTTCCTAATAAAGTAAACAGCCATGTTTATTTAACCCAAAAAGGAATGCCTATCCGACTACTTACACGTTATCAGTTATTTATTGCCAACTGTTATTTCTTTACAATAAAATCTCTAATATGTGTTCGCAGTTTCTGCATTCATCCATTCTCAGCAGGAATTCATATAAATGCCAGTAGTATCTATTTTTTTTAAATGAAACCCCTGTTGACTGTTAGGTTTGACTGTAGAAATTGACCAGCATGCCTACATTTTGGCATGCTGTGGATTTCAATCCACATAGGGGAAACATATCTGAAATAGTTATCTTGGTTTACTTCACTCATAGCATTTCTTCGGAGAAGTATATTCCAATAATTGATATTAATATTTATGTTCTGAATAGTTATGCATAGCTGACTTAGTTGTCAAATTCCTAAGAATATGTTAATTTATAGAGCTCTGCTAATATCAGTTGTTAAGAACAGGGTTAGTGAAGAAAATACCTGTTTGTTTAATAAGAATATGTGTTGGCTTTTAGCTTGGCTTATAGGCAAACAGGGCAGCGTGCCTACCTTTTGATGTGCTGTGGGTTCCAATCCACATAGGGGAAACATATCTGAAATTATCTTGGTATAACTCACCCGTAACATTTCTTCAGAGAAGCATATTGCACTTATTGATATTATCATATATTTTGACCATGGTTGCGAATAACTTGTTTTTTCATCATATTCCTACGATCATATTCATAATCCATAAGTCTCAATTAACATCAACTTCTAACAGCAGGGTCAGTAAAGCATGCTACAGACTGTTATATGTGAGGCCAATGCTTTTGTTAATATAAATGTTGTTGTGTCTTTCAGCTTTTCCTGGTTAGGGGTCGCCACAGCAGAACTCCGGTTCGCTAATGATTGGCAGTAGATTTTTACATGCCAAGTTGCCAGTCCTGATGCACAACCTTCAACGAAGGTACCCCCATTCATGCATGTCTCCACACAGAAGATGCTCTAGCTGAGAATCGAACAGGACAACGTCTTACTGTGAGGCGACAACGCTACCACAGCACCACCTCCGCAGTGCAAGAACACCATCATCCTCATCTTTTGAGGAAGTGGGATGGACAGACTTACAGTTGAAATGCAGAACAGGGAAGATGCATGTATTTGCTTAGTGATGTGCACTTTGCCAAGGAATATCATTGTCCTCACACATACTTTACTGTGTCCCTTATGCATAGCAACTTGTATGGTTCTATTCACCGAAGTTCTCTGATACGTGATACTGTCCCATCATCTGAGGAATGAATGATTTCCATAACTATTTTTTTCTGAACACAGTGCTGACATGAATGAAGTTTTTTCAAACTCTTTACCTACATGACCAGCAAATGGTCATACTTTGAAATCCTAAGCCAGTATCCATATTAGTAGACCATCCCCTATCCGGATGATGTCACAAAAGCAAGCCTTTTCAGTACATTCAAAACATACACTTTTTCAGTCAGGATGCTTTAGGTAGGCATGTAGCTCTCAAGTTTAGAGTTTGTATGTGTATTGTAGTTGTGGATTTAAATCACGTCTTCCAATCTGTGTTCAAAGATTTTAAAACCTGTATGTAATACTCAAAAATGTCTATGGTGGCTATCAAGGACAATGCAGTGGTGCAGTGGTGAGTGTTGTCGCCTCACAGCAAGAGGTTCTCTTGTTTGATTCTCGACTGGGATGCCTTCTATGCAGAGCCTGCATGTCCTCCCTGCATTCGAATGGGCTTCCTCCAGGTGCTCTGGTTTCCTCCCACATTCCAAAGATATGTGTCTTGAGTTTTTTTCCCTGGGCCCCTGCTGAAAATGGGTTCTGTCCCAGTCAGACTTTCCTAATAAATAAATCTAATGTTCTTCATGAATAAATTGTCTAGAAACTGTTCTAAACAGTGTATATGACTGTTATTTGAGGAATACATTATTCATACTTTCATTTTTCTGTTTTCAGGTGATGATGATAGGGCCAGAAACTGAGCTCTATGCATTTAGTGGATGCACAGGCTTGAGGAGCAGTAGAGGGAGAGAGGTTTGTTGTTTATTTTTTCAGTTTTATGAAATTAACTGCATCTGATCCTGTTTACAGGTATGTATTTTTCACAATAACGTATATATTGATTCGAATACAGGAATACCCATCATGCATCAGTAAGGTAAGTGAAATTATCACACCATAGCTGTGCTTACAATTGTGATTGAAATTAAAAAAAATGTTAAATTGTCATGTAGCATTAAACCATTGAGTCAGCACAGTTTTTAAATTGTACTCCACAACCTAAATAACAGTTGGATTGGTATATCTGTCCCACATATTTCAGGTGGATAGTTTGCATACATTTTTTAGTGCTTTGATTGCTGCTTAGTACATCTGATTTGGTACACTTGTTTGTGTGGTTGTGTTTTCCAGTGATCTGTTGGGCATTGCCTGCTTCTTCACAGATTAAATGGACACACCCTTCACTTCAACATTGGTATTGGATCTGCTTGCAACACCTTGGGTGTTTTTGTGAAAACGCAGTTATGGCCTAGGTGTACTGATACTTGTGCAGATATATTTTTGCAGCAGTTAGTAATCAGCATACCTTGCAGTTCAACACTGGTATTGTATCTGCCTACAACTCCTTGGGTATATTCATTAAACACAGTTATAGCCTAGATTTGCTGACACTTGTGCAGGTAGACATTTCTCTGCAACAGCTCATAATCACCACACCGTGCAGTTCAACATTGGTATTGCATCTGCCTACAAAACCTTGGGTGTTTTTGTTAGAACACAGTTATAGCTTAGGCTTACTGACACTTGTGCAGACAGACATTTCCTTGCAGCAGTTCATAATCAACAAGCGTCATGAGGATGTTTTTATTTTCCAGGTTACTGATTTGTACTAATTTTAGGTATTTCATGCATACAGTTGTACACATACAAGACATTAGTACAACATAAATTACAGTCTCATATGCCACAGTTTGTTACTGTTATATTCATTATATTGATGTGTGTTCAGCCAGTTATCATGCTTCCTGGGTCAGATGTTTGTCATATGTCTTGCCTGTTGTCCACAATATTGTCATATCACTTTCCCCTCATTTTAACAATGACACTTGGCTGTTCATAGAAATCATTGCATGCAGACAATACAATCTCTGGATTTGAACATTCATACATTTTTACAATGCTAATGACCCAGGTTGGTGTCTCTATGCCTATACAAGTTTTCACAAAAAAATACTGATGTCCCATTTATGAATAAGACATTGAAGGCCAGGCATTTCTAAGGTACCCCTGTCCATAATGGATGTGTGTCAATCCCTTTATAAATTTTCATTATTTTCATATTAAGTTCTGCTATGAGCTTCATGGGAATGTTCTGCTTGATAGACATTTACTTTTCTTTTCTGTTGTGTTTTGCAATTAATCTTGACATAGCAGGAGACCCATATATGTTCTCCTATCAGACGATGAGCACATGCCAGGCCACTGCCAGAGTCTTCAGATTGTGACAATAGGAGGTACTGCCAGCACAGCTAGCTGGAATTGTATAAATAATTAGACGTCATTTGTGAATATCAAACAGATTTATACAAGATGCTTGTGTTACAAATTTATTAGAACTGTATGTAATGTGCATATCAAACTGATTTCCACAGGTGCTTGTGTTGAAAATGTATTTATAAAGTGCTTGTGTTTAAAATATATCAGTAGTGTGCCCTACTGGAGAGAACAGAAATGCATATATACTATTGTAACTGTTTAAATGCATGTGTTTTAACAGAGGAGACTAGAAGAAAGGAGGATAACCTCAATCCACCAAACTTTAAAATAAATCTGAAATTAACTCACTATATGGGCTAGGCCATAAAGACGATATCTCACAGGTTTCAATGCAGCCAGAGACACAAAGTCTCTACTAGGAAACTTTCTGTATTGTCTTTGGGGTGAACTAATTACTACTCTGGAAGCATAAAGGTATGATATTGTTTTATGACTTCCAGTATCTGCCACAGATCCGAGCAAAAGCCCTTGTGTGTGTATTTCTTACAGGTAGGTGGTAAATCCTGCCAACTTCCAGTAATGGGGGTTGCTTGGGAGCTAGAAGTCAGATGATCAGAAGTGATGTCATTCTGCAAGCTATCCCAGAAGTAATATTTTAGATATTATTTTGGGAAGTCTCTTAGTGAGACTGAGTATTCTGATTGGGACCTGACTAGAGAGACTGTCCATGTATTTCATCTTGCCTTGCCCAAATACGTTATTAGGGGATAGTATAATTCCGTTAGATTCAGTCGGGAATATAGTGAAGCTTAGTTTAGATATTGCTTTTCTTATTTGTCTGAGTCTGTCTTTCAGTGTTATTTTAAATATTCCCTGTGATTTTGAACTCTGATGTCACTGTGAATAGATATTTAGTATTGTCTTATTCTTTTATTAATTATTATTAAATATATTTAAACCTTTCATTGTGGCTGATCTTTATAGAGATATTTAAGTTTTGAAAGTATTTGCATATTTATTTGGTGACACTGTGTGGGCCACTCCTAATATCCTTGATCTTGGTCAAACTACCACTTATATTAGTATTAATATTACAAAGTAAAATTGGACACCCTTTGTTAACAGTCTTAAAGTAGCTGGTAAGGAGTTCTGATGGCAATGATTAATACCTTATAGTCTGGGCAAAAGGGGGGCATAGCTAGTAAACCTGTGCCAGCCTTTTCCAGGTGTGTGTGTGTGTGTGTGTGTGTGTGTGTGTGTGTGTGTGTGTGTGTGTGTGTGTGTGTGTGTGTGTGTCTGTAAATCAAATGGACAGGGTCACAAAGCACTTGGACAGAGAGAGAGTGTTGGAAGACTTGGCTTGGAACCCTGGCTAAGGACTCAACTCTACAGCTGTGCCAGTGGGGACTATTGGGGATTTAGAGAAAGAGAAAGGAACCAATCTCCAGACTGACAGTGTTCTCTGTGTGGGCTTAAGGGGAAATTGTGCTTGATTGTGCTTGATGCACAGAGTTGCATCTGGAGATAATGTGTGTGTACCTGTTATCCTGTCAGTGAATGTTCCCCACAAGTGCCAGTGGTGAGGATTGAAGCTCCTTGATTACTGACACAGAGGTGGGGCATCACGCAGATGATGATGGTAATGCTGATAATGATGACAATGATGAGGAAGCTGGACTCACCCCTGCCCAAGCCATCATGCCTGCAGCCCAGGGTAGACAGCACCAGGACTGGAATAGAGATGATTATCGGAAGGAGATTCAGGAGGTTGTGACTGATGTGTTCCAAACACAGATAAGGGACATGATGAGGACATTCTTTCAGGATATGATCAGGTTATGCATGATTCATTCAGGGAGATAGCTGCTTATTTGTGAGTCTCAGCCCCATCAGCCTAGTTCCTCCTGTCTGTAAACATTGTCTCCATGCTCCACTTGTGTTTTGCTGCCAACATGTTGATTGCCATATAATTGATTGGACTAGATATGCACTCTTGTGCATGCATACCATGTAGCTGTCATGCTTATATGTTATTATTTCATGTGACATTTACTTCTGTTTCAATGCATGCATGACTCACACTAACACATTACACTATCCTCTCACATTCAGCAGTCCATGCATTGTGGCAGTTAACCTGCAGCTAGTGCTGCAAGACATAGCTTGTAAACATGTGTCTTACTGGGGCAAATGACAGACAACATATGTTGTCCATAGTCTGTCACTAACACTGTGGTATGGCTTGGAATTGTATATTGCCATATCATGTATGTGCAACAAAAGGACTTGTCATTCCCAATGTGTTTTGGACATCAGTCCTACTGACAAGATGTGATTTTGTGTGCCATGGGCTGGCAATACTGATGTCTTGTGGAATCATACACAGGTATATAATGGGCCAGATTCAATAAAGCCTACATTAAATGTACACAATATATATTCAAGAACATTGATATCACATTTTTGGTGCTTTCTGGTCATTCAGAAAGATTACATTAAGTGTACATGTAGTCCACACTTTGTGGTAAACTTTATGAATCCCTGTCAATATTTAAAGCTGCAAGAATTTCAGTAGGAAAACTAAAATTAGAAGGAAGATGGTGTGAGTAATGTCTGTCTTGTCTGTTCACTCAGAATGGTGTACACTTAGTGTAGGCATTATTGAATACCAGAGAATGTCTATGTACAGTCCTTTTCTGACTGCATCAAGCAGCAATGTAGCATTAATCTATACATGGTGTTATAGATAATTTATTCTTTAACAGTACATTACACCATGTTTGCTGTATCTTAAATGTCTACATCCATTACTTATTCGCATATGTTCGCACCTTCCATAAATATTGTACACATTAACTGATAGTACATGTGTGTGCACATAGTTGGACCCATACTGACACACAATTGTACCTTTGACATGTGAGCATTCATTGACTTACCAATGATGTGCTTCAATGATGTTCACAGGAGTGTCTTCTACTCAGTAATGAGATATACACCTGCATTTGTTTGCTCAAAATTTGAATGACAGTATATGTGTATGTGCTTGAACTTCTTAGCTTGCTTACCTATGCATGTTGATGTTACATGATTGCACATTACTGTGTTTGTGTGTTTTATACATGACCAGGTCCGTGGACATTATCAATCATTCTGCCCAGTTTTCATTTGGTTAAGTATATTTTGGTGTGTCTTCTACAGCACCCTGTGTGTTGTACACATGCATTTGTAGTGTGTCAGCTTAGCTTGTCCTGCTTTTCCCAGACATTAGCTCAAGTCATCCACCTCCCTTCCATATTCAGATTTCCCTATTATATTTTGCAGATATGTTTACCTTTGTTGCAGCTAGTGACCATTGCTATGTATTAGTTTGACACTGTGAACATGTGCCAAATATATGGCCATTTTATGATGCAAGAAATTTGCACATAAACCGCTGGCTGCTGCTTGCAATACGTCCTTGTTCTTATTATATTCGTGTGTTATCCAGCACACTCTATTAACATCCATGTGTACAACCAGCAATATTTATTAAGTTGTAGTGTTATATTTTATAAATATTCTTACATGTCATTGGTGTGTGTTTGTTTTTGACCTTGATTTCATGTACATTTTATTTAGACCAATGACAGTCAGACCTACACATCTACACATGTGTGTTACCTTTGACATGGCATATATGAATTCTATTACACATTTGTTTGGGTTGTTTACACCTACTTGTGTATATAGCAGCCATTTTTTTTTTGCTTTTTTTACAGTACTTCTGTTTGACACTGTGCTTGGCTGTTTGCCTTCCACATGCATGGTCATAAGTTTGGTTCTGTCCTCTGCTGGAGTTATCTAGTATGGTTAGACCTGCATTTGCTCATCTCTGATGTTGCTTGGCTTACACCTGCGCTGCTGATGAATTACTTGGATGTGTGTTTATTTATCCAATTTGTACACTGATCCTAATTTATTACCCTCCAACACGCATCTACCATTGGTCATACACATCCGGGTATGACTGCCACACAGTTTGCAACATGTCATAACATGATAGTAGTGCATAGATAGATATGTTTTTCTGCATTTTACTATGGCTGGTATGCATCCCAACCCTTTTTGACAGCATTCCATTGCCCATGTTGTGCTGTGTGCCATAGTGTAATGTACCTGTCCTTACTGTTTCTTTCTAACCTTTGTCTGTCTTGTGTTGTGATACTTGTTTTATGGGTATACCTGCTGTGATGTCCTTCTCTTCTTTCCCTATGTTTACCTTTCCTTCTTTTCTTAAAAAAAAATATTAATCAAGGCAGAGCAGCTTTAGTCTGGGTGTAGTGTGTGTCAAGACTGTTTTAGAAGATGTTAGAGTGTTCTGCCTTGCTGACTTCCTCAAAGGACAAGTCGGTTGGCTTAAATTATACTAATTAAGCCCAGTTCTTTGAGTCGCAGTAGCCCCTACTTCAGTCTGAGACTCATTTAAGGCATGGTGAAGTGAAATGATAAAGGCCATATGTACATCACAGGCTTTTGAGATTGGGAGATCTACTTGTGATGCCATTACAATGGCCCAGTAATCAAGAAGCCTCAATCCTCACCACTAGCACCAGTGAGGGATGTGCACATTGGGATGATGACAAGTACACACACAGTAAAGTATAATTTCCCTTAAGAGCACACAGATATCACAGTCAGTCCTGGGCTGGTTTCTCTCTCTTTATCCAATCCAATAAGACTCCCCACTGGCACAGCTATAGGTTTAAGATCTCAAGCCAAAACCTCCAACACCATCTCTGTCCAACCAGTGCTTTGTGTCCCTGCCCAAGTAGCTGACACATACACACACAAACACACACACACGTACACACACTCTTTGAGATTTCATTTATATACAAACACACAGACTCTCCTGGGGTATGCTGGCACAGGTTCACTGGATACTGTATGCTCCCTTCTGCCCAGACTATAAGGTAGTGCCAGCTGCCACCAACCACTCTTATCAGCTACTATAAGGCCCTTCCCAAAGGGTGACCAATTCTACTGTGTAATGTTACTATTATCCAAATGATATGTGTGTCAAAGACTAAGGCTATTTAAGAGTGGCTTGTACAGTGTCACCAAATACATATGCAAGTACTCTAAGAGCTTAAATATCTCTAAACAAACCAGCCACAATTAAAATATTTAAATATATTTAATAATAAATATTAAAAGCACAAGACAATACACAATAACTCAACACAGTGACAACAGAGTTCAGAATTACAGGAAATATTTTAAAACAACATCGCAGGACAGTCTCACATAAATACAGAAAACATCTAAACTTATCTTACTAAGTTCCTATCTATCTCTAAGACAAATCACTGTAATCTAAGTCTTACATACAGAGCCAGACAAGTGCTGATGAGAGGATGTTGTCAGATCCAAAAACAAATATAAAATGCAAATACACCCTCTGAGATAGTTCTTAAGTTACTATCAAACATTTCTGCTGAATTATCTCAGATTACATTATTCTTTGTCACCTCTGTGTCAAAAATACTTATTTTTCCAAAGTTTGCCTGGAACTGAAAGTCATAAATCAGTTAAACACTTTTACCTTTGAAACCTGTAATTATTTCTGTTTCCAGACAATAGAAAGAATTTCTAGCTGCAGACATTCTGTCTCCAAGCTGAGATAAACTCCATTGTAAACAATTAACTTATTTTCTTAGAGTTTGCCAGTTAACTCTGCTCTTTTCCAGTAGGGTACAATGTGGTTACATTCTTGAAGCTCAGCACATAACACACAGTTTACCACACACTTCTGCACCAGCAGTTTAATACACACATAATATATAGTTCTCTTACATTTGTAAGACAAGCCTATGGATCATATTAATATTCACAAATGACACAGAATTATTTACAAAATTCTAGTTAGCTAGGCTGGTAGCCTTCACAACCCCCCCCCCCGAAAACTCAAGCTAGTTTTTCAAGTGACTCTTGAGAAACATTGTTTGAGAGGGTTGAGCCTATCTGGGAATACCTTGCCCCATTCCCTGTCATAAGAGCCCATCTGCATTGGCATTGCTAACCCAACTGCGGTGCTGCACTGTCATATCATATGCTTATAACCCTAGGCTCCATCTTAGTAACTTGGCATTTTGCTGGCTGGCTCAATGTAACCATGTTAGGGGATTGTGGTCTGTAACTACAGTGAATATTATTCCATACAGATAAGGCTGAAGTTTCTGCAGTGCCCACACTATGGCTAGACATTCCTTTAATACAGCTGCATAGCATTCCTCCCTGGGTTGGAGCCTATGACTGAGATAAACCACTAGGTGATCTTCTCCCTCTGAAAAAAATCTGGCTAAGTATAGCCCCCACCTCATGGTTTGAAGCATGCACTTGCACAACAAATTATTTGCTGTAATCTGGACTGGCTAACACAGGGGGCCCTCTCAAAGCTTTTTTAAGCTTCTGGAATGCCTGCTCACATGCTAAGGTCCACACTACCTTATCTGGCCTGGTTTTCCTTGTAAGGTCTGTGAGGGGAACAGCTATGGCAGTATAATTGGGGATAAACTTTCTGTAGTACCCCGCTGTCCCTAAAAATGCCCTAACCTGTTTTTTGGTAACAGGTGCAGGCCATGCCTGAATGGCTTCTACTGGCAGATTCTGACCTGATCTTACCACTCCCCACTCTATGTCCCAGGTAGTAGACCTCTTCCATACCCACCTGACATTTGCTGGGCTTAATGGTCAGCCCTGCTCTCTGTAGTCTGCCCAGCACCTCCCTGACCTGCTGATGGTGCTCTTTCCAGGAATGGCTGTAGATAGCAATATCATCAAGGTAAGCAAGGGCAAAATCTCCTGCTCCTGCTAGTATACAATCTACCAGCCTCTGGAAAGTCGCTGGGGCATTTTTTATCCCAAAAGGCATTTTTGTGAACTCATATAAGCCAAAAGGAGTCACAAAGGCTGACCTCTCTCTAACACTGGGAGTCACTGCACCTGCCAGTAAGCCTTGGTAAGATCAATGGTAGTAAGATACTTAGCCCCACCCAGTTGCTCTAGGGCTTCATCTGTCCTAGACATGGGGTAAGCATCTGACTTTGTGTGACTGTTTAATTTCCTGTAGTCTACACAGAACTTGGTGCTGCCATCCTTCTTTGGTACCAGCACCACTTGGGAGAACTAGGGACTACTGGACAATTGAATTACCCTTAGTTCCAACATTTCCTGTATCTCCTCCCTCAGAGTCTATCGCTGTAAGGGGCCTGATTAATAGGCCTTTGGGGTCCTATATCCACATGGTGTTGCACCAGGTGGGTGCATCCTGGTTTCCCAGTGAACATGTCTCCAGACCCTTGTAACACTGTTCGGATTTCTTGAACCTGGGTAGGGAATAGCTGCTGGGACATTGCTACCAATTCCACTGAGGTGTCAGTCTGAGCCTCACTGATGGGATCAGTCACCAGATCCCCTTCAGACTCCTCCTGCAATCCACTGCAAGTACTCAGCACAAGGGCCTCCCTATCATGGTAAGGTTTCATCATGTTAATATGGTACAATTTGTGTCCCTGCCTCCTGCCTAGCAGTTCTACCATGTAGTTAACATCACTGACCTTCCTTTCCACCTTGTAGGGTCCCTCCCAAGCTGCCTGCAGCTTACTGTGTCTGACAGGAATGAGAACCATAACCCGCTGCCCTACAGCATACTCTCTAGCTTGAGCATTCCTGTCATACCAGACCTTTTTCTGGTGTTGGGCTTAGTCTTGTCCTGAGGTTTAGGAAATCTGCCACAACAGACTCCTTGTGAGATCCACACTCATCTTCTCATTCATCTCAAATCAAATCTAGAGGTCCTCTCACCCTATGCCCATACAACTCAAAGGGTGAAAAACCTGTGGATTCCTGGGCACCTCTCTGCAAGCAAACAACAGATGGGGCAAATATTTGTCCCAGTCCCTCTTGAACTGGTCTGCAAATGCTCGTAGCATTGTCTTGAGTGTAGAGTTTAAACTCTCAACAAGACCATTAGCCTGGGGATGGAAGGGGTGGTCTTTAGGTGCTTCACCCAGCAGCACTTCCACAGACAAGCCAGCAGGTCTGACATTAAATTGACACCTCTGCCAGTCAGTATTTCTTTTGGGAAACCTACCCTGCTGAAAATCTCTAACAAAGCATTTGCCACCTTTACTGCCTCAAGGGAGGATGGACCCACTGCGTCAGGGTATCTGGTAGCATAATCTACTACCACTAGGATATATTTTTTCCCTGTAGAACTCGGGGTACTCAAAGGCCCCACAATATCCATAGCTACCCTCTAAAATAGCTCCCCAATCACAGGTAAAGGCATCAAAGGAGCTTTCACCTTGTCTCCTGCCCTGCTTACCTTTTGGCACTGTTCACAGGTCCTGCATTACCCTGTTACATCTCTGGAAATCCCAGGCCAATAAAAGTTCTGCATAATACGTCGCTTGGTACATCTTATGCCCATATGACCTGCAAAGGGAATATCATGGGCTATGGCTAGAAGTGCCAGATTATAGGCTCTAGGCACTACCAACTGCTGTATTCTCTCACACTCTAGACCTCCCTTGGGGGTCCACTATCTGTACAGTAACCCTTGGTCCCAGTATACAGATTCCCCCTTCCTTTGAGAAACACGTGCCTTACTAGATACTTCTCTCAGGCCATGTAATGTATGGTCTGAGAGCTAAGCCTGTCTCAACTCTCTCTTTGTAATCCTTCCCAGCTTCCCTTCCACAGGAAGTCTGGTATCTTCTGACAGCGGTGCCTCACTGTCAGCCTGGGTACTACTAGTCACCTCTGCCCCTGCAGTCACTCTGTCCTAGGGTACATCAGTACCCACAAGCAACTGTGGCTCACCTTCAGTCTGACTGCTGCAGGGTAGCTCCCTCCCTGAAGTAAACACCTCATCAGTCCTGACTGCAAGTGTGCAGTCTATCTGGGTCTCCCCCAGGCTACCAGACCCACATTCTTGTCTCCAAGCCTGACTGCATGTAACTGCATGGTACTGCATTCTCAAAATCATTCCCTATCAGAACATCTGCAGGGTGGTAGATTGGTACCCTTGTTGTCTCAAGACAACCTACTGTTGGCGTTTTGTCATTCCCACTTACTGACTCTCCCACCTTTTGTTCCAACCTTGCCTCCGTGGACATCTATATGCTACATGGCCCCACTGGTTGCATTTTAAACATTTAACATTAGGTCCTGGACATGTACCTGGAGTAGTAGCTTCCTCTGCTGCTGGCAGATTCTGTTGGAGCAGTCTAGGCTGCCCACCATGGGTTCCCTTAGACCCATGAGCAGCACTGGGTGTCCCTTTCCTGTGCAGTGATGCCCTGCTTGCTAGGTATAGGTCTCCCTTCTTCCCCAACTCATCTGCAGTAGAGCATTGTCTATCAGCTAACCAGGTTCTCATGTCCTCAGGCAAAGTGCTAAGGGCTTGTTCCCTCACCGGAATGTCTGCCAGCCCTTCAAATGTGGTGACCTGACATCCACTCACCCACTTATGAAAATAAGTGCTTAACTCAGCAATATATTCACACACACTTTCATGTGCCTTGTGTCTATGCTCACAAACTTTTTACCTATAAGCTTCAGGTGTTAACTTAAAATAATTCTAGCAAGCAATTCTTTACAACATTATAATTTAAGCAGTCATTATCAGACAGTTTGGAAAGAACAGTTACAGCTTTACCATGTTGTAAGGGGGTCAGGAATCGTACCCAGAGCTCTTGGCCAACATTATACTGTTTATATACCCTCTCAAACATATGAATGAAACTATCAAAATTATCCCCCTCTGTAAATTGTGAAACAAATTTACTGGCCTTTGTTGCTTCTAGGGTTTGGTTACTCCCTTCCCCATTACCTCCATGACTCTGGCGAAGAGTCAGCATCTCCTTTTCATGTTGCCTCTGCCTCTCCTTCTTCTCAGCTTCCAGGCATAGCAGTTTCTCATTTTCCTCAGTCTCTAGCCACCTCAGTCTCTCTGCTGCCTCTGTTTCCAAACACCTGGCCTCTAGCTCAAGTCTCTTTAACTCCAGATGGATGTTTATGTCCTCTGTGGAAAGGTTGAGCTGTCCATTTTCTGAGAGTTGTACATCTCCATGGCCAGTCTGATCATCCTCCTGATTGCTATTCTCTGACACAGCTATGACTAAAGCTGCAGTCATGTCTGCTTTAGTCAGGTTGGCATGCACAAGTCCTTTAGCTTGGCACATCTCAGCCAACTGGCTCCTTGTCAGCTTGCCATACTCCTCTGCTGACATGCTTGCCTGCTCTCCCTGACTAAGCTAACAAAAATAAATAAAACAATTGTGATATGAACTCTGAATGTTCACTGTGTGGTTGATTAAGAGTAGAAACACCTACAGTGAACCCTGTACACAAACTACAGGAATTCAATATCCACACCACTACAAGCCAATTAATATGTGATGTGGCTATCTCACCATTATCAACCAATTAATATGTGATGTGGCTATCCCACTGTGTCCCTGCACTGGCCCAGTAATCAAGGAGCCTCAGTCCTCACTACTAACACCAGTGAGGGACGTGTACATTGGGAGGATGACAAATACACACACAGTAAAGTACAATTTCCCTTAAGAGCACACAGAGATCACAGTCAGTCTGGGGCTGGTTTCTACCTCTTTCTTCAAATCCCCAATAAGACTCCCCACTGGCACAGCTATGGGGTTAAGATCTCGGCCGAGGGGTCAAGCCAAAACCTCCAGCACCCTCTCTGTCCAGCCAGTGCTTCTTGTCCCTGCCCAAGTAGCTGACACACACTTCTGCACCAGCAGTTTAATACACACATAACATATAATTTTCTTACATTTGTAAGACAAGCCTATGGATTGTATTAATACTCACAAATGACACAGAATTATTTACAAAATTCTAGCTAGCTGGGCTGGCAGCCTTCACACCACTGTAAGTTTGCTATTTGGGAAGCTTCCCCGAAGACTTAAGTCAGCCAGGATTAAGTTACAGAGTAATGCATAAAGTACACCTGTACAACTAAGCTATTAAAATCCATCTCTTTCTAGATGTGCCTCCAGAGTTAAAACTGAGAATAAGACTTATGCTATAATATTTTGGGAGAAGTTTTGTTAGAAATTATGCATTTTTTATGACAGCAGGTTAAAAGGGAAGTTGACATGTACTTAGATGGATCTTGAAAGCCTGTATGTTGAATTATTTGCCTTCATTCTAACACAAAAAATGTTTTTTCAGTTATCCCTGTTTATTGATTTTATCTATTTCATAAAATGAAGGAGGCACGAAGATCCTTTCATAGTAACTGTGTGGATGACAAGTTATACATAATTCAAGTGCAACATCTGCTGTTTGGGTTATAATACAAAGGAAAAGAGAATGCCTGGATGTATGGGGAGAGTTTTTGGTTGTGGATAACCTGATCAAATACCTTCTAGTATGGTATGGTACAGTCATCATATTTTTATGTTTCCTTTTTTCTATATAATTTGGAGTTTTATGGTAGCTAAGCTTTCATTATTCTTTGTCAATTATCTGACTAAATTTCAGACTGATTGACGAATAAAACTCATGTAAAAACAGTTTTTTTTTCTTCGGTTTGATTAGACAATAGATTTCAAATAATATTCTGTACTACCACCACGTCTTACATTGTTGCTTGCAAAACTGGAGCATTTGGAATACAAATTGCAAAAAGTCTTGAATACAAGTAGCTTAGGTCTAAACTCCTCAATGAATTACAAATCTTATTTAAAGAAACTGAGGGCTTTTAAATGTTAAATTTGGTATCCAATGACCTTTGCAATTGGATGTTGTAAACCATGTGATTATTAATCATGTGATTTTATCAGATTACATTTGCACTATTTAAGTGAATGTATATTTAATGAATGTATATGTTAGTAGTATGATGAAGTTTCGGTTCCTTAATGATACATTTGGAGATTACACTGCTTGCTCAGCTACTTTATTTTAGATTTTTTTTATTTTATTAAATCTGGTGGCTTTATTAAATGTTGATGTCTGAACTAGTCCTCTGCTCTTTCATGGTTTTGTGTTTCTAGAATATTAAAAACTGCTTTCACCCTTCTGCCAGCTTTCCTGAACCAACACCAGTAATCCTATGTAGGTCATTGGCATCACAGACTGCAATACTCACTCTGTATCAGTCAACTAGTGCCATAATTATACAACTGTATTTCTGCTGGAAAGATGTTCTTATAATAGTGATAATTTTCCATTCTTTTTCAATAGTTTCAGTTTTTTGGTGACACCCCCCCCCCCACACACACACACATATATACACACAAACACACACACACTGTTCTAAAGCGTCAGGTTCTATAACACTGCCTCATTCTTGCCCCTAAGGTAAAAAAAACTATTTAGCAGAAATGCCAATTTTATCGCACATCAGGGCTGGCCTTTTTATTTAGGATGTGGTTAGTTATTCCTCATCCACAGATACATGACATATGATAACACTGAAGCACAAAGTGTATGTTTATATATCTGTGTTTGTATGTGTGTGTTTGTGTGCTTGACTTTGGACACCTATCGATAATCCATCAGTAATGATGTCTGACTGCAAAAAGACCTCAGCCTCCACCCTTTCTCTGCTAAGATATACCCTTTTCCAAAAGGGGGAAGAGATGATTACATTACCACCTCCAAAAAAAGAGATGAGATGGTTGAAAGTTGCCATCTTTCCTGGACCTAGGCCAACAATCCTACTCAGGTTAGTGACATTACAGACAGAAGTTTTTAGTCCGTGTCTTTAGGCAAGTGCTAATTTTCATCATTTTCAAAATTTTGATACATTCTTATTTCTTCTCTGCATGTGATAAATATAAGAGCTAGCATTTCACAAATTCTGGCAAAATATTTCTTTGCATTGCAAAAGGAGCTTTCTTGTTCACCCTGTGAAACTGTACTTTATTTCAGATGTAAGACATTTCCATTTCAGTACTTTCTTCCATCTTCCACCAAACATATTTGTACTACTGTTCTTGGGCAAGCCCATACTCTGCCAAATGGTGATTCATTTTAAAAATTGTGCATATATAGTAATCAAGGTATCGTGTTGCCATCCATCATTGTCATTTTCAGAGGAGTTGGTAATATGTGGCTGCCTATTGGCAAAGTGCTTACATTATTGCACAGTTTTGAACATTCAGCAAGGAAATGTAGGTCAACTTAAGACAAAAGTCAGATTTATATGTAGCACATTTAACTGGAATCATTACAGTCTTACCCTCATGGAGTCACATGCTTTTTATATAGAACCCACAGCTGTTAATGAAAAATATTTTTTGATTACCCACATACTGGAAACAGTTCACTGTTTATGCCTTTGAAATACACTGGTTTATGTGATTTCTCAAACAGAAAGAAAAAGACTGTTTTGGATTCAAGTCAATAATTCAGCTGTCTCCTGCAGGGTCTGAGCCATAAAAATGTAGACTTCCTCCAATATATAAAAAGTATATAAATCATAAAATGTATGTAGTTGAAAACTGCTGCAAAACAGATTTTAGACATTTTTTTTACTTAGCTATCATTTGTTTCAGTAAGGTAACCATTCCAACATAATCGTAGACTGTGTACTTGGCCTGAACTCACCTGAACTTGTGAGATTCGAACATATTCTCTGTGCTACACAGGATCAACAAACTGAAAAATACAGGGAAAAAGTAAATTCCTTACTCGTGGACAATACTACAGGAATGCAAAAGAAGTGAAGCTACTGTACAGCAAACCATCAGCTGGCGTGCAGATAATACGCAAATTCAGATAATACTGTCTATAGCAGTTACAGAGGAGTTCTAACAGTATACTATGGGACACAACGCTCCTATGGAAGGACAGTTAACAGTTCAACCAGTTTTACAGTGGTAACATATGCACCAACATGCAAGGATAGGCTACACAGATATCAGTCAGTTCCATGCAGTTTGGGCTATAACATGGCAAGCCTCCATTCTTTTGTGATATCAGTCACAGATCAGTGAGCTGTAGATCACTATCAGTGTGCAAGAATGTAATACGTGTACAAAGAACATAGAAATGCACTGGGCTGTGCAAGTTCCTGTATTCTAGATTGGTATTGAAAAGCTCACCCAGACTCTGCCAAAACTTGCTGTGAGGGAAAGGCTAGTTTGTTTTTGCTTTTTTGTATTTTGTATTATTTTACTGTTTTCTGTTTTGTATACTGTGTTGTATATTGTTTTCTTTACATTGTGTTTTACTTGTATTCTGCTTTTAATTGCATATTTAAACTAGGAAAGAAACCACAGCTTTGTCTCTTGTGAGTTACACAGAAATTAATTTTCCCCTGCCCTACAACTCTGGCATTGTGTTTTTAAACACAACTGTCTTTCTAGTTGCCTTCTCCATTGGTTGTTGTGGTGAAGAAGCACAAAATTATCATTTTGTGAAATCACTCCCCTTCAGCTGTTTAAATTTATTGGCCATCCCATTGTATTCCATAAAACCAGAATACAAAGTGCCCATCCCCTTCCAATCTAGCTTGCTCTTTTAAAATTAGTGGCCCTCCACTTAGATAGCTAAAGCTTAGTTACCCCCCTTCATATCTAACTGCAGCTCTTAGGATATTAACCAATTTTCACATCTAACCTTTAAAACCTGTAGCATCTACTTCAAGACCACCACTTACTGGAGAGCCCACATTCTGCCTCTCAGTAGTCATCTTAGGATTACTGCTTCTGTTTTGCTCCTGGTGAGAGAAGAAGTGCAAGGACATTATTCCTGGAGACTGCTGATCACCAGAAAGCCCAATAACTGCTTCATAGGTGCCAGATGGGAATTTGTGCTTATATTTTGCTCCTAGTGAGAGAAATAGCAGAGTGCATTTATTCCAGACTGTTTCTGGTTGGGCAGTGAGTGTCTGTGCTTGATGTTACTGATAGGTCTGCTTGCTATTCAAGGCTTCTACCAGGAAAAGCCTACCACAAGCCTACATACCCTTACAGACCCTTGCATTATCTGTGACAAGACTGTGGATCATCAAACAGGCTGTGGTCTGCTTCTAATCTTGGGACCATGCTAATGTTTTGCTTCTGGTGAGAGAAGAAGCAAATGAGCATTGTATCCCAGCAGTGTGAAGCTGTGGTCAGACCAGCACTAGCAGTAGCCATGCAATAGCCATTCACGACTTCCCCCTTTTCACCATTCTTCACAAGCTAATTCTTTCTTTTCAGTAAGTACTGCTTGATTTGTCCATAATTCATCAGGGTCTATCTATTACTTATTAGTTTCCCCTCAAGTGTTTGGCAGTGCTCTGTATAGGCACAGACACCTTGAGTGACATTTCCTGTAAAAGCACAATCGAAATTTTACCAGTACCTAGATGCACACAGGACACCTAGTTTGCAGTGACAAGCACTGCCCCCAGGGTTGCAAACCAGATTCTCCTGACATTGCTTCTCACTCCAACTGTCTAAACAATAAAACGTGTCTGTTGCCATGGATATGAACTTTCTCACTACCTCTGTTACTAGCTTGTCGGGTATGGACATCCTGAGGCAATACAGAAATTGTCTCATGTTTTCTGACAACCAGTTAATTACAAAGTGATATGGTATGTGAGAGATATAATTACTGAATAAAAAAGTCTGTGCAGGTACAGCTAAGTGCAAAGGCAAAATAATGAATCCAAACAAGAGCAACCAGCCCTTCAAATCAGCAAAACCATTTATTTAATATTTAATATTATTTCATTAAGGTACAAACTGGTTTCAGCAACTACATGGCTTCATCAGTGTTAAAGTTCCAAATAACAATGCCACATTTAAATATACAAGTAATAAAAGACCATTAAAAAATCACCACCCGTTTAAAGAGACAACATCACTGAAATGAGCCCCGGTGAAAATAAAGCCCCCAATCTCACTATTCAAGAATAATCTATCTGATATTGTTAACCCTCATTCATTCCTTACGTATGGGTATCGGTTCCGACCTCGGAACTGAGCTGGCCATTTTCCAAGCTCACGTCAGCTACAAACTCTCAAGCTAAACTCTTACCCATAATCCCCCACTCCCTGTTACCTCAGATTTAATTTGCCGCGTTACCATTCGGTTGTGTCAAGCTGCTTCTCTTGAGCTAAGTATAGTTATTTGTTGTCAGACTAGTCATATATATATATATATATAACTTTTCTGTCAGAAAAGTTTCTATTTTGTTGTCTCTTACCCTATCGCATTTAGTGACCATATTTTCTTGAGTTTTCTTCTCTTTACTCTGCACCTTTTACCACAAGGTATTTCTCCCTTACCATCGTTGGTAATCTCTTCCTTTTCTTCATACCTTTGGGTATTCTTTTGTACCATTGCTGGTACCTTTTCTACTGTCCCCTTTTTCTATCATAGCAGATAAGAAAGGTAGTCCAGGAATTAAAAGGTGTTCTGACTGTGGACACAAATTACCTACATCAGATGCACACTCTTTGTGTGTTTATTTCTTGGGTGTGTCCCACTTATCTGTTGACCTGCCCTGTGCTATTTGTAAAAATTTTTCTAAAAGAACCTTGTTGGAAAGGAAAAATAAGCTGTTGCTGAAGGGACTTCTCAAATCCCCCTTTTCAGAGGTTATTTCTAGGTCGGAGGCTTCAACCCCCTCCTAGAGCCCATAAGAAAATTTTGGATGATCCTACTAAGGCCAAGTCTTTGCCTTTGTCCCCAGCTGGGGACTCCCACCAACCAAGACCTAAGAAGGCTAAAGTTTCTGCTTCGGAGCTCACTCAGTCAGGCCCAGTGCTTTTGGTGCCTAGACCTTCGGCACCGAGGCTTTTAGCACCATCAGTGATCTTGGCTCCATCTTCTCCTGTAGCCTTTACTATATCGGCACCGAGGGGCTCCTCGGTTCAGACTATTACGACTACTACATTGGCACCGACCATTCAGTCATTCAGCTCCGACATCTTACTCAGAATCGACACCTCAGTTATTGGCTCCAATTTTGTTGGTTCCAGCTTTGGTACTGGCAACCACTTCAGCACCGATCCTTGTGTCAGTGCAGACCGTGACCTCGGCACCAATGATTTCTTTGGTGCAGACACCCATAGTCCAGTCTCTCTCGGCACAGTTGTTCTCAGTGTGGACTGGTGAGGTGGGCACCAAGCTTGTCTCTTCTGTGGACACACTTGTTTCTCCTTCAGTCTCTGTGAGGTCCACTGGAAGTCTTACCGAACAAGATATGTTGCATCTTGTGGATCAAGTGCTTCTGGCCAGAGGTATCCCGCCCCCCAGGACCTATCCTTCCTTGGGAGGTGATCACCCATCTCCAAAGACCCCTTCTTATTCTCCTCCTTCATTGCCTTTGAAGTCCATTGATTTAGCATAGTCTTCCCCCTCTGCGGTTCCCTTTATGGATCTCACTAAGAAGAGTTTTGCTATGACCCAGGATGACAGTTGTGACACATGTAATTTTCTGATCCACAGCCATCCGGGAACTCCAAGTCGGCAGGCTGAGCCACTTAGGGGAGGGGTGACCCCTGTCCTGGACATTCACCCCTCTTCAGGTGGACCAGCCTTTCAACTGATGGAGAAGGCTCTGGCTTCTGCTGGTGATACTGTGCTGTCTATCCCCCCACCCTCCTCTGGTACACTGTTTTCACAATTCATACCTAGCAGACACCGGATGCAAGGGCCTCAGGACATATTCCCACAGGAAATCCCTTTTCTGCTGTCTTCCGCAGCTTCTCCCTCTGAGGAAGTCCACCAGAAAAGTTTGTGTAAGAGGAAGCACATGGACTCCACAGAGGAGTCCTTCACTGAAGACACAGACTTTGATGAGGGGGAAGGATCCCCTCGGTCACCCTCTGAGGTATCCTTTGATGATATCCTCAAAATTCTTAAACAGAGAGGTGACTGGCAGCCCTCTAATCTGACCTCTGAGGAGTCTGTGTTCCTGCAGGCCTTTCGCACCCGGGCCCCTACCTACTGGGTTACTCCACCTGCCGATGAACTTGTCCAGCTCATCGTGCAGCATGCGTGGAAGGCTCCTGACACCATCGAGGCTATTCCCCGGAGGTCAGATAAGATTTTGTCCCCTCCTGCTATGGATCCGCATTGGTCTAAAGGTCTTCCTGTGGATGATCTGGTAGTGGCAGCCACAACAAAAAAGGATCTGGTGGAAGAAGAAAGCCAGACTGTCCATCCGCCTAACAAAGAGTCATGGGCCCTGGACAGGAAAGGGAAGCGCACCTTTGCATCAGCGACCTTTACTATCAGGTCCCCGAATTATATGACACACTTTACCAGGCTTCAAAGGGATCTGATTTCCGAGGTCTTCGAAACCTTGGCTGATGCCGTATCTGATGAGGTCCGTGACAAAGTGGTCTCTCAGCTGGCCACCATTGAGTCAATAGCTAACTTCTCTATGCGACTGATATCTCAATATCTCATGCATCAGAAGGAGCAGCTAGAGTGGTGGGTTCAGCTGTAGTCTTGAAATGACAAGCCTGGATGCGCTTGTGCAATTTCACGGAACCCTTTAAGGCTTCCTTTCTTAATGCTCCCATTGAGGCCTCTTCGTTGTTTGGACCCAAAGTTAAAAGCACACCGGCCAGATATGAACAGGACGGTAAGACCCTTTCTGCCATAGGTGTCCGTTATTCTTCCCCTCAACGTGCTTTCTCCTGAAACCAAAAGAGTGGGAAGATATGGTTCATGAAATCTCAGGGTCCTTTCCGTGACACACAGGCCGAGTTCTCCCCTAGAGGTAGAGGGGGAAACTCACAGGGAAGATGCTCCTTTCAGGGCAGAGGGGGTCCATGTAACCAGGGTTCCAAGGAATCTTTCCCTGGCCAATCCTACCAGTGCTCCTGAAGAGTGGCCCAACTCCTTTCATCTGGAGGTGGTTGGAGGTCATTTCTCCTTGTACCCTTCTGCTTGGTTAACCATCACCACCGATTCTTGGGTACAAAGGATTATAACCAGAGGTTATCATATCCCCTTCGATCTTTGTCATGTCCCTTCAAAAAACCTTCCCGACGTTCCACCCAGTCAAAGGGAAGAAGCAGCACTAGAGATAGAAAAGCTGCTAAGAAAGAGAATTATCCAAATATTCCCACCAGACCAGATATAATACGGATTCTACTCAAGACTATTTTTGGTGCCAAAGAAAACCGGGGACTGGAGACCACTTTTGGATCTCAGTGTATTGAACAAGTTTGTGAGAGTACAAAAATTCTGGATGGTCACAATACAGTCTATCCTCCCGCTTTTGGAAAAAGATGATTGGATGTACTCGATAGATCTTCAAGATGCTTACTACCACATAAATGTGGACAGGCCATCAAGAAGATTTCTGTGCTTCCATGTGGGAGCCAGTCACTACCAGTTCAAAGTACTGCCCTCACTGCACAAAGGCTAGGCATAGCCATAAGCTGGAAAAAATCCAATCTCCCCCCATCTCAGTCCACAGAATTCATAGGGGTTATCTTGAATACAAAGAACTGCAGAGCTGCCATTCCAGAGCACAGAATTCTAAGGATAAAGCAACAACTGATCCCAATCCTTTCAAGGGAGAAATCCACAGCTCACTCTGTCCTACAGCTGTTGAGTTCCATGGCACCCTCCCTCACCATTGTCCCCCTGGCCAGGTTTCATATGAAGCTTCTACAATGGCTACTGCTCACCCAGTGGTATCCTTTTCAGCATCCTCTTTCAGGCAAGATTTGAGTAACCCACAGGTGCAAACAAGATTTAAATTGATGGATGGCACACAATCCATCACAATGGTCTCGCCCTTTCTCTCCCCAGCAACCCAAGGCTACAGTGAGCATAGATGCCTCCCTGATGGGGTGGGTGGGGCTATGTCAGGGACAGACAGTCCAAGGCACTTGGTTCGAATTGGAGGCCCAACTGCATATAAATGTTCTAGAGCTGAGGGCGGTGCTTCTGGCGTTGCAAGCATTTCATCCCCTGCTGCCGTCTGGGATGATTGCAATTCAGTCAGACAACATGGTGGTGGTCTGGTACATCAACAAACAAGGTGGAACCAAATCTTACCCCCTTTGTCGAGAGGCCATGAGGATATGGCAATGGGCGATGTCAACCAACCATTTTCTTCTAGCAACGCACACTCCCGGGAGTTCCAACGTGATAACAGGCAGACTCAGCAGGTGCATTCTACAACCTCACTAGTGGTCCCTGAATCCCTTGATAGTGGCAGAGATCTTCCACTGCTGGGGCCATCCTTGCTGCGACCTCTTTTTATCCCTGACCAACTACAAATGCAGCAACTACTTCACCCTGATTCCCCCTCTGGGACAGTCACCCAGGGATGCTCTAGTCCACGATTGGCCCGCAGGTCTTCTTTATGCATTCCCACCTTTTCCCCTCATTCCACAGTCTCTGAAGAAAGCCCATCAGTTGAAGAGCAAGGTAATCCTCATAGCACCATATTGGCCTCATCAGATTTGGTTCCCCTTCCTTTGGTCTCACCTACTAGATCGACCATGGATTCTCTATTCAACCCCGGAATTGATCTCACATCTGCAGAACTTGATTCATCCCAACGTGGGCAGCCTGAAACTCACAGCTTGGCTACTCCAATTCCCTTGATTGCCAGGCAGAATGATCTTTCTTTACCAGTATGTGACATTCTCATTGCATCTCATAAGTCTTCCACTAGAATTACTTATCTACGCAAGTGGAAAAGATTTACCTGTTGGCTGAAAGATAAACAAGTTGATCCCTTCTCAGCACCAGTGTCGATAATACTAGAGTATCTGGCCAACCTTTTTCAATTGGGTCTATCGGCCTCTGCCATTAGAGTTCATTTGGCTGCAATATCTAATTTCCATGAGGTTGTCTAAGACTCCTCTCTTATGTCACACAAATTGTGCAAGACCTTCATAAAAGGTGTGAATCATCTGAAGCTACCTTTTAGAGAACCTATTCAACCACAGGATCTGTCATTAGTTCTACAAGCTCTGACAATGCCACCCTTCAAACCAGCTTCTTCTTGCGACCTCAAATATTTGTCATGGAAAGCCTTGTTTTTGGTCGCCATTACTTCTGCCAGACGTATCTCTGAGCTTCAAGCTTTATGCATCAAGAGTCCATACTTGATTTTTCATAGAGATAGAGTGTCTTTGAGAACTATTAATTTCTGCCAAAAGTGATCTCTGAAATGTCCATTAATCAAACCATTGAATTGCCGGTTTTCTTTCCCAATCATTCAAACAGGAGAGTATTGCCTACATACCCTAGATATTCACAGGCAAATCCATTTTTACTTAAACAGGACTAGGTCCTCTCGTAAATGTGACCAGTTATTTTTGGCCTATTCTGGACCTAGATTAGGATCTGCTGTTGCTAAGGTCACATTAGCTAGATGGTTGAAAGATTGTGTGACCTTCATTTATACACAACGTAATATTCTGTTGCCTACTACCATGAAGGCTCATTTGACAAGGTCGGTGGCAACTTCTGCTGCCTTCCATGCCAGAGCTTCTTTACATGACATCTGTGCAGCTGCAACTTGTGCTACGCCTCATACCTTCATCAATCATTACAAATTGGATTTGGCCTCCAGGGGAAGAGCATCTTTTGGTTCTATGGTGCTCAGGAATGTCCTTCCATGAGAGCCTCCCAGGAATAGAGGTAGCTGGGAACTCTGTCCCATACATAAGGAATGAACAAGGATTAACAATATCAGATAAAGAAGTTATGTCTTACCATAACGTTCCATCTGTATTGTTGATCCTCGTTCAGTAATTACGACCCTCCTTCCTTCACCCTCCTGTGGCTTCTAGTGGATCTCACCATCCAGTTCTCTTAGGTCATTTGACCAGAGGTAGCCTCTACCTTCTTTTGACTTGCAAACTCAATCTGAGGTAACAGGGAGAAGAGGATTATGGGTAAGAGTTTAGCTCGAGAGTTTGTAGCTGACGCGAGCTTGGAAAATGGCCGGCTCAGTTCCGAGGTCGGAACCGATACCCATACGTAATGACTGAATGAGGATCAATAATACAGATGGAACGTTATGGTAAGACATAACTTCTTTTTATTGTTCAGGATTCCATGCCAGCGAACTTATTACATGAAACTAAACTAATCCTGTCAATAATAGTGAAATTAAACACAGCAGAAGGATGTTTCTGGGCATGCTTATATAATGCATTGGACAGGAGACCATTTCTGATATCACTCATATCCTCAAAAATCCAAGTCTTCAGTTGTCTAGACATCCGTCCTACATAAAAAGCTGAACATGTGCAAGTAGCTAAATAAACTACCCAGTCAGAACAGCAAGTAGTAAAATAAAGGCTATCAAAAACTTTGGGAGTATTCCTAGATGTAAATTGTTTTGTTTTTATACATGCCGAAGAATGCCCACATGGTTGGCAACCCACCACAGGGATGCAATCTATTGTTCTCTCTGTTAAAGTAATTACCAATAGTTTTTCCTCTTCTCTAAGAAAATAAACAATGTGCAGGAACTAACTCAGATATTTTATTATTTGCCATAAGGATGTCCCATTGTTTGTGGATAAGATGCTTGAAAACCCTATATTAAACCATAATTAGACACCAGCCTTAAACCATCAGCCCTGAATTTATGTTTTTTTATACTGCAACAACTCTATTCTATCAACTTCTTGGACAGAGTCTCATGTGGTCATAACTTCCTTATAATTATACCCCCTGTGGTCATAACTTCCTTATAATTATACCCCATGTGGTCAAAACTTCCTTATAATTATACCCCCTGTGGTCATAACTTCCTTATAATTATACCTCCTGTGGTCATAACTTCCTTATAATTATAACCCCTATCACAAAATCTTCTAACCAAATCAAGTTTCTGTTTCTTACATTCGTCATCTGAAGAACATATTCTATGAACTCTTAAAAACTGTGATTTGGAGATATTGCGGACAATGTGGGGGGAATGGCAATTAGTGGCATGTAAAAATGTGTTAAACTCCGGGTTTTTCCTATGTACAGTAGTGGTGCTGTGGTAGCGTTGTCTCCTCACAGTCCGGTTCGATTCTCAGCTAGAGCGTCTTTTGTGTGGAGACATGTGTGAATGGGCGTACCTTCGTTGAAGGTTGTGCATTAGGGCTGGTAACTCGGCATGTAAAAATCAACTACCAATCATTAGCGGACCGAAGTTCCGCTGTGGCGACCCCTAACCGGGAAAAGCTCAAAGACAAAACAACAACAGTAGTGATTTAAGTGCCATCATTGTTTTTCAAGATGGCAGCATCCAGAAAAGTGATGTGTGAGAGATCATATTGAATACTAAATTATATACCCCATTTATTTTCATTAAGATATTCTACAAACTCATCCGAATAAGTTAAATCAGACTTCCAAACAAGCCAGCAATCATCCAGGTATCTATGCCATATATCTATGGACTCCAAAAGATATTATGAGTAGCATCATAAATAATCTGTTCCTCAAGAAAACTATGAATAGATCAGCATAAATGGGAGCAAAGGATGCTCCCATGGCAGTACCCCTGAGCTGTAAAAAGCATTCTCCATTAAAGTAAAAAAAATTTTTAGTGAGAACATGTTTTGCAAAGCAGATTAAAAATGTATTGAATCTGGGGCTGTACAATGCTGAACAATTTAACCAATAAACTAGTGCCATTAGCCCAGCCCATGTGGAATATTGGTGTACAAAGATGCAGCATCCAAAGTGCACATATACCAACCCATCTCCAACTGTGCATCTTGAAATATATTCAAAAACTGGGTGGTATCTTGTATATGCAAATGTATGCCATTTAACAGAGGGCGTAGATAGTAAAAAAGGCAGACAAAGGTTCAGTCAAATAGCCACAGCCAGAAGCAATTGGGTCTGTTAGGAGGGTGTGTGAAATTTTTATGTATTTTGGGGAGCAAATAAAAATATTGTTGATTGGGATCCTGGACTGTGAGTTGAAAAAGAACTTGCATCGAAATGATCCCTTCAATCAAGGCTAGCTTCAAAAAACAATCAATGTTATGTTTAAACTTCAAAGTGATGTCTAGGACCAATTTTTGATAAAAACAATTGTCAGAAAGTTGTTTATATGTTTCCAACAAATACATGGTCCAGTCCCAAATCACCACAGCCCCATCTTTGTCTGCCGTATTAACCACATTTTAATTGTCCTTAAGATTTATTGCGGCCTGATGTTTAGCTTTGGATAGGGTATGTTGTACAGCCCTGCTGGTATGGAAATTAAAGTGTAAATCTTTTAAAACACTTTGCTAAAAAGCTTCCATATGTTTGTTTATGGGGGTACAAAATTAAAGATTTAAACTTAAATTCTCCATGATCTGACACACTCTTATTATAAAAAAACAGCTTTAAATTAAGCTGTCTATAAAACATTAGGACATCCTTAACAAAAATGTCTTCTGGAACCGAACAAGTAGGAACAAAATTTAAACCTTTATTTAATAAATCAACTTCTGACTGAGACAACTGAAAAGAAGAAATATTGTGCACATTGGAACTGCATCTGAGTTCAGGACCATCAGCCGTAATAAAGTGTATATCTTTCGGAGTGTTTACGTCCAGCCCTTCTCCTAATTCCACAGGATTAGCCACATTCCTCTTTTTTGCCATCAGGGAATTAATTACAGCCTCAACATCAGTTTCCCCTGTTTCCAGAGTGCTATCAGATTTTTTAAGAATGGACTTAGTTCTTTTCCTGTTCCCCTTGGCCCAGGTTTGATCAACATTCTCAGAAAATTTAACTGATTTTTGTACAATAAATGGTCTACCATTAGCATAATCGCTTGCATCTCTTTGGAATTTTTTAAGTTTACGTTTCTTGAGTTCCTTTTCCAGGGCCATTAAATCTTTAGTTAACTTAGAAAGATGTTCCTGGAAGGAATCATACGTTTGAAACTGCCTCACCTCTTCACAAAGCTTAGATACCTCTGACATTGATATATCCACTGTTCTCTCATAAAAGGGCAATAAAACCTTCACAAAGCTCATAGAGGCTGCTTGTTGGGCCTGATACCATTCAGCCATCAGTTTTTCATCTATTTTTTAACCAGGGGTTGTATATGAACTCAGCCTCAATAGCGACAACCTCCTTAAATTATAAGCTTTAAACAGTTTATGGTGCCAATAAATTCTTGATAGCAGAAGATAAATTTTTAAAAGCATCTACACAAGTAATTGAAGGCTCATGCACAGTCTCTGAATTGAAAACAGGAAGATTCTCCCCTCCTCAAAAATGTGGATGTCATCTTTATCAGCAGCCAAACCGCTTACTAAACCAACAAATCCATAATGGGATGATTCACAGAATAATTCTAGCTGGCTGATTTAAAATAATGTGCAGTAGGCCCCTAAAATGTATGTAGAAACACAAAGTAGCAATCTCTATAGCACACTGTAGCACAGGTTCAAAGGAAGGCACCACTTTGAGAAACAAAAAGGGAGGGGTCTGAATTCCGGCCATGAACAAAAACAGATGTATTCCCAAACAAATACCCCTTAAACCATGTTCTTAAGGAAATGTTCTCCTGTTAAATGTTCAGCCAGCAGTTCATCATATCCACAGAACCAAAATGCACATTACGCACGCACTCAGGTCATTGGACCACAAGTCCCATTATGACTCTGTCAAAATCCATGTGGGTATAAATAACCTGAGACATACCTCCCTAGACTATGTGAAGAGAGATGTCATAGAGCTCTTGTAATATGTGTCCCAGCTGGTATGAGCCTAGCGATGAACAGCATTTTACCTTCTCCACAGATGGTACCATAATACAAACAAAAGATGACTGACTTTAATAATTGGCTTAGCTTCTAAGGGGGTGTAATATTTGTCAGCATTGAAGGAGATGGTCAGCAGACCACACTGCTTTGCCAGGAATGTTCCGCACCTCTCCTCGCTAGGCTTTCAAATATTAGCTAAAACATAGCAAATCAAAATCAAGGAAACCTAAAAGTATTACTGCTTAGTGATAGGAGTCTAAACAAAAAAACTGCACTCCCTTGAAGCTCTTTTCACATTAGAGAATGCTGACGTCTGTGCAATCACTGAGACATGGTTGTAATGCATTCCCCACACTTAGACCACCTACTACACAGACTCAGACTAAAGGCAGAAGTGTCTTTATTTACATCAAAAATAAATATACCTCGAGTGGTCAAACAGAACTGTGATGAAAAGAGGTATTGCCAGCACAGCTAGCTGGAACTTTGTAAATAATTATATGTTTTTTGTGAATATCAAACTAATTTATGCAAGACGCTTGTGTTACAAATGTATTAGAACTGTATGTCATGTGTATATCAAACTGCTCTGTGCAGATGTTTGTGGGGAAAAGGTATTTGTAAAGTGCTTGTACATAAAATATATCCACAGTGTGCCATACTGGAAGAGAACAGAAATGTACGTGCACTATTGTAACTGTTTAAATATATATGCTAACAGAGGAAACCAGAGAGTTAACCTCAGTCCAGCAAACTTTAGAAAAATATTTGAAATTAAATCATATTATAGGGTAAGCTATAAACAAGCTATCTGATGGGCTTCAATGCAGCTGGAGACACAAAGTCTGTACTAGGAATCTTTTTGTATTGTCTTTGGGGTGAACTAATTGCTACTTTGGCAGCATGAAGGAATGCAATTATTTTATGACTTTCAGCACTTGCCAAAGTTCTCAGCAAAAGACCTTGTAAATGTATTTTACAGGTAGATGCTAAATGCTACATGCTGCCAGCAATGGGGGATTTGCCTGGGAACAAGAAGTTTGATGACCAGGAATCATGTCATTCTGCAAGCTATCAAAGCAGTAATATTTTAGATATTATTTTGAGAAGTCTCAGTGAGACAGAGCATTCTGCATTCTGTCTTGAACCTGACAATAGCAACATGAACCATTCACCACATCATCTGCCTTGCTCTAAGTAAGTTATTAGGGTATAGTAACTCTCTTGGATACAGTCAGGAATATAACAAAGCTTAGCTTAGATTTTGTTTTTCTGTATTTGTGTGAGCCTGTACGGCAATGTTATTTTAAATATTTCCTCAGATTTTGAACTCTGATGTCACTGTTAACAGATATTTAGTATTGTTCTTTTATTATTAAATATTCCTCACATTGAAGCACCTTGTAGAGATAAGAAAAGCTCCAACAATAAAAATATTTCAAGGTTGCAACATGTAGCTTGCCATGTATTGTTCCAAAGTAGTATAAAACTAATGTAGATATCAAAGATGCCTGATGGCAAATACTTTCTTTATTAATATAAACAATGGTAAGCGCTTTCACGTCTAAAAGACGCTTCTTCAGACCTCTGTGTGTGTGTGTGTGTGTGTGTGTGTGTGTGTGTGTGTGTGTGTGTGTGTGTGTGTGTGTGTGTGTGTGTGTGTGTGTGTGAGCTACTTGGGCTGGGACACAAAGCACTGGTTGGACAAAAAGGGTTCTGGAGGTATTGGCTTTATCACTCAGCTGAGATCTTAACTCTATAGCTGTGCTAGTAGGGAATCTTACTAGGGATCTGGAGAAAGAAGGAGAAACCAGCCCCAGACTAACTGTGGTCTCTGTGTGCTCTTAAGGGAAATTGCACTTGATACGGAGAACTGCATCTGGAAATACCATGTTTGTACCTGTTATCCTCCCAGTGAACATCCCCATCAAATCACCATAGGCAAAATCCAGTATGTAATACCCAAACCAGGAGGTGATGCAGACAGCAGAATGAAAAGTATATTTTTTAATAGGTATAAGTGCTTCCACATTGTTAACACAATGCTTCATCGGATACAAAACATTAGTAAAAATATATACACCTGTTTAAAACTGATAAGCAGCCAATTGTTTGAATAAAACCAAGTCACATGATTTAAACACTCTCCGTATCACATTTAATAAATATTCACAAACAAATATAGACTGCTATTCTAAAACTATCATCCTAAAACTAAACTGTAAATAAACTGTTCATCAAAACCATATAAAACTCCTTTTATAGTCGGCATATACCTAACAACCTTTTTGTTAAAAAAACACCAGAATTTTGACCATGAACATTATTCTCAAGAACACATCGCAGATTGGAACTCACTATATATAATAACAGAATAAAACCAAAAAGTTAATCTGAAACTCACTTTATACAAGGGAACGTGACAGATGCCAAAAACAACTATATAGCTTCTAGTATCAGCAAATCTGCTGCTTCATGTTCAGACTACATGGAAGACTAAACCACAGTCACATTTGGATAAAGGGTACCCTCTTATGGCAGTTCAACACTATTACAAAACCTCATATTTTACGGATAATCCAAGAATATATTCTAAAGATCAGACTTTGTAACAAAACTTATATCCGTGGTGGTGGTGCTGCGGTAGTGTTGTCACCTCACAGTAAGAAGCTGTCCGGTCCGACTCTCAGCTAGAGCATCTTCTGCGTGGAGACATGCGTGAATGGGTGTACCTTTGTTGAAGGTTGTGCGTCAGGGCTGGCAACTCAGTACGTAAAAATCAACTGCCAATCATTAGCGGACCAGAGTTCCGCTGTGGCGACCCCTAACCGGGAAAATCCCAAAGACAGAAGAAAGACTTCTTAACAAAATTTGTTTTTTATCAAAACAGTTGTTTTACATTAAACTTCTCACAGTATCTCATCATGCTAAATAAAAAAATAAATTACAGGTACTTTATGAAATGAACAATATCTACTTATAACAACTCAATACGTTTGCAGTATATTTACAAGGTGAGCATCTATATTAGTCAACTAATAGGAACTTTCCGGCTCTAAGAAATAAACTGCAGGAGAGCATAATAAATACCCAACACAGCTGTATGCCTGTAGAGGCTGACATCTCTACTATTCCATGTGCAAACTACGTAAAAAACTAAACCACTGTCACGTTCAGTAAGAAAGTGCCCTCAAGTGGAAATTTAGTGCAATTGCAAAAGCTAATGTGTAACAAATGATTCAATAATATAACGTAGAATGTAAAAATCATGCATCATAACAAGACAAGATTCATATCAGGACAACTATATCCATACTGATAAACTAATAAGAACTACCAGTGTAGAAAACTGAACTGCCCATCCTTTTCACCCATGTTTATCTATACTGATAAACTAATATGAACTACCAGTATAAAAAACTGAACTACCCATCCTTTTCACCCATGTGTCCCCTCTAAAGACACCTCTGTACATTGGAAAAGTGCATAGGTATCAGCGCTAAGATCTAATGCCTACCATAGCACCCTCCAATACCCAATATTTGAACAGGACAAAACCAGATGTATTGAAATAACATCCAACATGTGTGTGTGTGCATGCGTGCGTGCTACTTGGGCTGGGACACAAAGCACTGGTTGGACAGACAGGGTTCTGGAGGTCTTGGCGTGGTCACTCAGCTGAGATCTCAACTCTATAGCTGTGCCAGTGGGGAGTCTTGCTGGGGATCTGGAGAAAGAGGGAGAAACCAGACCTGGACTGACTGTGATCTCTGTGTGCTCTTAAGGGAAATTGCACTTGATGCAGAAAGCTGAATCTGGAAATACTGTGTGTGTACCTGTTATCCTTCCAGTGAACATCCCCCCACAGGTGCCAGTGGTGAGGATTGAGGATCCTTGATTACTGGTCCAGTGGTGGGTCATCACAAGGACAATCCACTTAAGCTTCTCCATGTTCAAATCACCATAGGCAAAATCCAGTACCACTTCTTTGCAAGCTATGGGTCCCCCTCTATGACCCAGGAAACCCATGCCATATATTTAAACATATTGGAAACACATACCATCCAACCTGATATCATACTCATGGGTGACTTTAATTACCCTACTATGAACTGTGAATCTAAATTACGAATTTAATACCAAACATACAGACACAGAGATTCCTGGATTTTGTAAACACAAACTCCCTGGACCAGATTGTTTATACACCAACCAGGGGTGTAACCATGCTGGATCTAGTCCTCACTATTATGGGAGAGTGCTGCACATTCTCTAGTGTAATGTTGTCTCTGGTAAGGTCAGACCACAGAATGGTGTCCTTTGAACTAAAAATAAAACCTGGCACCCCAGCTAACCCTGTAATATTCACGAACTACTCTAAGGATAACTTCCTGCTATTAAGTGATAACCTAGCAACATTTCAAGCCCTCAAAAACCCCGAGAACACTGCTATCTATGTAGAACTGTTCACAGAAACCCTATGCAAGCATGTTAATATCTACATAGAGGCAGCTATAACCACCAGGAAGAAGTACAGAAATAGCTCAAAAAATAGGCCACTCTGGTAGAATCACAAAATGAATAGGCTGTATAATGGAAGGAAGAAAATCATGGCAAAAATTATGTGGTGCAACACCCAGCAGGATTAAAGCACTCTCATCAAACTAAACAAACAACTCAGAGGACAAATAAATATACCAAAGCCAAGGACAACCACAAGGCATTTTTTAGCTATGTCCACAACCTTAAAGGCAGTACACAGTTGTGTACAGAGCTCATTGAAAATGGAGCAACCTATACTGAGCCAGAAGATATAGCAAACCTACTGGCTGACAAATTCAACTCCAACTTTACCACTATCTTCCCCTCAACTTTTCCACAGGAAATACCATCAAATATAACTTCTCCTGCTATCACTAGGGAACAGGTCCTTAATACTCTCTGTCTCTAAGGCCAAGAACATTGTATCAATGGGCCCAAACAATATCCCTGCATGCCTTCTAAATAGCATGAAACATGACCTGTCAGGCCTTCTGGAATCACTGTTTAACTGTAGCCTCCAAACAGGTTTTGTGCCTCATGAATGGAGAACAGCAGCAGTAATCCCTCAGCACAATGTTGGGCCATCCACAGACCCCGGAAACTACAGACCCATAAGTCTCACTAGTCTCCTTTCCAAAGCCATGGAAAGAATTATCATGGAAATGATCAATAGCAACAAAGTAAGCCTCAGACACTGGACCCAACCCAATTTTGTTTCATCACGGGCAGGTTATGCCTACTCAACCTGGTGGACTTATATGAGAAGGTCACCAAAATAATGGATGAGGGCAAAATGGTTCACACTCACCAGATTGACCTGGTCAAGGCATTTGACACAATATTCTACCTGGGCATTGTTGACAAACTCAAGAGGTTAGGTACAAATCCTTATGTTACCCGGTGGACAGCCCACTGGCTCACAGACAGGATCCAGGAAGTTAGAATTGGGGAGGCCACTTCTACAAAGAGACCAGTCACAAGTGGAGTCCCTCAGGGATTGATCCTGGGACCACTCCTTTTTGGAATTTACTTTTCTGAAGTCAAGGCTAATATCAGAGGCCTCTGGTTGACTAAATTTGCAGATGATTGCAAATTAGGGGCTGTAATTGAATCCCACACCAATGCAAATCTTCTCCAGAAGGGTTGAAACAGACAAACAACTGGTGTCAGAGCAATGGACTAAAACTAAATGCCAAGAAATGCATAATAGTATCCTTTGAGAAGTCATTCACCCCTAGTAACTATTATATTGACAACACACCCCTAAGAGTTGACCCAGTAGTCAGGGACTTGGGGACAGACAGGAATCTAGCCTTTGACCATCATATGTCTACATTAGTGAGGAAATCATTCTATGTTGTGTAACGTATAAACAAAGGTATGGCATCTAGGTCCATGGAAGTCATTGTTCCACTGTATTTGGCATTCATCAGAACTATCATTGAATACAATGCCCCCTTTAGTATGTACCTAACCAGCACAGAATTACCTGTTCTAAAGACTTAAACCTTGCCTGTGATATAAATAGGACTTGCTGGAGAGACAGGTATGTATCCCAGAAACTACCCCATCTGTGGAAAAGGCTCCCCATCCATGTGATGAAGAGTTTCTCCATAACCCAATTCAAGTGTAACTTGGACAACTGGATGGGGAAAGGAAATTCATCTCTGGTTTGGCCCCTATCTCTCTAATGGACACAGACTGTAAATGGTTCATCTCCCAAGCCCCTACTTGTAAATGTTTCATCTCTCAAACCTCTGCTTACACTTTTCAAGGGTACCAGAACTTGCCAGAGATTTGGGATGCATGTCTAGGCTTAAAAAGGCCACTGGGGTTGTTAGCCTAGTAAATACCTAGGAACCTGTGGTCCATATTATATATGCTTATCACTTTGAAGATGCATGGAGAAGCTCTGTACTGATATGTGGATTATAAGGCACATATGTAGTTAGTCCTACGTGTCTGTGCACTATTCAGATGTGCGGTGAAGACTGTTGCACTATTTTTTGCCATAAGCTTAGTGATGCCCCAGTACACAGTGTTGCTATGCCATGCTCCCTAGTATTTTATGGTTTATCTTTCTCAGCTACCTTCCTTTTTCTAGTTTATTTGTGGGATGTTGAGTTCTGTCTTTCTCTGTATCCCTGCCCTGAATGCTCTTCCCTGTACCACTGACACCCACCATACTAATAAAATGAATGGCACACTGTGCCACTGCTTGATGCTACACTATTCATTTCAGTGCCATGTTACTCATTCCAGTGTATTGCAGGCAGAGCTGACAGATATGCAGTTATCTTACTGAATCACACATCTGTCAGAGCATCACTAAAATGCATTCTGTACTATGGGTTTATACAACACAGGAGGCATCTCTAAATTAGGCCATTAGGTTGGTTATGCACGTTTTCTGCTAACAACTTCCTAAAAAAATATTTAATTCATAAATGTTGCAACCATTAAGGCAAGTCACTAGGATTTTCAACTTCTGGATCTTTGTTGACTTGATTTCTTGCTCTGTTTGGAACTGGTATTGCTGCTACATTTCTGTGTGCTCTGGTTACTGACAGTAGGATACTACTGAACTACTGAAATTATCAAGAGCTGCATGAAGATATGTTTCAATGCAGCATCAGACAGCGCATGTGTTCGTGACATTCATCGTGCCACAGTGGGGAGTGCAATGGCCTCCTAGTTAAACTATCAAAAGAGCCATGGGGTGAGCTAAGTCAAGTGCACATATACAGCAGAGGCCAAACTGCTTTGTAACTACAGATGTCTAACTTGTCCAATCAAGTAGCCACTGCCACACTGGTGTATATCTTTTGGGGTTATTCACAGAGAAAATAAATGTCTAATAATTCATTTAGATATTAATCTATTTGTACATGCATTAACAAACATATTAATGTACAACATCTAGCTAAGGCTATCTAAATAAAGACTTTAGTTTAATGAGTTGGCAAATTGATCACAGTGGAAGTTATTGATCATCGTGAAGCAGCACACTGCATAGATTGTGGAAAGTAAACCTTTGTCTTCTAGTGGGCTGTGCTCATTCAAAACTTAGCTGGCTGTACTGCAGTGCCAATATATGACATAAGTCATGGGTGAATGAAAAGTGACAGGAAACAGAAATATGGCTACAGAGCTGTACAAAGTTTTTTTTTTTTTTTACTTTTTTAGTTGAGTGACTTCAAGCAAAGAAAGAGGTAGACTATGAGAACTTTCTTAAAAAATCAGTACACTTATGTAAGTCAAAAAGTTATGGTGCACTGATCTAATTTTACTATAGCAAATAATCACTTCATGCAAGAAAAGGCAAACAATTTAGAGGTATATCTGTAAAGGAAAATTCAAAAAATGTACCTGCCCAAGATCCATAAAGTCTCATCAAATACTAAAATAAGTAGGGGGCTAGAACATAATAAGGGAAGTATATAAAGAGAAAAGGAAAAAGATAACCATTTGAAATGCTGGGACCTGCTTCAGCGAGTCTAGAAATATGGAGACCAAATGTGTGAAGAAATGAATTTGCATATACTATGTCTGAGATGGCCATTTCTTACAATGTTCACTTTTTTCTGCATATGGTGAGTTGGCATGTATCAGTTTTGGTGTGGGACTTGCCCTCCACATTGAGGGTGTAGTGCGGGTTGCCCCCCTACAAAACTCAAGTTTAAAAGAGATGAGCGATATTTGGTATTCATTCTTCTAATGCATTTTTGGTCTTTTTTTGGGGGGGATGTTCTGGAACTTGGCATTACAAATGCCAACATTTCGATATAGAACAAAAGTAAAATCAAGGAATGAAACACTATTGAGATAAATATCTGGATATGAAACTGGTTACACACCTCTTAGAAAGAATGTTTTGCTGAAAAGTAAATACTGAAGAGTTATTTATATACATTAGGGACAATATCATGCCTGTAAATAGAGGTGTTTCTTTTCAAGAAGGAATTCCTCTGTGCAATAGATGAAATGGTGAAATAGGTAGACAGCCAATTAGGTGTTATCTCCAGGTCATGATGCAAGTGAGACCGGAGTGATGCTAATTTTAAAAATAACAGGCAAAGGTGACAAAGAAATAATCACAGTATTCAGAAACAGCAGGTTTATTTAATGATTTCATTCATTCATTCAATAACTGAGTGCACAAATGAACCCAGGGCACTTTAGTAATAATCCAGTCACTACATACACTGACAGAACACAGTAAAAGAACGTGAAGAAAAAAGGTATTAATGATTGCACTGTAGTTATTTGAGTAACATCTGCATGAAACTGCAACTAAACGAACACAAGCAGTTACAGCTTTGTCCAGATGAAAAAAAATAGGTAAAAAGCTCTTTTGTATGCAGGGGGTATTTCATTGCCACATTCCCATTATTTATATATTCTAACCATTGCCTAATGACTGAGGAAAAGGAAAAATGAAAATTAAATGAATAAATAAATAAACCCACTCATCAAGCTGTAATTCATATAGTTGACCAGTTGTTACTTGATCACTAGATAAAAAAAACTGTAAATAACACAGTGCATATTAATTAACATGTTTCTTTCAAAAGTCTCCTTTACCAAGAGGAAGCTCTGTGCTTTGTAGACTGTAATGTCACATCTGACTCGAGTCATAGCTGTTTAACACAGATTCTGAATCCATCCACATAGTCGGGTAACTTTATAAGAATCAGAAGTTAGAGGATTCTACATTTCTGATGCTTGCACTGAGGTAGGCATACTACCAGCTTCTTGTGTGCGCCAGAGAAAGAGAATGCACGAGGAATATAGTTCTATATATACTCCTTTTCAGGGCATGAAGGAGGTAGCCAAGGAGCCTCAGCATACGCAAGGGTAAAGGACGCCCATATACTGGGACAGAAGATGGTTTTACAGGAAATGGACCCCTGAAGGAAGAGCAATGGGAGAATTAAATTAGCATTTGCTAGTACCCAGATCCTATTGTTAGACACATGGCATTCTTTTTGCAGGCCATATGAGAATAAAGCGTGCTAAAATGGCTTATGCAGAGTTTTTATTGGCTAAGAATTGCAAAGCATGTAGCAAATACTGCAGCACCTGTGAGCAGTGCCAAAAGGTTGACAAGGCTGGAGACAAAGCCAATGCTGCCTTGATCCTTTTACCTGCTATTGAGGAACCTTTTCAGAGTGTAATTAGTGGTGTTGTATGTAACAAGCACCCATCTCTGAATACACTACTACCAAGTTCTACAGAAGGAAGTAAAGCTTGGTAGTGGTAGATTGTGCCACTAGATAGCCAGAAACTGTGGTTGTGTCATCCATTGAAGTTGAGAAGGTAGAAATGATTTGTCATTTTCAGCAAAGTAGAGTTCCCTTCTACTTGCCTTTCACTCAGTTTTGCTTGAAGAAGTAATCCTCAATGAAGAGAAATTACTGAGTAATGGGCAACCCAGTGCAATATGTAGCGTACTACTACTACAGCCATCAGGTGGACTGCTTCTGAGAATGCAGTGAAAATCTTCCCACAGAATAAGTCAGCTTAACTTTTTTCTCAAAAAAACAAAAAACAAAAACTAGGGTTCTGTGGATCCCACATTGAAAACTAATGTCTGAAATGCAAGCAAACATATGTGTTCATATGTATAACATTGAAGAGGAGACCATGTGTAGCTGATAGTGTATGTTTTGTTTGAAGTGTATGTATTAATAGAGCTGGTGTATCTGCTTTAGATGAAATTGTATTATCTAAAAATCAATGATTCAGGAGGAACTGACATAATAATATTTACCATAGTGACATTATCCAGTAGTTAGCTTAATTTTCAAGCAAATGTTGCTTGCTGGCTATCTAGAGGATTTCATAAAATTCAAAAACCCTTATGTTTTTACTAAAGGAAAATACACACTTATAATGTTGCCATTCAGTCTTAAATAATGATTATTTACAAATGGTTAAAATGGATTAAATATCCTGCAAGCCAAACATTTCTAGTAAACCATTAAATGACTGCATCATACATTTAATTTCAACTTGAAGATATGGCTTATTTACAACACTTTTTTTTCTTTCAGAAAAATGTAATGAAAAGGTTATGAGTTAATAGGTTCATAGGTAAGTACTAGACTATTTGCTCAGGGGCATTTATAAGCCTAACCACAGAGTGATGGCTTTCGCCTCCCCATTAGATTAGTAACCTGGGCCTCTGTCTAACAGGGCTCCTGAAGTGATCCCAGGGTAGAACTTACGATTACCCATCCACTCATCAAGATTTCTCTTGAAGAGGGTCAGAGAGGAGCTCTGTCGAATATGGATTGGGGTTCTATTCCAGAGTGAGGGGAGTTACTGGGACAGGAATCTATCCCTCCAGTATGTCCTGTTTATTGTTGTGCATAGGTTCAAGTCGCTAGAACGAGTGGTTCTGTGGGATCTCGTTTTTTTGATGTGAAGCATGTCCATTAGTTCAGGGTTTGACATGGCCCTATAGGTCAGGCATAAGTCACCTCTGAGCAGACGGTAAGCGACTGAGAAGAGCTGGAGCTTTTTTAGTCGTCCTTCATAGGGTAATTGTTTAAGGCCCTTAATCCTCTTAGTGAGGTACTTCTGTGGTCTTTCTAGTTGTTGCAGGTGTCTAGTGAGGTACATCCCAAATCGGGCATTGTACTCTATTGTGGGCCTAATGAGTGAGGAGTAAAGGGGCACAATCACCTCCTTGGATCTGGATGAGAAACCCTTTGTGATCAGGTGTGCCACATAGAAGGATTTCCTGACCATTTTGGCTATGTGGTTCTCAAAGGAGAGCATGCTATCTACTTGGGTACCCAGGTCCCTAATTACTTCTTCTGTATTTAGTGGATTCCCATCTATGTGGTAGTTTGTAGGTACTTTGTTTTTCCCAAATGGGATTACTATGCATTTTTTGGCATTTAGCTTGAGGCCGTGACTTTGACACCAGGTGTTTGTCTCTGAGAGACCCTTTTGCAGGATGTCTGTGTCAGCCAGAGAGTCAATTATTGCACCCAATTTACAGTCATCTGCGAACTTGGTTAGCCACAGTCCCTCTGCATTTGCCTCTACTTCAGAGAAATATATACCGAACAGGAGGGGTCTCAGGACTGACCCCTGTGGGACCCCGCTTGTGACTGGTTTAGAGTCAAACATGGCGCCAGCCACTCTTATCGTGTGGGTTCTGTCTGAGAGCCAATTGGCAACCCATCTCATGACATGGGGGTTGATATTTAAGCTGGTGAGTTTGTCTATGATTCCTGAGTGTGGGATGGTGTTGAACGCCTTAGCGAGGTCCAGATATGCTGTGTGGACCACCTTCCCTTTATCTATGGCCTTGGTGACAGTTTCGAAGAATGCGACCAAGTTCAGGAGGAAAGATCTGCCTTTAACAAAGCCGAATTGGGTGGGGTCCAGTGTCTGGAGGTTCTCAATGTCCCTGTTAATGAGCTCCATGACAATGCTTTCCATGGCTTTGCAGACCAAGCTAGTCAAGCTTATAGGGCGATAGTTCCCAGGGTCAGTTGTGACACCACCTTTGTGGAGTGGTACGACTGTTGCTGTACACCATTCTTTGGGTACATAGCCTGTAGAGAGGCTGAGTTTGAATAGTGTTTTGAGATGGGGGGGTTAGTTCATTTTGAAGCTCGTGTAAGACACAACCTGGGATACCATCTGGTCCCATTGATGCTGTGTTTTTGGCCTTTGCAAGGGCTGTCTTTACTTGTGTGTCTGAGATATCTGGAGCACCACATTCTACTGGGATGGGTGCTAGCCCCTTTGGTGGAGGGGGGTGGTGAAGTTTGCACTGAACTTGTCAGCCAGGATGATGGCAATGTCGGTTGGTTCAGTGTATTTATGGCCATTATGCACTAGCTCGGAGCATATCTGAGAGTTTGCGCATAGACTCTTGACATAGTTAAAGAAAGCCTTCTGGTTATCCTTAGAGTCATTGGCTATTTTTCTTTCGAAGTTGGCCTTAGATTATTTAATGAGGGAGCACAGTTTTTTACTGATGTTAATCAGAGATGCCTTCTTATTTTGGGATTTTGTTCTATCTTGCAGGAGTTTCCTCCTTCTGTTGCAAAGTTCATTTATGGCCGGGGTCCACCAGACTGGCTTCCTCTTTTTTTGAGGAGCTGGTCTTGGTTTTACGTGGGATGGCTCAGTCCATGCATTCTTAAAGGTGTTCATAGAATGCGCTTGTAAAGGATTCTGCTGATGGGTCATCATTTTCCATTTGATTGGGAGCTTTGAAACTTCCCACCTTGGTCTTGAGGAGTGTGAAGTTGGTTTTAGATATGTTTTTTACCTTGATTTCCTTGACTGGGGGGGGGGGGGGTCGGGATGTAGATGTCCAGTGTGATTCGTTTGTGATCTGATCTTACCAATGACGAGTTTACCTCAGGTGTGGAACATAGGTTCTCCATGTTGGTGATGACCAGGTCCAGTATGTTGTCACCTCTTGTGGGAGTGGTGACCAGGTGTTCCAGGACATTTGAGTTTATAAACTCAAGGAAGCATTGGGCTAGGGCATTTGAGCTCGAGTAGTTTTCCCAGTCAAAGTTTGGATAGTTGAAGTCACCCAGTACCATGGTGTTGGGTAGAATCTTCATACTTTCTAATGTTCTCAGGAATGCTGTGTGAGGGTCCTGAGACATTTTGGGATGCAGGTCAAATCCTTCTTCTGATACTTGACAAACCTAAAAAGTTAAAATGTTCTAGTAATTAAAAAATACACAAATATATGTATATGCATGGATATATATATATATATATATATATATATATATATATATATATATATACATGGTGGATTTATGCATATAATTTGACAAATTAGACCACTACAATAAGTTTTCCTGGATGATCTTACACCTGTATGAGTACTAATTATTTTCCTAAAATGTATAGAATTCCTCATTGTCTTTATCTGAGAAGTGCAAATAATCCATGGTGATTTTTTATTTTCACAAGTGAACTTCTCCACTGTTACTGTTTCAACTAAATGTCACTGTTTACGAACAAACTGCTGGAGGCAAAGACAACAAACTAGTGAAGAAGGCAATGAGAGTAGTAAGCAAACCAATGGTGTTTAATCCAGAAGCAAACACTCACAAGGTACTGAAAAGTACACACGAACTGCAAACCAACAATAAAAACAAAGCGCTTTTCATCCTGCTTACTAGCAGGACTTCTTCAGATAAAAAATGTCATAAAAACTTCATCATTGAATACTAAATAAAAAAGAGGGCGTTGTAAGCCACACACGTTACACTCAATTAACTTAAAGAGACATTGCTCCATTGTTACTGTTTCAACCAAATGTCACTGTTTAGACATCATCACCTCTATTAACATTGGCTCAGGGGTTATTTCGCCAAAATGAACTATGTTACACTTTAAATATACACATTCACTTTTTGGAAAACAAAGTTGAACAGTCCCATTACCAAAATGATTGAGTGCATAAATAAGTCTGTCTGTCCATCCATAACCCCTTTTTCCTATTTTTGCACATGAGGTCAGGGTGTTACTTCAACAGTGACATTCATCTAGAACTACAGTGCAAACCTTGATTCTAGATGATTGTCACTGTTGAAGTGACACTCTGACCCCATGTGAAAAAAATGGGAAAAGAAGGATAGATGGACTTAGTTATTTATGCACTTGATTATTTTGGTAACAGGGTTGTTCAACTTATTTTGCCATCCTGCAATGAAGGACTGGGATGAAAAGCTCTAAGCCCAACTGGATTTATAATACATACATGAACAAAATACAAGTTCATAAAAGTTAATAAAAATAAGAAGATTTTTTATAGACACCATATACAGATCAACTCAGCACATTCTGTAGTACAGCTCAGGAAGAGACCCTGAGTACCAAACAGTAAAAAATTGGAACAGCATCAATGAAATGTTATCTAATTACTCATTGTCCTCATATAGTAGATCTTTCAGTTACATAATATGATAAGAGGTGGGAGAGTGAGGATAAAGTACTAACTGTACCTGGTATACCAAAAAAGTAAGTAGGTATTTTCGGGTTCATATTATATGATCAAACGTTAGAAATAGAGAACAATCTATTATTGAACCCAAATGCACGAAACCACAAAATTTCAAAGGAATGGATCAACACATTTTTTTTTTAATTTGCTGATCCAAAAAAAAAAAAAAGAAAAAAAAAGGAATGTACAGGCAACATAAAGTGGAAGGCTTTGCCCCGCTCCTTCACAACACCCCCCACCTTAAATATACCAACTCCGAGATCGCACCACAGTGAAGAAAACAGCAAAGTCCAGAGAACGGCCCAGTGAATTTTTTCCCTAGGAAAAAATTTGCTGATCCTTTCCTTCGATATTCTGTGGTTTCATGCATTTGGGTTAGACAAATGAGCTTTCACTATTTCTAGCGTTCGCTCATATAATAGGAACCCAGTATTTTCAAGGCAAAATGCATAAATATGGAAACATAAGTATACAGACCATTATAACAATAGTCAAGAGTTAGAAAGGTTAGCAGTATAATATTTGATTAAGGATAATAAATGTGAAAGACAATGGAGGACAAAAGTGATGAAAAGAAGCAAAACGATCTGAAGGGTAAGAGTAAAGAAAGGCAGAGGAGGTAGTTATATTACAGAGTAAAGAATGGAGTGGTCAGGACAGAGAGGCAGAAGCAAAAAAAATTCAGGTGAAGAAAGTAGGTGAGTAGGATTAAGATGAAATGAGTAAAGAGAGGCATTAAAAATGAGTATGGCAGAACAGGTACTTAAAACTGAAGAGGACATTGTCTGAATGCTAGTTCATAATACACAAATGAGCATAGAAATACTGGAGTAAGATTAATACTTTTTTAGCCTCTTTTTTTGTTTGTTTGCTTGCTCCCTATAGTTTACCATCAGCTGTGCCAAGGACATCTCCTCACCCACCAGGTCTTCCAGGCCTCCATTTACTTCCTGATCCATGGAGGTGCAGACATCTTGGACAGTGTCACACTGCTGTTGGGGAGTATTTTTCTTTAATTCCCCACCATATGCTCATGTCAGCAGCATCCCAATGGTGGCATATTAAATGAATGTTACCACTAGCAGCAGGACATCCTATCCAATCCTAGACAACACTACATGCTGTAGTGTCTCTGGTCTCCACCAGGGACAGAAATGTACCAGTGTGCCCATGCTCCTTGCATGTTCTATAAAGCACCCCAAAATTATATTTGAACTCAAGTGACTCAGACCACAGTAAGGGTTTTATCTTTCTGTGTCACTGGAGCAGGAAGAATAAATTATAGTACTGGTACAGTTTCATATGCAGACAAACCAGTATTTGAAAAGGCTGGCAAATGCAGATGTTTTCAGAGTAGTTCTGATGTTATCCAGCATGGAATTCCTTTTAGAAGCAGTGCACTTTGCAAAAATTCCTTTACTAAACTCTTTGAAAGAGCTAGGCTCACAAAGAGGGCACATATAGAATCCCTGAGTGTCATATCATGGTTTTACCACTTAAAGGAAAAAAATGCAAAGGGACAGAAACTAATAATGGTATTCGGCTGAGTCGTCAGTGTTCTCAGCAAATGCTGACTAATTAAGTTTGTTCCATACAATGGGTTTGAAAGAACAATGTTTTAACTTACCTTGAAAATGTGCAGTCTTGACTGTTCAACAGGCATAATTACCAACATAGGAAGTAGTAGAATCTTGCCATCTACTTACTCAGACTTGTTATTTTAAAGTTACATGATGGAAAGGCTCAGTTGGTTGGCAATAACTGAGAAGTGGATCAAAGATATCATATTTGAAGTGAACATCAGTTTTTAAAGTGAACATCAGTTTTGTAAGTAAAAAATAAAGTGTGAGTATTTTTGTTTATTAATAAATTCTAACCAACTTAGTTAACCACTGTATAGCCAAACAATATTAATTGCAACATATTTAGGGATACTTGCTTAGGGTCTATTTACACAGATTTCCACACACACACACACACACACACACACACACACACACACACACACGCACACGCACACGCACACGCACAAACACACACACACACACACACACACACACACACACACACACACACACACACACACACACACACACACACACACACACATCACGCCTGCAACTAATTTTGTTATACCTTAAAGTTCATTCCATGCACCTTATGTTGATATCTTTTGCCAAACTTACATGCCTAAGCCTCTTACACAGCACACAAAATTTTGATCTAGAGACCTGAAATAAGTATATGAGTTTTAGTCATTATTTATAAAGTATATAATGATAGATTAAAATTATAGTCTACTTTACCAACCAGTCTACATTTTTTTAAACTGGCAGTTTGTCACTCATAAAAATATACAGAATAGCCTCTCTTATGTCATAATGTTATAGTAATGCACATGGTTAACACTTCAAAACATTTACTGCATTTCTTACCGTTTGTATGTCTTTATCAGATCCACTTGTTTTATTTATTTATTTATTTATTTATTTTACATTTGTTGACCGGGATAGTCCGACTGGATGCATGTCCATTTTCAGCGGAGGCCCGGGGAGAAAAGCTCCAAGGGTAAGCAGATACAGCATTACAAAATACCAGCATTACATATTACAAACAGACTATTTACAGAGATTACATAAGTAAGCAAGTTAAACAAGTTCCACAGGTAACAGTTAATCCTGAGCACAAGTCAGGATTAAATTAAATTACACAGTAAACTGGTTAACAGATTTTTACACATTCTAGGAGAGTTAGTCAGGCTTGATACATTGCCATAGCCAGTTAAGTGACAAATGTTGTTTGAGTCTAGTTTTAAATTGACCTAAGGTGGAAAGTAAGGTAATATCAGCTGGAAGAGAGTTCCAGGATCTACTTACAGAGTTTGCAAAGAGAGAATCACCGTCTGTGTTATTAATTTTGCTAGTCTGAATTAGTAGTTTGTTAGAGGATCAAAGCGGTCTAGGATTGTTATAGGGGGTGATAATATTTTTAAGTGCAGGAGTATTGTCCGGATTATAGAGGATTTTATAGGCCATAATCAGTTGGTTATACTGGATTAGGCTGGGTAGTTCAAGCCACCCAAGCTGATTTAGATTGATGCAATGATGTGTCCTAAAAGGCAGCCCAGTGGCAAACCTGGCAATGTGGTTGTAGCAAATTGAGAGTTTGTTAAGGACAGTCTTGTTTAAATTCGAGAGTAGAGTGGATGCATACAGAAGGGTTGAAAGAAGGTGAGAGCGAGCTATGGCAATTTTAGCTGGAGGGGTTATGAAGGCTTTTATTCTGTAAAGTGACCCTAGTTTTTTATTGATAGTTTTGATAGTTTGGTTAACATGTAGGTCAAATTTTAGATTATTGTCTATGATGACACCTAATAGTTTTGTAGATGGGTCAGGGGAGATTATTGTGCCATCATTTGATTTTATGGTAAAGGTGAAAGCGGTTGACCTACGTGTTGGTGAAAATAACAACATTTTAGTTTTTTGGGGATTTAGGATCAGACGATGTTCAGAAAGCCAGTTTTCTATTGTATTAAAGGTGGTCTGGGTAGCTGACCATAACTCTACTGGAGATGTGGCTGAGCAAATCAGAGTAGAGTAGAGTCATCAGCATATTGGATACAGCTGACTTTTGGGATGACAGTATAAAGGTTGTTAATGAAGATGGAGAACAGCAAGGGCCCTAGTATAGAGCCTTGTGGTACTCCAAGGGTGTTAGGTAGAAGGTTAGAGAGTTTGTTCTGCCAGAGGACAGCCTGCTGTCAACCATTCAGGTAGGATTGAAACCATTGGAGGGCTCCAGTATCTAGACAGAATGTTTGCAGGGTGTGGATTAAAAGTTGGTGATCAACCATATTGAATGCCTTGGAAAGATCCAAAAAGAGTGCTGAGGATATATAATTATTGTTGCGATTATGGTTTATGTTGTTGGTAAAGGCTAGGAGGGCTGAAGTAGTGCTGTGATGAGGACGGAAGCCATGCTGAGTGTCTGCCATAAGGCGATTCTGGATTAGGTGGTGCATGAGTTGTCTAGGAATACATTTTTCCATAATCTTTGCAAGTGGAGAGAGTATAGCTATTGGCCTATAACTGGAGAATTCAGTAGAGCTGCCTCCTTTGTGAAGTGGGATTATGTAGGATATTTTCCAGATGGTGGGAATTTTAGCTTCTACTATGGTTCGATTGATTGGTATTGAGATGGGGTAAGCAATAGCATCAGCTGATTTTTGTAAGTACTCGGCAGGGAGTTGATCAGCAGAAAGTGTAGTGGGTTTTAATTTTTTGATCAAGGTACGGATAAGTGAAGTGACGACTGGTTGGAAGCTGAACGCGAGTAGGTTTCTAAGGGTGCTACTTTGAGGACCAGGGGAGCTAGGAGGTAGTTGGCTAGCTAGGGCTTGAATTGTCTCAGTAAAGAATTGGTTAAAACTATCAGAAACATCTTCAGGGGTTTTATCAATAGTAGCAGCAGGGATTGGGGTTGAAGTTTGTCCAGGATGTAGTAGATTATTTAAACCTGCCCAAAACTTCTGAGGGTTATTTTGATTTACTGTCTGTAAATTACAGTAGTATTGTTTTTTGTCTTGTAAAATTGATTTTTTGGTTTCGTTCCTGGATTGCCTGTATTTAATGTGATCTTGAGGGTCTTTAGAAGAACGCCATGAAGCCCGTGCTTTGTTTCTAAGGGTAATTTTGAGTTTAGACTCTATAGAAAGCCATGGTGCAATTTTTGTCTTGGTTCTCTTTGAAAGAACAGGTGCATGCAAATCAAGGATCTCAAGGAATTTGTTGTTAAAGTATGCTACTGCTTCCTCTAAGGGGAGGTGTTTTAGAATAGACCAATTACATGAGTTTAGTTCTTGTTGGAATTTGGCAGGGTCAAAGTTTTTATTGTTTCTAACCTTTCTGAGTAAGGGTTGTTGGGAATTAATGGTTTTGTGCTTAATTACATATGTGAGAAGGTGATTGCTTAGGCCATTAAGGAGGGTACCAGAGGTGTACAGTTGGGGGTGACTATTTATGAGTACCCAGTCAAGTATACTTTCTTTTTGGTTGGGTTTACCTATCCTGGTAGGGGAGGATATGATTTGTGTAAATGCATGCAGGTTAATATGGGTGGTTGGGGATTCTGAGGAACAGGTGCCCCAGTCTATGTTAAAGTCTCCAAGTAGTAGGGTTTCTTGGGGTAGTGACATGATAGCCAGTGCAGGATATCTTCAAATGTAGATATATTGTTACCTGGGGGAATGTACATACAGATTATATTAATGCATTTATTTCTATTAAGTTGCAATTTGGTGGCAAGAATCTCTGAGTTATTAATCTGAGGTGGTTGTATTACATCTATGGTGACATTCAACTCAGATTTATAGAGTACAGCTACCCCACCCCCCTTCCTCGAAGCATGATCCAGCCTGTGTATGTTGTACCCAGGTGGTAACACTTCATTGTCTTTAGTGTTAGGTTTTAACCAGGTTTCAGATAAACAGAGAATCTCAGGGGAGTGGACATCCAGAAGTGCATGCAATTCATGTACCTTGTTATTAATGCTTCTAATATTGAGATGACAGACTAGGAGTTAGTTGACCTATTAATTGTAGGTTTGTAGCTTAGATTGCAAGTAGAGGGGGTATGTGTATCTGAAGTGAGTGGGCCAGGGTTGGGGTGAATATCACCACCAAGTATTAGGTTGAGTCTATACTTGGTGATGAACTTCAGGAATTTATTAGTTTGTGGTAGTGTTTGGATCTAGAGCTAATGTGCCTGTGTTTGAGATGTTGCTAGACTAAACAAGATGTTGGATAGGATCTGGTACTGTAAGTATTGTTGAAGGTGGAAGGATTTACAGCTGGGGTGATAGTATGGCCTTTTGAGACCTGAAATCCCATGAGAAACTGGTTTTCATACAAGGTAAGGAGGTATGGTGTGAACAAGAGGGGTAGTAAAGAGGAGTATATCATTATCTGTGATTCAGCTAGTGAGTTAAGGAACTGTTTTACCTGGTGATGCAACACCAGAAGATAGAGTGGTGAGGTAAAGGTACTGGAAGGGGGATGGGAGAATGCCAGATGAAAGCTAATAGGTGCTATTAAAATGTAGGTAGTAGAATGGGGGTGGGTGGAATTATCCCAGATGAAAGCAGATAGGATCTAGAAAGTGGGGGAGTGGCTATAGTACTATAAATTTAGAGGTACTGGGGTGGGAGGTAATTGGGGGCAGGGAGGAGAGTGAAGAGAGCCCGAGCATAGCGGGGCTATTGCAGTTTACAAGGTTTCCTAAGGTGTCCGAAAGCTATAAGGTAAGTATTACAGCTCTTAATGTAAGAGTCAATTTACTTCAGTTACAGGGGAAGGAGGCAACCACTCAAGTAGAAACAAAGAGCCCTATGGCTGACCAATATGGTGACCTGCTTAATTACAAATCACTGTAAGTGAAAGCTTAACAAATGCTTTTTGTGTGTGCAACCTACTCTGTTTAAATGTTGAGAGAAACTGATTGCAGTCCTGTAGACACCGTTTTGTAGGGAATTGTAGAGTTCGATCTTTTTAAATGTTGTTAAAAAGCACAACTTTTTGTGCTTTAAACATAAAATGTAACAATATATTTTAATGATGCATTTGGGCTCCCTGGTCTCCCAGTGATAATCAAACCCAGCCCTCTGCTAACACTGAGTACAGAAGGTGAGAATTTTAGATTGTGAGTCTTCATCCAGGAGAAAGTCAGAAAATTTTAATCATCTGCTAGCAATCCCTTCACCATGTTGATTGGCAGTTTGGGCCCAAGCAAGTGCACTGTTCTCAGGGTTTCCAGGCGTCCCTATTTGGGTGGGACTGTCTCAAGATCAGCAGCCTGATCCCGAGTCCGGCCCTGCCAGTTTAAATCCCGGCCAGCCTCCGCTTTGTTTGTTTTTTTTTTTTTTTTTTGATTGTCCCATATACCTGGCATACGGGCCAATCAAAAATTGCTAAACACGGAGCTTCTTGTGTTCCGCATTAAACACGAGAAGCTCTGTGTTTAGCAATTTTTGATTGGCCCATATGCCAGTATACGGGCCAATCAAAAGTCGCTAAACACGGAGCTACTTGTGTTGTGCATTAAACATGAGAAGCTCCGTGTTTAGTGCAGAGCTACTGACCTACTGTTCTTTAATGCGGAACTGCGTTCTGCATTAAAGACCCCTTTTTTTTTTGGTCTTCACTTGCCGTGAGAGACCTTCTTTTTTTTTTTGTCCCTACCTGGGGGGCTGGAAATCTGGCAGCCCTGACTGTTCTGCAGAATGCTATGCTCAGCTACAAGATGATACTCCATTTGGACTCAGGCCCCCATGCTCTACCTTCTCTCATGCAAAGTGGGGTGCATACCTGTGGTTTATCTTACAGGGTTTGCTCCTGTAGCAAAATGTGTACCAGCCTCTTATATTAAGCATTCATTTTTACTCTTCCGCTTTCAACCTTAGGCTTTATCTCATTATTCCACAGAATACTTTTCAGCTCATGTATCGTATGTTTTTGTATGCTCAAAGAAACTCTTCCAATCTTTTTGGTGTTATCTTGCGCTTGCAGCAGTATGTAAGACTAGCTGGTGGTGTATAAGGCACCCGAATGACTTAGAAGTGGAGTACTGGGATGCATAATTTTACTCTTGAATACAAGAGGACAGGTTTAGCTAGCACATCACACCAAACAGTGTCTCATTAGCACTCATGCCCCTGTCTATTATATGTTTACATAAGCCTAGACTGTTTCATCGGCATGCATGGCCCTGTCTAGTATAGGTTTACATAAGCCTGGACTGTATCAGCAGCATGCATGGCCCTGTCTAGTACAGGTTTACATAAGCCTGGACTATAACATCAGCATGCATGCGCCTGTCTGGTATATGTTTACATAAGCCTGGGCTGTATCATCAGCATGCATGGCCCTGTCTAGTATATGTTTACATAAGCCTGGACTATATCATCAGCACACATTCCCCTATCTAGTATATGTTTACATAAGCCTGGGCTATATCATCAGCATGCATGGCCCTGTCTCGTATATGACTGTATCATCAGCATGCATGGCCCTGTCTAGTATATGTTTACATAAACCTGGACTACAGCTATTGCATTAGAGAACCTTCAGCAACAAAATCTGAGGTATTTCACTGTTGGGGAGGCTACAAAACATTTGTGTTTCAAGATTTAATCTGTTTTCATCTTGGTTACTTGAAATGAGACAGTTACCTGCACCTCTGCTGTGTCATTAGAACAGGCAACATACAAGTTAAAATATTTGTTTTATGCGTCAAATGATTGCTCACAGTCTGTTTAGTATAAATAAAGGAATTTCTGCTAGCTAGCCGTAGGTTTGATATACTCTGCATAGAATAATGACTTGATCCTATTAAGGACAATTTTACTGTTTTGTATTAGGTTTATAGGTGTATACTGGGCTAATGACCACTGGAGTGTTTATAAGCCTAGCCATGCATCCCAAATGAGTACCACATGTTTTTGTGCCTTAAAGATTATTCTGAGAGTGTATGCGAGCTAGGGCTTGGAATTAAAGACTGCCTCTGTCCATGAAAAATACAGGTGCTAGACCAGGGGTGAATTTCTGATTGCCCATCCACCAGCCCAGTATATGCTTCCATAAGGTTAGGGAAGAGCTCTGCTTCATGTGGATGGGAAGCCTGTTACAAAGAATGGGGATTCTCTAAGACATGTACCTATCCCTCCAGTATGTCCTATTTATGTTGCAAGCAAGGTTTAAGTCCGTCAATCAGGTAGTTCTAATGATACTGGTTTGAGGATATGCAAAAGGTCCATCAGAAAGGGATCCAGTTCCGGCCATAATAAATCATCTCTCAACAGTCTATAGGAAGCAGAGTATAAGGATTTCTGCACAGAACATTTTAATGCTATGCATTCTTTTGTGCGGAATATCTGAGAATGTTCTAATTGCTGCATGTGCCTATTGCATGAAGGGGCATTCTACATAATGATGGGTTTGATGAGGCCAAATACAAAGAAATAGTGACCTCCTTGGATATAGATGCCATGTCTTTGCTTATAAGTTAGGCACTATATAATTATTTCCTTACTACCTTGGACACATGTTGGTTAATGGACAGGTTACTATTTATATATGTCCCTAAATCCATGACTACTGGGTGTAATGTTAGGGATGTGTTATCAATGAGGCAATTTCCTAAGGTGGCCAACTTCCCAAAGGATGCTATTATGCTTTTCTTGACATTGAGTTTTAAGTCGTAGCTTTAGCACCAGTCATGTGTCTGTGTTAGTCCTTCCTGTACAATGTTGGTGTTTTGGGGGGATTCTATGACTGCTCCTATTATTGCAATCATCTGAAAACTTTATAAATCAGATGCCTTGGAATTGGCCTTGAATTCTGAGAAGTAAATGCTAAAAAGGAGCAGATTTAGCACCAAAACCTGAGGGACTCTGCTAATGACCAGCCTCTTTGTGGTGATGGTCTTCCCTAACCTAACTTCCTGGGTCCTATCTAAGAGAGCCAGCTGGTTATCCAGCACATAGCATAAGAGTTCATGCCTAATTCTGAGGGTTTGTTAATGTCCAAGTGGGGTATTCCATTAAATGCCTTAGCCAATTCAAGGTAGGCAGTATTCACTGTTTTGTTGTCATCCATTACCTTGGTGACCTTTTCAAGGACGTCTACCAGGTTGAGTAGGCATGATCTTCCCTTGATGACGACAAACTAGGTTGGATCCAGTGCCTGAAGGTTTCCTGTGTTATTATTAATCATTTCCATGATATTTCTTTCCATGGTTTTACATATGAGACTGACAGACTTATGGGTCTGTATTTCCCAGGGTCTGTTGATGGACCACTTTTGTGCAGAGGGATGACTGTTGCAGCCCTTCATTCGTGTAGAACAAAACCTGTCTGGAGACTATGGTTAAATAGTGACTCCAGTGGCCATGCTAGGCCCTGTTTCAGGTTATTTAGGAAGCTTCCTGGGATATTATTGGGCCCATCGATGCAGTGTTCTTGGCTTTAGAGCACATCCAGTACTTGCTCCCTAGTGATAGTTGGGGAGTTAGGTTTGATAAAACTTCCTGGGGGACTGGCAGCTGAGGAAGACTGGGGGGTAAAACTGAAGCTGAATTTGTTGACCAGCAGATTTGCTATATATTCTGGCACCATGAACGTGGCTCCATTTACAACCAGTTCTGCACACAGTTGTGTATTGTCTTTGAAGTTTTGGGCATAGCTAAAGAAAGCCTTATGGTTGTCCTTGCCCTGGGAGGCTATCTTTACCACAAAATTGGCTTTGGCTGACTTACTTTGCCCTCTTAGTTGTCTATTTAGGGTAATGAGAGAGTTTTTATCTTTTTGGGCATTGCACTTCCTAATTTTAACTATGACTTTTTTTCTTTTGTTGTACAACCTGTTTATGTTTGGATTCCACCAGGGTAGTTTGATTTGAGCTTACTTCTGGTAGGGACAGCAGCCTCTCTGCAACTATTAATATGGTTATACAGGGTCTCTGTGAACAATTCTGCATAGGCTGCTATGTTACCTGGGTTTGGAGGGGCATGCAATTTTGACAGGTTATAGCTTAATAATAGGTAGCTTGCCTTGGAATAGATCCTAGCTGTTAGCTGGGGTTACAGGACTGAGTTTTGTTTTGAAGTAGACATCTTTGTGGTCTGATCTTACCAGAGAGAACACTTTGCTGGGGGTGGTGGAGTTTCAACATACTCTCACATTTTTGAGTACCAAGTCCAATATGTGCACTCCTAGTGGGTGCATGGACTATCTGGTTAAGGGTATTTGTGTTTATAAAGTCCAGGAATCTCTGGGTCTGTCATTAATATTCTATAGGGTAGAATGGTGAGTGCCTCCACTAGGTCTTACATGTGAGCTATGTGTTTCATAGCTCATAGAGGGTGGCCCATAGTTTGCAAAGATATGACATGAATGTTTTTCTATGGTAATTTGGATGTGAAGAAACTCCAGGGTGTCATCCTGCTTGACCAACCACAAGGTATGTTTGACACTGATGTAGATCAAGACACTTCCGCCTATAGTCCCTGCCTGTGCAATAGCTGGTCTAAATGTGTAGAAGGCACTAAAGCCTTGGACTGCTGGGGTATTCTCTGTGGCTTCAAAACATATCTTAGTAACTGCATAGAGGTCTGCATTCCCCAAAGTGAGGAGAGCTTGCTGTGAATGGAGCTTCTTATTTAAACTCCTGCATTGAGCAGTAACACCTTGATTTTGCTATACTATAAGGTTAGTTAGTTTGGCATTGCATAAAAAAGCACTATTTTGACAACCTGCCCCACAGACTAAGCAGTTTACATAACTAATTTGCAGATTACAAAGGATGGCAACCCCCAGATTGAGAGATACCTGTTGAATCCACCAGTGAAGTTCCAGTTTGAGACAAGGGAGAAAAGGAGCCAGATAGTCAAGTGGGTGTCAGTGTTGAAGCCACAATGATCTGAGATACCACTAAAACTTTCTGATATGAAGCCTGGCCAAAGGAAGCATGGGGATGGTAGAAGCCATGAAAACCAGAGCTCTTAAAAACTCCCTGGCCAAAAGGCAGGACGGGAAGAAGAGAAAAAAAATGCTATAAGAGACAGAACTTTTGTGGCAAGAAAAGAGGCAAGCATGGGAACAGTTTGGATCCTGCAGCCCAGAAAGATGGGGTCCTGAGATGCAGTCAACATTGACTTCTGAAAATTGACCATAAATCCCAAGCTGTGCAAAAGAGGCTGGATAAAATGAAGATCCTACACTAGCTTGGTTTGGGATGGGGCCTGAAGCAAGTGGTCATCCAGATAGGGAAAAATCTGAATGGCCTGATGCCTACAAAAGGTGACCACTGGAACTAGGCATTTGGTGAACACCGCTGATGCCACTGAGAGCCCAAAGGACAAAGCAGAGAACTGAAAATGAGAGCAAGAAATAGAGAAATGCAAAAATTTCCTAAAGAGAGGGTGGATTTGATTTTAAGGTATGTGTCCTTTAGATCCAGGGAAACTAGGAAAGACCTGGCAAAGCAACAGGGGAAATAGAGTCTGAAGACAAAGCATTCAGAGGGATGGTACTATGGGAAAAGTGTTCAGAAAGGAAAGATCCAGGACAGGTCTCCAAGACCCCTCTTTCCTGGGACCAGAAATATTCTGGAATAAAACCCTATACCCTTCTTGGTTTGTGGAACCAGTTGAATAGTACCCTGGTCTAATAGACTCTGCAATACTCCTGGAAAATGAGGGAGTTGTTCTACAGGAGGTTGATGGACACCGGAGAAGGATGGAGGAGTTTTACTGGCCATAATGGAGAGAACCCAAGAGTCTGTAGTGATTTTTGTTTGTCAAAACTGGGAGAGACAGAGAGCGACTGAGGGCCAAGGGAACCTGGCCAAGAAGATGAGAAGACAGAAAGTCAGATGGCTGCAAACGTTTCAGAAAAGGACTGCTTTGGGGGCCTAGGCATTTGAGTAGGACTATCAGAAAATACACGCCTAGGAGTCTTCTTACCTTTGTAAGACTGTCTAGGCAGTCTATGCAGAAAGGTAGTCTTATTAGAATAGTTCCTCTGAAACGTAGGAATGGGAGAAACAAAGATGTACTTCAAATCTTTCATTACCTTACCCCGATCCTGCAAGATCTTAAAAAGTTCTGCCACAGTTTGGTTATGCAGTAGAGCATCTAGTAGTTTTACTTTAATATCATCTGATAAGGCTTGAAGCATAAACCAGGCATAGAACCTCTTCACAGAGTCAGAGGCAGCAGTCCTAGAAGAGGCATCCACTGCTTCATAGCTGTACTTTATAGAGTGATGGGCAACTTGAAAAGTGGAACATATATATATCAGACTCAGGCAGAGGCAGAATGTATTTTGTCTTATGGGTCTAGTAATTTATAGCCCAAAAGACTAAAGTAGCAGAAGTGTATACTTTCTTACTAATCTTCTCTATAGCTCTACTGTCCTTGTCCAAGGGAAGGCACGTAGAAGATAGCAGCAGCCTAGAAGGTTTATCAGTAGACACAGAAATCACTGCTGTATCAAATGAAGGGCATTTGTACAAAATTGTGCAGGCATCCGGCACCTTATAGAACCTGTCAGGCTTCTTAGGGGGATGGAGGCTGTGATTCTGGTGCCAAGAAAGCAGCCAAGACGGTATCTGACAGAGCATTCGGCACAAGAGAGACAGCAGAAGGTTTAGGAGAGTCCATCTGTAATAACTCTTAGCTTTTCTGGACATAGGATACCTGGGAACAATCCCACTTAAAATGTTCCATCATACATAGGACTGTATCTCCAAAGGAGAATCAGGACTGCTAGATTCCTCTTCCTCTGGCCCATTGTCTAAAGGAGAAGGCAAGTGAGAGGAGTAGGCTAAAGACCGAGCATCAGACCTCATCCACAGACTCAGTGCCCCTTGCCCTTTTGGGGGTAGAGGACCGAGGGTGTGCAGGAACTAAAACTCCTTGAGGTATGGAACAAGCTTTGAGTAAAGTGCTGCTATTTCCTTTGTAAATCCCTGGTAACTGACACCACATGTTAATTTTTTTGTATTTTCTTCAAATGGATGTCTGTGCTCTGGCAAAATATGATGGTTTGGACCCCTGCCTGGATTTAGTCAAGGTAACTGGTACCTCTTTCCGAGCAAGGATCTGTGGAATCCCTTTAGACCCTTTGGAGATAATCAGCCCTGGTTCCCCTTCAAAATTTGTGACAGATGTTTACAAGGCCTCTGAGGACATCCAAGAATAAAGACATGGAAAATACAAATATGGTCTATAGACTCCTTTTTATTGGAAGAAGATGTGAGGAAGGAATTACGAAAGTATTGTCTTGTTTTGAAACCTTTATGGAAAATTAAGGATGAAATGGGGATGTAGGCAAGGACTCAGAAGGTATTGTATACTTATTGGTGGTTAATGAACATTTAAAACATGCTAATAATCAAGTTTATTTGAATACAGGCAGATGTGTTCGATATGCAGGACAACCTAAACATTGTTTTTGTGTGGGAAGTAGGCATTTTGATCGAAACTGCCCTGACTTGTTTTGCACAGAATGTGTGCAACATGGTCATGATAATGCTAATTGTGAAGAAAATGTAACAGATGTGATAGCAATTAGCATTCTTGGGTTAACTGTCCTAAAAATGGTTCCCCTTCACAAGATCGAATGGATGGAAGCTCGAAATTCATAATCTCAAGACCAGAATCTCGAACTTCCATTTACTCGAAATTGTGAATGGGAGCCTTATGTTTAAAAAAATAAAAAGTTAACTTACATTATTGCAGGAGGCCAGGTCCCCGTGTACTCTAGCAGTTTAAATGTGAATGTTCAGTGACCACACTATAGCAGAGGAATGGAAAAATCTTCCGTTTTGCGCTTACGCGTATAGTGCAGAATGGGACATTTCCATTTCCTTCACTATAGTGCGATCTTGGAGTAGGTATATTTAAGTAGGGGTGTGTGGGGACACAGCCCACCATGTGGGGGTGCGAAAACATTTGAAAGGTGTTATTTTTTTTTTGTCCCTTTCATATGTTCGAGTTTCTGTAAATTCAAGATTCTGGTTTCGAGTTTATGACTTTCGAGTTTAGAGACATTCGATCATATGAAGGGGAACCCCTAAAAATATATAGTAGAAAATTTAAATATAGGAGAATCTTCTAATTTAACCCTTTGAAGGAAGATTTTTCTCAGCATAACACAACTCAACCTGTGATTGGGGGGGGGGGGGTTGTGTTGAGTTTCTTACAAACTCTTGTGTCATTATTAAATGTGGCTGTGAATTCAGATGATGAAGAAATGTTAGTGAAAGTGGTAAAGCTGAATTGTCTTCAAACCAAACAGTGTTTATAAAACTGGAAAATCCTAAGAGGAAAAGATGGTTTAAAGGAAAGGACAGACCCAAAACATGAACATATTACCCACATAATTTGAATAATATTAGAATAATGTGCATGGTCTAATGGATAAAACAAACTGCATTGTAATGTTTGTTTGTTGCAAGATTTCCAAAGAATTTCTTTGACAGAACAAACTTGTTTAGATGCATATTTAAATGGTGCAGGACATTGGTCATTTGGTATTTATGTTCTAGAATAGTTACATTAATTTTAAATAAAGCCATTAAATTATCATGTATTGATGTATTAGGTCCAGGGAAGATATTAATTTTGGATACCAGTTATCAAGAGACTAACAGGAAAATAACAAATGCTTATGTGTATAGTAGTCCCATTAAAAGAAAGCTGCTGTGGACACAGAAGAATTTAATGAATGGGTAGTGGAAATTATTCAGGAGTTATTAGGGAAGATAGACATTTCTTCAGAAAATATAACTAGGGAGTGGAATAAAATAAAAGTGTAGATTAAAAATAGGGTGGAAATTAAAGAAAAAGAGACGTGATAAGAAGTAACAAGAATTATTTAGAGGCACTGACAAAGGTTAATGTTTTGCAGAATAACAAGAATCTCCCAGAACAAGAAGAGGCACAACTGCAGAGTGCTAAAAAGAAAACAAGAGACTACATGGATAATATGCATGAGTTTAGAAAGATTGCTGTTAAGCTTTTAGCTTTTAGCACAACGGCTCAGGCAACAGAAGGTAGAAAGGGTTGTTGCCAAGCTTAGGGAACGTATAACAAGGAAAATAACCAGAGATCCTGTAGAGGTGTTAGAAATATTTCAGAAATTGAATGAAAATCTATATAAAACAGAAAAGACTGAAAACAAGAAAAGGTACAAATGTAAATACTTATGGAAGAATTAAATATCCCCACATTAGAGGCAGATGAGGCTCAATTATCAACAGTTAGGAGTGGAGGAGTTGAGATAAAAATTGTGATGTATATATAACCAATCAACATGAAAATCTCCAGGAATTCTGGTGGAAGTTTAGTAGTTAGAAAGGAAGAAATTGATAAAGATCTGGAAGGTTTTGTGTAACAGTATTTTATAAGGAGAAGTACCAACATCCTGGAAGAAAGTTGTGGTGACTGTAATACCAAACGATGGTAAAGAACCATTGGATCCAGCTTCATATAGGCCCATTTCAATTCTAAACCATGACTGCAAAGTATATATGTCTATAATGTTAATAGAAAGACAACGGGGTTGCCAAAATTGATAGGTATGGATCAATGTGATTTTGTGGAGGGGAGGCAAACATTTGACAACATTAGTAGAAGAATGATGATCCAGTGAGAAGCAGAATGTAGGAGAATACCACTGCTGGTGGGTCTTAATGTAGAGAAAGCATTTGACAGAGTAAGGTGGGATTTTATGAGTACAGCAATAGAAGCATTTGGATCCCTTGACACAATAATAAGGTTAATTAGGAGGATATATGAGGGATTGGAGGTGAAAATGAAAGTGGGGGGTTCTCTTTGATAAGTTTTGTTTGAACAGAAAAAACAGGCAGGGGTGCCATTTTTACCCTGGATATAATTGGTATGATAATCAAGAAAAGTTGGCTTTATTTGCAGATGATATTATTCTGTACCTGATAAAACCAGAAAAGGATATTTCATTGTTGTGGAATTTCCTTCAACGGTTTTAAGTCTTTTCAGGATACAAAATTAATGAAGATAAAGCAAAGGGAATATCTATAAACAATGTACCCACATATGAATTAGTTTAGCAATACCCGCATCTATGGGGACAAGATATAACTTAATCAATTGATGCTGAAACTTAACTGTAATTTTCTTCATTGCATTCTTAGTTAACTTTGTCATATATCTGGAGCTTTTCTCCCCAGGTCTCTGCTGAAAATAGGTTTTTGCCCAGTCGGACTTTCCCAGTCAACAAATGTGAAATTAATAATTTATAAAATGAAGTAAAAATTCCCTGAAGACTACTCTGTCAGAAATGCTGGGTAAGCAAATTGGTGTAACTAAGGAAATCATTTTTTGAGCTATGGCACAGGATCTGAATTGTTTAGACATAGTAAGGCCTTGCTGACTTTAATTCCGGTTGCTGTCAAAAAGCAATTACTAGAAAAAGGAAATCAAAGTCTAAACCAACTGTGTTAGAAGCAGTGAATATGGCAACACAGATAATTTTATTTATTTATTTTTATTTTACATTTGTTGACCGGGCTAGTCTAACTGGATACATGTCCTTTTTCAGTAGAGGCCCGGGGAGAAAAGCTCCAAACAATATATATATATATATATATATATATATATATATATATATATATATATATAAAATGTACAACAACATACATGTAATATTGAACAGAGGATTTCAGATAATATTGGTCACTTCACTTTTAGCACATTCTTTCAGTTCATTTCTATTTACAGAGCAAGTCAAAAGTGTTTTTAAGACAGTATCTGGTTAAAACTCTTCAAGAAAATAATCATTATATCTTGCTTACTTAGCTTACATTCTAATTTCTTCAGAAATAAGTAACAAGGAGTGAGAGGTAGAATGGAATAAGAAAAGAGAGAAAGCATAGCAGTTGCAGTAAAGGTTAGTCAGGGTTACAACAAGGACAAAGCCAGTGTGATTTAAGATGGATTTTGAGCTTTTGTTTGAAGATAGTACGGGAGGAAAGTGATGTTAGATCACTAGGAAGAAGGTTCCAGTGTCTCCCAGCTGTATTTGAAAAGAGAGAGTCACCAGCCAGGTTTTTGGATTTGCTTATACTAACTAGTAGTTTATTAGAGGAGCGTAAGGTGTTCAGGTTTTTGTAGGGAGTGACAAGGGAAGATAGTGTTGGAGTATTATGAGGCTGGTACAGGGTCTTATGGATAATTGTAAGTTGGTTAAACATAAGCTGATTCTGGAGTTCCAGCCAACCTAGTTGCAGATTTTGGCAGTGATGGGTTTGGAAGGGTTTTCCAGTGGCAAATCTGGCAATGTTGTTGTAGGATTTAGCCAGTTTTAGAAGATTATTTTCCGACAGGTTAATATAGATATGAGAAGCATAGAGAAGTGTAGATATCAGGTGGGAGTGGGCAATAGTGGATTTGGCAGGTGAAGTAAGGAAAGGTTTGATCTTGTACAGGGAACATATTTTTTTGTTGACTGTTTTTACTGTATTGTTTATTTGTGTATCAAAGGTGAGGTGTTTGTCAATAGTAACACCTAAGAGTTTGGTAGTTAAGTCAGGTGTTATGAGTGTGCCATTGTTAGATGTAAGTGTGAAATCTGTTTGGGTGGACTTGTGGGTAGGAGTGAAAAGTAGGAGCTTTGTTTTTTTTTGGATTCAAGAGGAGGCATCATTGCAGAAACCATGTTTCTACTTTGCTAAATACTGTTTGTGTTTTTAATTGCAGTTCAGATGAGGAATTGGCTGAGCCTATTATTGTCGAGTCGTCTGCATATTGTATACAAGTAGCCTGAGGGATTGCTAATTGTAAATCATCGATGAAAACTGAGAAAAGGAGAGGGCCTAAAATAGAACCCTGAGGTACACCTAGTGTGATAGGCAGATCGGAAGAGAGGTGATTCTCCCAGGGCACTGCTTGCTGCCTATTGCTGAGGTAGGAACTGAACCATTTTATAGCCTGAGTGTCAACAGAAAGAGATTTGAGAATATTTAAGAGCAAGTGGTGATTAACCATAACAAAAGCTTTTGAAAGATCAATAAAGAGAGCAGAGGTAAGAATATTGCTATTTTTATTTTTGTTGATGGTGTTGGAGAAGGATAGGAGGGCGGTTGTAGTACTGTGGAATGGCCTAAAGCCATGCTGGCACTCAGCAAGCAGGTTATTTTGAGTTAGACGGTTGAGAAGTTGATTATGCATGTATTTTTCCATTATTTTTGCTAAGGGGGAAAGTAGGGCTATAGGTCGATAGAGTGTTCATTAGAGCTCCCTCCTTTGTGTAGGGGGATAATGTGTGAGATTTTTCCAGATTACTGTAATTGTTCCCTCACTAATGGTTCTGTTGATAAGGATGGCTATAGGATAGGCTATTGCTTTAGCTACTTTCTGCAGGTATTCTGCAGGTAGTTGGTCAGCTGATGGAGTGCAAGGTTTTAGTTTATGTATGAATTTGCAAATATAGTGTGTTGGGATGGGTTGCATTTGAAATGTAGGGGGAGAGCTAGAATAGGAGGTAGGAAGGGTAGAGCTATCAGGAGATAGTTGGTTTGCTAGAGATTGAATGGCTTCTGTAAAGAAGGTGTTAAAGGCATTTGCAGCTTGCTTGGGGTTTTCCTGTGCACTACCTAGTGGGGTTGGTGTTGTGGTTTGACCTGGGTGAAGCAATCTATTGATGCTTGCCCAGAACTTTTGTGGATTATTTGGATGTTTTTGTTGAATTTCTTTATAAAAATGTTTTTTATCAGAGATTAAAGCTTTTTTTGTGACATTTCTCAGCTGTCTAAATGTCAGATGATCTAAATCATTTTTGGTGGTTCTCCATGTGTTCCAGGCTTTGTTTCTGAGTAACATTTTCTGTCTGTTGTCTGTGGAGAACCAAGGGGCTGGCTTAGACCTAATTCGTAGAGTTCGTTTTGGAGCATGCTGGTTGAGGATGGTTAAGAATTTAGTGTTAAAGTATTTAACAGCCTCTTCAAGTGGGAGGCTTTTTAAGGGGGACCAATTGCATGCACCTAGTTCATTTTGGAATAGTTCAGGTTTGAAGTGTTTATTGGACCTTATTGTTTTATATGTGGCTATATGGGGAAAATGAGTTTTTTGCCTGATTAAGTAGGTTAATGAGTGGTCACTGATATTATCTGGGAGAATTCCTACCTTATAAGTATGGTGTTGTTTATTTATAAGAATCCAATTTAAGATACTTTCCTTTTTAATTGGTTTGTTAATTCTAGTTGGGGAGGAAATTAGTTGAGAGAAACCCTGCAGGGTGATGAGAGAAGTAGGATTGTCATTACTGATACACTTCCAGTCAATATTGAAATCTCCTAGTATTACAGTTTCTTGTGGGAAGTATGGGAATAGGGAGCTAAGGATATCCTCAAGTATACTGATATTATTCCCAGGGGGGTAAGTAGATACATATGATGTAAATGGATTTAGTAGAGTTTAGCTGAAGTTTGGAAGCAAGGATTTCAGCATTGCTCTCGGGGTGGTTTATACTCTAGGGAGGTAACTTGTAGGCTGTTTTTAAAAAGGATAGCTACTCCCCACCCTTCCTATTTCTGCAGTCTAAACTTATTATATTGTATCCTGGTAGGGTAATTTCAATGTCCTGAGTATAAGGTTTTAGCCATGTCTCTGAAAGACAAAGTATGTCAAAGGATTGCTCATCCAGTAGAGCATGGAGGTGAGTAAGTTTGTTGTTAATACTACATATATTGAGATGTGCAATATACAATGAGTTTGTGAGTTTGGAATTTGTATGTGAGATAGGGGGACAGGGGTCAGGGTGATTGGTTATAACTGTATTGGCTGGGTCAGGATTTAGATGAATGTCTCCATCTAGTAATGAATTGCTTTTTAGTCTAAACCAAGGATTATAAAAATTGCAGATAAGGTATAGAGTTTTCCTAGTTTGTAGACTATTGTACTTGATGTGGGACAGTATGTGGTATTTTACTGGTAGGTAGCTAGGAAAAGAGATTATGTTTATGTGAATGAAGTTGGTGTTAAGTATTAATGTAGCTTGTTTGGGAGAGTAGTGAGGTTTAAGGTATAGAAAATGTTCAAAGGATGTTAAGATGTAGGCAGTGGCTAAAGAAGATAGAAGAGTAGTGATAAGTAACAGCTTGACTTGAGCTGTGCTAGTAAATGAAGGCACGGTAAATATTCTAGCAGATATTTAAAGGTGTAGGTGAGGTAGTAAGGTACGGTGAGTATGTGCCAAAGGTTTAGGTTCCTGAAGTGGAGGGGAAGGTTTATTGGAATCAAGTAAAGGGGTGTGGTTTAATAGAAGAGAAATGGAAGATAAGAAGATAAGAGAAATGGGAGTGGGATCTTTAGAATAGGTAGAAAAAATGGGAATTGTGGGAACAATGCATGCAAAATAATGTTTGGTGGAAACTCCAAAGACTACTGAATTCATGTCTTTGATACCAAATACTGTATATATTTATTTCTGAGCCACAGTGGTGCAGCGGTAGCATTGTTGCCTCACAGCAAGAGGTTCACCCGTTCGATTCTCGGCTGGAGTGCCTACTGTGTGGAGTCTGCATGTCCTCCCCGCGGTCAAGTGGCATTCGAAAGACATGCATAGAATGGCCGTGCCTTCATTGAAGGTTGGGCGTCGAGATGGCACCTCTGTACCTGTAAAAAAAAAAATCTACTGCCAATCATTAGCGGTCCAGAGCTCCGCTGTGACGACCCCTAACCGGGAAAAAGCCAGAAGAAGAGGAAGACTGTATTTATTTATTTACTGTATTCATTGACATTTGATTCCTGATGGCCTAGGGAGAAAAGTTTCAAAATATTGCAGAACATTTTAAGAACAATAGTTTTACAGTTTTTAAAAATAATACAAAAAGCAAAATGCAGTTTAACTAATTATATCAAATTAGACATAATATGAAAACATTCATTAAGAATAGATACATACAAGTTATATGACAATGATTTAATAGTTAGAACAATTTTAGCCAGTTTATAGAACAATTAAAGGTAAGTTAGTATAACACATGAATGTCTGTGTAGAATCCTGCATCCTAACAGGCATTTTTAATTTGGAACTTAATGGAGAGCCCCACAAGAAATGCCAGAATTTCCTGCATGAATGGCTTAATTGTTCAGACTGGTCTGATCTTTGGCTGGAATTGAGTCCAGAAATAATAGCAACGACCTTCTCTGGGAATCTCTCCATTTAAGGTAGTAGAGCAATTGTCTGTTATCAGAGACCCTCTGGGATAGAGCTCGTTCACCTACCAGAAAAATCCCTTCCCATACACTCTCTGTATATATCTATATCTATATATCTATCAATATCTATATCTATATCTATATATATATATATATATATATATATATATATATATATATGTGTGTGTGTGTGTGTGTGTGTGTGTGTGTGTATGTGTCCTCAGTTCAATTTCTCCAAATCTTTCGTGCTTCTAATATGATGGCAGGAAAGGACCCCATTCCTAAATCAGGTGTAATTGATGTTAATGAAATTAGTATTGTTTCAATCTTTGATGTTAGCCAGAAGTGCTCTTTTCTCAAAACCTGCAATGTGCCCAGAATTCATATGGAGTTACATGTATTGGTAGCACAAATAAATATGACTGTAGATTCTTTTTTATTAGACCCATTGCTCCTACTACTATTGGAACTGTCTGGGTATCTTTCTTCCACATTGTTCTCATTTCTGCCTGCAAACCATGATATTTTAAGAATTTGTGTGTCTCTGTACATGAGACACTGTAATCGTTCGGTGTAGCAATTCTGATGATCAATGCTACTTTTGTCTTTTTGCATGGACTTTTGTATATCTGATTTTCTCACACCTATTTTTGAATTGTTAGTAACGAATGATCCCACATGATGTACACTTCATCTTTCTCTATAAAGCTTTGCAGTTCATGCTTCCAATGCTTCTCAGTTACTTAATATATTGTAGTGTTTGCACAATCCCCAGTGCAACAATTTTGTGACATTATTATGCCTTTCAGTACAGACCCTCTGCCATGAGTGTATCACACCCAGAAACAAGATGTGCAACTGCTTCCAGTTCTTTTTACACAACCATTTGTTTCTCCCAATCTTAAATGGAGTTTGTAAACCAACATGCATGTAGTTCACTATACTGGGCTGTCATTATTAACCTTTTATCCTTTGGTTTCAACTCACCCCTCCTTAACCATTCCTGCATCAAATCCTGATCAGTGTGAGAGTCCACTATATTTATGGATTTTCGACATTCTTTTCCTTCTCATCTGATTCTTCTCCTTATTATCTTTATTTTGTTTTTGTTGTTTTTTGTCCCATTAAGTTGCTGTCTGATTTTTATCTAATTCTGGTTTCATTTCCATTCCTGCTTTACACTTGAATGCTTCTGCTAAACTAAGCAGAGAGGTCATCCTGGACTTCCTCTGCTTATGTTTTAAAACTTTCACTGTTTGGATCTGATGACGTCAGCAGATATGTATGCAGTCCTATGACTGCAGATTTATACATGTAATTAGTTTTGAGGTGTGAGGGATATATAATCTTGGTATACACTGATTTTTATATATCAGTTGATAACTGTGAAGCCTTTTTCTTGTTTTTCTGTCCAACTGACCAATATCTTTTGGGGCCAGTCAGTCATACAAAAAATGTAAGTTAAAACAGGGACAGCAAATTATTTATAGCTTGGACTTTATTCCTAGATGTAAGGACTATTTTCAATATTAGTTTTAGACTTCTGAAGTATTCGTTAATGAGTTTTATTCACATTTGTTCATGTTTTATTAATGATCCTTCATCAATTCCCAAATATTTATACACTGTTTCCTGCTCAAGTTTCTTTATATCACATTCCTGTCCTAAACTGATATTTTCTTGGTACCACAACTTTCCTGCTTCAAACATTGCTTTTACACAGTTATGAAGATAAAATTTCATTCTTATATCATCTGATAAAGTTTTAACCACTTGTAGTTGTGCTTTCAACTTATTCTCTAATGTACTATATCATTTTAAGTCATCCACAAAAAGTAGATGAGAAATCTTTAAGCAAGTTTATTTTCATGGACCCAAATTATAACCAAGACCTAATCTGTTAATTAAAAAGATTAATGCGTTAAGTGCAAGACAAAACAACAATGGTGACAAAGAATCACCCTGGAATATCTGTCTTTATATTTTTATCCCTGGGATAATAATTTGCTCTTTGTCATGGTTTGATTGCAAAGTGGTTTGTCACTGTTCCATGGTCACTCTAATGCAATTGATCAATGTAGGCTGTATCTTCAGGTCTATATTACGGCGCCAAAATGCTGTAACAACTAATACAAAAAGGCCGACGTATTCAGTGAAATCCATTTCACGATTCGCTGAATTCTTACAGGGCAAAGATGTAGTTGGCCAACTACACAATTTTGCCCTTTTCTCCACTGTAGTGTGATCTCGGAATTGGTATATTTAGTTAGGGGATGGGGGCACAGCATCCCATATTGGGGATGTAGGATTGAAATCCCCCACATGGGTAAGTTTGGTTCAGGTAAAGTTCATTTTGTAGTATTGTGGGGCAAGTATTTGTTTGCCTGACAAGTTTTCAGTAAATCACAGAAATGGATTTCTCCGAATACTTGGCCTTTTCGTATTCGCTGTTACGGCACTTCGATGTTGTAATATAGACCCATATCTTCTATATCTCTAAGCACTCATTTATCCATGATTTGGGGATGTTGTCAAATGTTTTGTAATCTTTCCATGCCATCCTTAGATTCTTCACATGGTTACAATTCTCCATTATGACTTTATTTAGGAACTAATTATCCTTTGTTTCATATGACTTTATTTTGTTACCTTTTTGTTCTATTGCCATGATTGAATTTATTGGCTATAAACTCTGTTGGCATCAATTCCATTATATAGTTTGTACATCATCAGAAGGCAAGTTATTGGCCTAGAGTTTTTAGGATGGCTTACAGTTTCATTCTTAAGGAGGAGTATCTTTTTTCCAGTTCATAACCAAGTTGGTGTCTGTTTGGGATGTGCATACAAGTAGTTATTACTCAAGACTAAATCTTTTTTTTTTTTTTTTTTTTTTTTGCTAAAATATTTTTATTGCTTGAAATAAAGTGGAAATATTGTTAGTATTATTTAATAAGGAATTCTTTCTCAATTCTGTATAACTTTTATATTTTTCCATAGTAAAGAGGTGTGATTATCTTGAAAAATTTCAATTAAGACAAAACTTTTATCCTAGGATTGTTGGAAAAGATTCTTAGATATATTCTTATTTCTTTTATCTTCATTTCTCTGATTGCTGTCTCTCATAAAGAAGTTAGAAACTCTTCATATTGAGGTGGAACTGTGTTTTTCCATTTTCCTATTATTTTTTTTCTTGCTACAGCCAAAATAATCCATAATAAACAATAATTGTCATTGTTCAACATGTAATTGTCTATCAACTTAAATGAAATTAATGATTTGGAAAATAGAAGGATTCTGACTATATGGCTGTCAAAACATTTTCAATATTATTCCAATAAGTTTAACTCTTAGGGCAGTCATAGAATATATATATATATATATATATATATATATATATATATATATATATATATATATAGTTCCCCTTCATATGATCGAATGTCTCTAAACTCAAAAGTCATAAACTCGAAACTAGAATCTTGAATTTAGAGAAACTCGAACATATGAAAGAGACAAAAAAAAAACACCTTTCAAATCTTTTCGCAGGGGGGCTTTGCCCCCTGCACCACCCATGTGGGGGGCACAGCCCCCTACACCCCACTACTTAAATATACCTACTCCAAGATCGCACTATAGTGAAGGAAAGGGAAATCTCCCTTTCCGCGCTATACGTGTAAGCGCAAAACGGAAGATTTTCCATTCCTCCGCTATAGTGCAGTCACGGAACATTCACATTTAAACTGCTAGGGTAAAGGAGGACCTGGCCCCCTGCAATAAGGTAAGTTAACTTTTTATTTTATTAAACCTAAGGCTCCCATTCACAATTTCGAGTGAATGGAAGTTCGAGATTCTGGTCCTGAGATTATGAATTTTGAGCTTCCATCCATTCGATCTTGTGAAGGGGAACTATATATATATATATATATATATATATATATATATATATATATATATATATATCCAATTTGCATCACAAATTTGATTACATCTCCAACATTCTGTATTATTATTACTTTTATAAAACTTAACTATCCTGTTGGGAGTTAATAATGCTGTGTATAGGAACTTCCATGTAAAAATATGCCAGTACTGAGTCCAGGAAAAATATCTTATAGATTTTAATACTAGGGATTTGTTGGATACGTTCAAAGAACTATTATGACCTATCATTATATGGTTCCAGAATTTGTCATTTAAAGTAGTTTTATATATAAGTATTTTATAAAGATGTGATATTATGTTATTTAGTTTAAAATTCTTATATAAAATTTCATTCTTGAGTTGAATTAATTTTGGAGGTTTATTATATTGTGAGTGTATGAGAATAATACATTTATCTTGAGCATGAGTTCTAATGCTTAGTACATGTATCCAGTTTGTTGTATTTAAATTAAATTCATTTATAATTATATGAACTTCTTTGATTTTTATATTTATTTATTTTTATTTTATTTTACATTTTATATTGTTGAGAAGATGATACTAACAAGTGCATTTATTCAATTCCCATAAATCCAGTTTTGAGTTATATGATTTTTCAAAGACTGCGGTAGCATTGTCGCCTCATAGCAAGACGCTGTCCCGTTCAATTCTCAGGTAGAGCGTCTTCTGCATGGAGGCATACATGAATGGGGCGTGCCTTCGTTGAAGGTTGTGCATCAGGGCTGGTAACCCGGTAAGTAAAAATCCACTAACAATCATTAGCAGACCGGAGTTCCACCGTGGCGACCCCTAACCGGGAAAAGCCGAAAGACACAAACTTTAAAGGGTATGAGTGTATTAGACCAAAAGTTTATATCAACTTTACCAATTATCATATTTTTAAAGGATTTTGGAATAGTATTAATGTAATTGGATTTGGTGGGTGAAGATATATCATACTGAATAAAACTGCATAAGTAGATTGAAAGTATGTTGTCCGAGTTAATGTCTTTGGTTTTCTTATATTTCATTTTATTTGCATTAAAATTTTCAAGATGAAATAATTTCCAATTTAAGTGATAATTAGGATCTATCCCATTGAAATTGAACATAAAAAATAGTTGATTTATCATAGACTTAATTATTAGGAAAGTTTGTACCTCCAAGATCCCATGGTCTAGCACAAAACTGATGGCCTAGTCTGGGTTTAGATGGATACCAAAGAAAATTTAGTAATAATGTATAGATTTTCTTAAGATTTGCTTGGAAGAAGATTTAGAGCTTGACTATAGTATAACATTTTAGGAACAATGTCATGTTTATTATTTGCAGTTTATCTTCAAATGATATTATCGTTTTATTCTGTTTGTAAATCTAATTTGTTAGGTTTTGTATAATTGTTTCATAGTTATGATTTTTTTACGTATTCTATTGTTTTAATTATAATTATGCCCAATTATAATAAAGTTGATGTTACTTTCCCAGCAATATTTTGGTGCTTGTTTGTATTATTTATTGAGAAATAGATATTCTGATTTTGAATGATTGAAGTTTAAACCTGAGTATTTTTGAAATTGGTCTATAGTTTGAGTTAGTTCTGTTAATGTTTCTTGCTTGTTTTGCCATCTACAAACAGCATAATTTCAGAACTATATTTTTTAGTAATTTCTATGTTTTAAGGTTAGTCCTGATTAATGAACTAAAACTTCTATAGCTAGAGCAAATATAATGGGTGATGGAGGGGATCTATTTCTTTAGACTGAATCTTCAGAAAGTCCATCTTCATATGATCAACACCATATCATCCACTTTCTGAAAAATCAACAGCACAAAACAACAGAAATCTATGTTTTTGCAGGGTGGGCAAGCACCCCTGCCCCTCTCATGTAGGAGCTGCACTCCCACACCCCTTCATATATGTACTAACTCCAGGATCACACCACAGTGGGGAAAAGGTAAATTCCCTGATTCCCACTGTACTGCGATCTCCATACATAAGCTTTGACATTTTTGGAAAGTTGATCATATGATCTCGACCATATGAAGTTTGACTTTCTGAAGACTCCATTTTCTGAAGGGGACCCAGTAGAAAACATCCTTGTTTAATTCCTCTAGTCAAATTTAAAGCTTCTGGTGTAAATGGTCCCAACTGAACATATGCTTTATTATTTTTATGTACATTCATCAGAAGAGAAATAAATTGTTCAGGAAAGTCAACAGCTTCTAATAGTTTGAATAAGTAGTTCCAATTGAGGGAATCAAAGGCTTTTTCAATGTCTAGTTTAATAAGTAGAACTTCCTCATTTTCATTAATTACAATAGCTACTAAAGTAATTACCCTTTTAATATTGACACATTTTTCTTTTATATAAAATCATGTTTGGTCTGTATTAATAATTTGTGACATATTTTTCTTAATTTGTCGGCCATTATGGACATAAATTTCTTAGAGTCAGTATTTAAAAGAGATATGGGCCTATATGAGGAAATAATTGCAGATTTGTAATGAATATTTCCATGGTATAGGAATTATTTATCTTTTTGTATTTCTATCATGGTTTTATGAAGGAAATTAATGATATATTGGGATAATATTCTATATATATCTGCTGTTATCTGAGCAATACCCCATGCTTTGTTATATTTGAAGGTGTTTTTTAATTTTATCAGATAGTTATGTTAAAGTAATTTGTTTCAATAACATTTCTTTTATATCTGGCATCATGTTCTTTATAAGGGGGGTTTCAGGATTAATTAGATTGCTCTGATTTTGGATGGATTCTTTATTCAGTGTTGAATAGTATCAATATAAGTGAATAATTTATTTTTGTTTTTTATGTCTGAGATATGATTTGATCTTGACTGAATTATTGTTCTTTAGATAAATTGTGCATATGTTTTGGTGTCATAGCATAAGAGTTAATTTTTAATTTTCCCAATGCTATTGAAGTCTTAAGTTAAAGGGTTTCTAAAAATTTACTTTTTAGTATTTTTGTCATTTTCTTTACAGATAGCTTTAACTTTTTGGAGTTCAAGTTGAAAATTTACTAGCTCCTTTTCACATTCTTTTAGTTTTCCCTTGTACTAAGATGGTGATTTACCAAAATGTATGCTTTAAAAGAGTTGCAGACAATCATTTTGTTAGCTTCTTTTGTATTATTGAATTCCATAAAAATTTAATTTCTGAAAGAAGCCATGGTTTGAATTCTTTAAGTTTAGTTATGTAGGCATGATTTCTATTTATTAGTGGGCTTTTTTATACTTTGTTTCTATTTTTGTAATAAGAGCATTATAGTCTGAACTAGGACAAGGTGCAGTACTAAAATATAACAGTTTTAAAATTTTATGTACCATTTGATGACTGGGAAAGTCTGACTAGAATAGAGCCTATTTTCAGAGGAGGTCCAGGGAGAAATGGTCCATATGCATGTCTTTGGAATGTGGGAGGAAACCAGAGCACCTGGAAGAAACCCATGCAAATGCAGAAAGGACATGCAGACTCTACACAGAAGGCACCCTAGCCAAAAATCGAACCTGCAAACCTCTTTCTGTGAGGCGACAATGTTAACCACTGCACCACTGTACTGCTCAATTACATCCTGAGAAATTAATAATTTGTCAGTTCTCATTTGAATCCCATATTTGATTGAATAATGTGAAAATACTAATCATTTCTGATCTCTCACATTAAATGTATCCTTTAGATAAAGAGACTCTATCCAATTTTTAAGAGCCTTAGCTGTAGAAGATGGCCCCAGACTTCTGTTATTGGTAGTTTCAAAATGATTTAAAATACAGTTACAATTTCCATCTATTATTAATTTGCCTTTAATATTGCTTGTAATAATATCTAAGTGTTTTTAGCTATGGTAACACCCATACCTGGAAACCAATATAAGTTTACTAGGGTCCATACGCTGTTATCATATTTTATACCTATAATAAAAATTAGACCATCCTTATCTTCATATTTGTATATAACTTGTGGCATTGTAATATTATTTTTCCACAATATCATTACTCCTTTTCTTTTGCTTTTGTATGTAGAATGTGCCAATATTGCCTATTTGTTTTGAGTTCCAAATATTTTTGTCAGACCGTTTAAAATGTGTTTCTTGGAGAAATATAACTTGGGCCTTATTGAAATTAAGATATTGTAATAAATATGACCTTTGCCTGGGATTATTTATTCCATTAATATTTAAGGATAATAATGTTAGCTCCATTAATAGAATAAATATGATTTACTTTTTGTAGTACAATGTTGATGTATATGTTAGAGTAAGATATAACACCTCTAAGTGAATTTTGAATTATGTAACACAGTCTTTCAGGCATGAAATAATACACAAAACTTAAAGACTGATTAATTAACTGTGAATTAATTTTACACCTGGAATTATTCAAATTCCTTAGTCTATAAGAACAAAATAACTTGCTAGACTATTCCTCATTCTCTAACTAGCATACAAGTTTAAAGCAGCATAGAGTGAGAGAGTTCTACAGTAGAAAAATATTTTTCCCTCTGAAATTCTTATTTCAACCTTCTCTTAAATTATTTCTCTATAATTCTGATAGTATATTTTAACTGTTTATATCTTAAATTAGATATGAAGTAAACTGATGGTAATGCTGAATTCACTTATTTACATTAAATATCGATCTTTGTAGCTACGGTGGTGGTGCTGCGGTAGTGTTGTCACCTTACAATAAGACGCTGTCCAGTTCGATTCTCAGCTAGAGCATCTTCTTTGTGGAGACATACATGAATGGGCGTACCTTCGTTGAAGGTTGTGCATCAGGGCTGGCAACATTAAATATCTATCTTTTAATTATTTTAATGAATAAAAAAAGTAATAATTATAAGTACATTTTTTGTATAAATATCTACTAGATATTTCTTATCTTTGAGATCATTAAAAAAGAATATCTTATAGTTCCCTTCAAACATGTTATTAAAACATTGGTCAGGATGAAATAATAATATAAATAAACATATTTGGACTTACTTTTTGCTCAAGAATATTCTCAACCAAATTATATGCACATGGAGACTTTAATACCAATAAAGAATTCAATGAAAATCACTTTGTTCCATTTTCCTTTTTCCAACTTGTCTTAGAAAAAAAATTGCTGAGTATAGGAGAAAATCTAGGATGATAGAAATGTTCATTCATTTTATTGTATTCAAAACTATAAACCGGCAATGTGAATTTAACTCATATAGTGAAGACTGAAATATAGTGGTGCTGCGGTAGCGTTGTCGCCTCACAGCAAGATGTTGTCCCGTTTGATTCTCAGCTAGAGCGTCTTCTGTGTGGAGGCATGCGTGAATGGGCGTGCCTTCGTTGAAGGTTGTGCATCAGGGCTGGTAACTCGGCACGCAAAAATCCACTACCAAACATTAGCGGACCGGAGTTCCGCTGTGGCGACCCCTAACCGGGATAAGCCGAAAGACACAGCAGCAGACACAGCAGTGAAGACTGAAATAATTGATGTACTATAATCTGGCTAATTTCCTTATTCTGTTATTCTAATACAATCAAATCAAACAGTGTAAACTAATGTTTAGCATAAACTTCATTATCCCAAACTTTGTTCCATCGTGCACTAAAATATCAGTCCTAATATTCATTAAATTAGATATGTATTAATTATATTAATGCTAAATGTAATGATGTACTTCAGTAGATTCATAGATTATATGTGAGATTTATATACTTTCCTATAACATCAAAAGAATGTTTTGACTGCAATATTGTAAACATTATATAGACGTCTAATTTCTATGAGATAATAGTTGATCTGGTGTATACTGTTACTTATCATTAATTGGATTACAATGGTTGGTTCTATATATGTTTAGCAATCATCCTTTTTCTTATGTCAGGCTAGAAACGTACAGATATTATAATATTTAATCGATGAGTAAATATTATTTGACAAAAGTCATGTGATCTATAATATTGGTAGAGATTTTATATTTCAATGTTTAAAGCCTACTTAGAATTATATTTTTAGATTTCACTGTAAAATTTTCTGTTTAACATTCAATTAGTCAAATATTGTTCAAAGAGATCATCAACATTTTAAGAAAAACACAGGGAGCTATAGTAGAAGAAAACCCTTATTTTTTTCCATTTTCCCCCTCCCAAATAGCTTCTTATTTGCAGCAAGTACCCTATCTGAGTACTTAAATCTACAACATCAACATTCTTTAAGTCTAGATCAATCCCTTTACCCAAGAGCCACACATCCCCCAAATCACTTCATTCCCACCAACAAGACAGAAGGAACACAATACCGCATTAAGGCTACCCAAAACTGATGTCATGTCTCACATCCCAAATCCAACCATCCATTCTCCAGCTGTCATCCAATCACAAAATCCCCAAACTTTTCACTACACATTAGGAGACAATCCTAAATCAGCAAAGTCAGGACAACTTTGTTGAACTCCAACCTTCAAAACTCAGCTCAAACAAAATCTATTTTCTTCACTCCTCCCTTCAAACATCATGTTTCATTTGTAGACATATAAATTCTATCATATTTTAGGTTAAAGTTTTTCAACTCATAGTCCCATTAATAAGTTGCAGGGATATTCACAAAATCTCATTTTTTTGTATCATTTTGGGAGGAGTGCATTTATAGCCACCTGACTCTGTTGCCACAGCAACCAAGTAAGAAACTCTTCACCAAGTAGAAAAGTAAAAGCCCGAATCTGCAAGAATGTTTACCCATTTCTTTCACTACAATATTATTTAAATATGATCTGTTATTCTATGCAGTATTTTACCTTCCTTTCTTCTATTCCCTTCTCATTTCCAACTTCATGTCTAATCTTCTTCCCTGTTATGCATTTTCCACCAGTCAGCATTCTGAAACAAAGCCCTAAAGTAAATCGCTGTAAGTATTTATCACTAGGACACAGTGAAATGTACAGTACTGCACAGTAGCACAAAAGAACGTAATTATCTTTTTTTCACATCAACCTGGAAGAGTAAGCATGCCAAAAGCTCTACTGGGGACCAAGTGTAACCCAACCAATGTCATGTCTCCTGCAGTTGTAATGCACATTTAACCCCTTCAGTGCATAAACTCTGATTAATAACACTAATTTTCTGCAGAACTGTAGGTTATTTTAGTCTGAATTCAAGTAGTCTGACAGAGTCCCATAGAGTTCATTAGTTCATCTTGATGTATACAGGAAGGCAGTTAGGAAAGACAAAAGCTTCCATTCTTCTCCCTCCCATCCTCTACTCCCAGCCAGCGCCCCCACCAAACACCAGAAACAATTACATCAGCTATCTCATTGGTCAGAAGACAAGTTCATCAACCAACACACATCCTCAAAACTACATCTATTTCACTGTCAGTACCCAAGGGAAAAGGTGTACCAGTCAAAGCAACATCAGTTCCCTTGCAATCATAAACAGAGCTCTAAAATATATCCCTGCAAGTATTCATCACCAGGACATTATTAGATGTATAGTAGTTTGCAGTAACAACCAAACGGTCGACCCCACACAAAATCCATAATTATCTTTTTATTTATGTTGACCTGTATGGATGAGCACATTAAAAGGTTCAACTGGAGACCACGTGTAACCCACCAATATCATGTCTTCTGCAATCATGATGCACATTTAACCCCTTCAGTGTACAAACCCTGATTAATAACACAACTGTTCCACAACATTGTCAGATATTTTCGCCTGCATTCAAGCAGTCTGACAGAGCTCCGGCAGTTTGTTAGTTTCTCATGACATACACAGGAAGGCAGTTAGGGAAAAGAAAGCGTTTACTCTTTTCCTTCTTATTTTTCATTCCCAGATACCGCTCCTTAGAACATCTGAAACATCCATATCAACTGTCTCATAAGACAAATTCATCGCTCCTTAGAACATCTGAAACATCCATATCGACTGTCTCATAAGACAAATTCATCGCCCCTTAGAACATCTGAAACATCCATATCAACTGTCTCATAAAACAAATTCATCGCTCCTTAGAACATCTGAAACATGTATATCAACTGTCTCATAAGACAAATTCATCATGACTTAGAACATCTGAAACATTCATATCCACTGTCTCATAAGACAAATTCATTGCTCCTTAGAACATCTGAAACATGCATATCAACTGTCTCATAAGACAAATTCATCATGACTTAGAACATCTGAAACATTCACATCCACTGTCTCATAAGACAAATTCATCGCTCCTTAGATGTGAAACATGCATATTAACTGTTTCATAAGACAAATTCATCATGACTTAGAACATCTGAAACATCCATATCAACTGTCTCATAAGACAAATTCATCGCTCCTTAGAACATCTGAAACATCCATATCAGCTGTCTCATAAGACAAATTCATCGCTCCTTAGAACATGTGAAACATGCATATTAACTGTCTCATAAGACAAATTCATCATGACTTAGAACATGTGAAACATGCATATTAACTGTCTCATAAGACAAATTTATCGCTCCTTAGAACATCTGAAACATCCATATCAGCTGTCTCATAAGACAAATTCATCGCTCCTTAGAACATCTGAAACATCCATATCAGCTGTCTCATAAGACAAATTCATCGCTCCTTAGAACATGTGAAACATCCATATCAACTGTCTCATAAGACAAATTCATCGCTCCTTAGAACATCTGAAACATGTATATTAACTGTCTCATAAGACAAATTCATCGCTCCTTAGAACATGTGAAACATCCATATCAGCTGTCTCATAAGACAAATTCATCTTTCCTTACAACATGTGAAACATCCATATCAACTGTCTAATAAGGGATAATTCTTGAAGACTTGTCATCACTTGCTATAAGGGCTTCTTCACTGTTGAATCTGCATGGGAATACTTCAAGTTGCTCACTTTCTTTGTGGGTGGTATATCTTCAGGATATTTTGACAAGAAATGCTTTAGACATCCTCATTAATTTTTATAGTATATACTGTTGACTATGTATGTAGAGATTTACAAGCAAATTTCCTCTTTAAATTGATGTTTCCTATATATAAAAATATAGACTGCAGAGCTCTGGAAATGTGCTACTTTTCAGTTAGCCATCTAGGCTCTGCCTCTCCTCAAGGCTATATTTTTACACAAAGATGTTAAAACTTTTAACAAAAGTTTGAGCATGGGATTTTCCAGTTAGGAACTTTTGTTAATTTTGTTTCAGTTTCTCTGGCTGTTATTTTATCCCATTTCATATCCTGTACATATGAACTTCTTGTGGATTTTTTAACTTCTTTTATCCATTCAGCATCTTTGTTATGTTCCACAGGGTCTGCATAGATATTTCTGCAAAATGTGTCTATTTCTACTTTTTGTGGTATTTATTTTCCTTTTGCTTTGTTTCCCAATTCTCTATAATTTTTTTTTGGGTCATCAGTGAATTGCTTATTTTGTACTTTTCCTTTATATTATTTTGCATATCTTCTAAGATTTTCTGCCTGGGCTAAAATTTTAGTTTATTATTTGCAATATTATACCATTATCTAAAAACTCCCCAACAAGGTCTACAGTGATAAAGTTTATTTCCTTTACTGCAAAGGAACTGATCTTGAAATGTTCATGAATGAAATGTACAGCCAAAGGAAGGCTGATTGGATTTTAACAGTCTGTTGTGATACTGCATGTTATTTTATCACATCTATGTTTCTAAGTATTTTTCTTTATCTATTTTATCTTCTGTATTCTGTGACACATCTTGTTAATTGCTTTATAGTTTTCTCTGTTTGATGCTTCCATGATGGCATTTTATTTCTTCCCTTCCTTTCCCTTATTGCTCTGCATTCCTTTTTTTGGTAAGACTTTATCTGTTATTAATTTAGCTGCACAATTTTAAAGATACTTTGTACAGCTATTGCACTTAGTACAAGTCTTGCTTTTATAAATTGTCATGGTTGGATTGTAACTTTTTTAACACAACTGTTTATTTTCATTGTGTGATTTTTCAATTGATTCTTAATTGATGTTTCGGAAAACGGTGAAGAGAGTACAGGCAGTCAAACGAGTCACCGGAGCCTTAACGCTTTTTTATTGCAAAAATAAACAAACAGCGTTTTCGCTACCACAATGAAGTAGCTTCATCAGAGGCTAAAAACACAGTAAAAAAGGCGCCAAACAGATTTTATAGTATAGGCACCTTCAATCAGTTCAGCTGTAACAAGGGAAAAGCATCACTTCCTATATGTTTAAAGTAACACTTTTTCTGAGGTATAGCAATAGAACATTTTAAACAAGACAACTAGTGTACATGACAATGTATAATAGACTATATTTCAAACAGATTAAAAACAATTCTATAATAAAATAAGTCTATGAAAACATAAAAATAAGACATAAAGATAAAATAAGTTGGCATACTCTAACAATTCATATATACTGTCAACTTTTTTTTAACGTAAGAAAGATCTATATTTTAGGACAGGGGCAATATTACAGCTCTCATTTAATCCTGGAATATTAAAGGCATCGAGCTTGAGTTGCCATTCGAGTTCTATAATCTCTAATAAAAGAGAGGTAGGCCCGCCCCTGATAGATCTATGCATACAATCAATACCCATAAAAACAAAATTATGGCCAGAATTGGATTCTACATGTTTGGCAAGGGCATTTTCACTTTTGTTATTCCTAATGGCATAACTGTGTTGATATATGCGCTCCCTGAATTTTCTGTCAGTTTTTCCGACATAAAATGCCGGACAGCAAACACAGAAAGCCACGTATATAATAGATTTAGTTTCACAGTTAATTTTACTGTTAATCTCATATTTTTTATGCCCTATACTAAAAGAATTCCCTGTACGCACCACGTGACACCAATTACATGTACCACAACTAAAACAACCTTTAGTTCTCTGGAGCCATTGGCTAGATTGGTTTCTTTGCAATAATTCCTTAATGTCGGAAAAACTGACAGAAAATTCAGGGAGCGCATATATCAACACAGTTATGCCATTAGGAATAACAAAAGTGAAAATGCCCTTGCCAAACATGTAGAATCCAATTCTGGCCATAATTTTGTTTTTATGGGTATTGATTGTATGCATAGATCTATCAGGGGCGGGCCTACCTCTCTTTTATTAGAGATTATAGAACTCGAATGGCAACTCAAGCTCGATGCCTTTAATATTCCAGGATTAAATGAGAGCTGTAATATTGCCCCTGTCCTAAAATATAGATCTTTCTTACGTTAAAAAAAGTTGACAGTATATATGAATTGTTAGAGTATGCCAACTTATTTTATCTTTATGTCTTATTTTTATGTTTTCATAGACTTATTTTATTATAGAATTGTTTTTAATCTGTTGGAAATATAGTCTATTATACATTGTCATGTACACTAGTTGTCTTGTTTAAAATGTTCTATTGCTATACCTCAGAAAAAGTGAGTGTTACTTTAAACATATAGGAAGTGATGTTTTTCCCTTGTTACAGCTGAACTGATTGAAGGTGCCTATACTATAAAATCTGTTTGGCGCCTTTTTTACTGTGTTTTTAGCCTCTGATGAAGCTACTTCATTGTGGTAGCGAAAACGCTGTTTGTTTATTTTTGCAATAAAAGTGCGTTAAGGCTCCGGTGACTCGTTTGACTGCCTGTACTCTCTTCACCGTTTTCCGAAGTTTGTTCTTTCTCTTGTTTTTTACTTAATTGATGTTTAGTTAATTGATACTGATCTTGACCAATGGTATTTTAAAACTGCATTTGTGTGGGAGGGCTTTATTTGCTATTAAAGAACAGCTTTGCATGAATCTTTATTCTGACTAAATCCAGCTTACAGGACATAAGTGCTTAATGACTGTATATTAAAAAAGAGAGAAGATTGCTTTTTCAGCTCCCAGGACTTGTTTTTATTCAAGAGGTATTTCCCTGGTTAGCTGCAAAATAAACAAAAAAACACAAAAATACCACTGTGGCAAACTGTGTCAGATTAATGTCCAACAAATACACAAATAAAAATGAACCACAGAAACTTTCTTCACTTTATTAAAACAAGCATAAAACAAGCAAAGCTTTCAGGTTGCCCCTTCTTCAGTGCTAAATAACATCTTACAAAACACATCCATTTTATATTAAAAATCACATATCATATGACACAGCCTACCAATAAAAATAGCAATCAATTACATCTAAAAATCAATTTAACATCAAATTCTTTTTAAATAAAACTGGTTTCAGACTAACTGCATTATTTAACCCGGGGGGGGGGGGTGCATCAGCTTTTAATCTCAGAATCCAAGAATACTCTATGTTTTCTAATGTATTATTTATGTCACCCCCCCAATACTTTTATATACTACCTCAATAACTCTAAACTTAAACAGATGGTTTGTGTCGCTGTCTGCAACATGTTTTGCTAATATATTACTTAAAATACCTCTTGTAATTTCTGACTCATGCTCTATAATTCGTTTCTTCAACTTACGATTGCATTTACCAGCATAGAATGAAGTTAATTGTGTGCATGTAGCTAGATAAATGACTTGTGCTATATTACAAGTAGCATAACAGTTGAACCTGTATATAATTTCTTCACAGTTCCTTGCCCTGTAATTCCTATGATATATGGTTTACCCAAGACATAGAAGTTGTTAACCTACCCTCCCCATGAGAACTATTGTCTATATACAGCAATACACACACACACACACACACACACACACACACACACACACACACACACATATATATATATATATGTGTATATATATATATATATATATATATATATATATATATATATATATATATATATATATATATATTGTATACACAGCAGACTCTAAGTAAGTATTTAGTTTATTGGAAGAGTTATATGTGATGTGTGATTTTTTTTAAATATAAAATGGATGTTTTGTAAGATGTTATTTAGCACTGAAGAAGGGGCAGCCTGGAAGCTTTGCTTGTTTTATGTTTGTTCTAATAAAGTGAAGAATGTTTCTGTGGTTCGTTTTTATTCATGTATTAGCTGCACAGTAATACGTCCTGTTTACTTCTGTTATATCACATGAATTTCTGTTAATAGTCTTGATGACTATGTTCATCTGTTTTATCAGACTTTTAACAATTTGGGTCTTACTTTCTGTAATCTATTTCTTTCATCAATGTTAATGTATCTGTCCATCTCTATTAAATCAAGCAACTAATCCCTTAGCTCATTTTCTTCTGAACTGAGGGCACATTCTTTGCTCTCAAGTTTCCTGTGGGCATTCTAAATAAAGTTCTAGACTACCTTCCTGTGACATATTCTTTTCAGCTGCACCCTGCAGCATCTATTGCTCTTTACATGGGAACTCATTGGCCCATCACTCCATAACATTGATTGTGTCAGACTTGCCACTGTTTCCTGCTCCTTCCCTTGCTGTGCAACTGCAGCCAAACTTTTGTCTGGTTTCCTACTGAAGGCTCCAGAGTATCTTCATATGTCAAATGATCGTATACTATCCATTCCACCAGTTTCTGTGGCATTACCTGAGATGGATTTTCTATAATAAATCCTTCATTTTGCAGCTAATCCATAACTTCTGTTTTTATTTCTTTAGCTTCTCCATTACCATCCTCATTTCTGATTTTCTTCTTTGTTTTCTTATTTTTCTGTATTGTGAAATTTTCCATATCTGGATGCCTTTGTCTATATTTTTCTTCAAATATCTCTGGATCTGCTTTTTTGTAGTGATTCACAGGATCATAGGATGTTACTAGGCTATTGACCTGAAGGTCATTTCAAGCCTGTCCGTTTCATCCCAGTGTAATAAAATTGATACTATAGTCAGTACCCAGGACTGTATTTAGTAATGACTGCCCATGTCCAAGAGGCTATCCCCAGTAAGAATTTATGGTGCCCCATCCACTAGTCCAGGTTCCTTTTGAAGAGTATCATAGAGGTGCTCTGCTTCACATGAATTGGCAGCCTATTCCAAAGATGAGGCAGTCTCTGGGAAACAATTTTGTCCCCCCAGCATGTCCTACTCAAGTAGCAGGCCATATTTAGATCCCTGGAATGGGTATCTCTAATCCCGTTTGATTTATGGATGTGCAGCAAATTCATTAGGTTTGGGTCGGAGATTGCTCTGTAAGCCAGGCATAGGTCTCCCCTAAGAAGTCTATATGATACTGGGTATAGTGACAGGGACTTTAGTCGGTCTGTGTCAGGCATGTGCTGGAGTCCCTTGATCTTCTTTGTTAGAAATCTCTGAGGTCTCTCCAATTGCTGCAGGTGCTTTGTACGGTACACGCAGAAAGGAGCATTATACTCAGTTAAGAACCTGATTAGTGATGAATATAGGGAGTTATAACCATCTTTGCTCTAGAGGTGATGCCTTTGCTAATCAAGTGTGCTACCTAGAAAGCATTCCTTATTACAACTGACACATGGTGATCAAAGGTAAGGTTACAGTCTACTTGTGATCCCAGATCCTTACCACTTTGTAGGTACATAATGTATTGTTAATTTGATAGTGTGAAGGGACATTGTTTTTACTGAAGGGAATTATTTATTTCTTTGCATGTAGTTTGAAACTGTGACTAAGACACCAGTCATTGGTCTGCGTAAGACCTTCCTGAAGTATACCGACATAATGTGGGGATTCGATAATTGTTCCCAGTTTGCAGTCGTCCGCAAACTTGGTCAGCCATAGGCCCTTAGTTTTGGCCTGAACATCTGAGAAGTATATACCAAACAGTAGGGGGCCCAGCACTGAGACTTGTGGCACCTCGCTGGTGACAGGTCTGCTGGCTTGATATGGAGTCACCTACTTTGATAGTGTGTGACCAGTTTGTAAGCCAGTTGGCAACCCATCTTACAACAAAGGGGTTTACATTCAGTTTGTTAAGTTTATTGGTAATGCCTGAGTGTGGAATTGTGTTGAAGGCTTTGGCCAAGTTAAGGTATGCTATATGCACAGATTTTTCCTTGTCAATGGCCCTGGTCACATTTTCAAAGAAATCCACCAGGTTTAAGAGGCAAAATCTGCCCTTGACGAAGCTGTATTGGGTCGGATCCAGGGTTTGGAGATCACCCCTGTCTTTATTTATGATGTCCATAATGATGCATTCTGTGGCCTTTGCTTAAATACTGAACAATATCAGATCTCTTTTTCTTTGCCATTCTTTTTATACCTTCCAAAACTCTCTAGATGTTGTTCTTTATACTTTCACACTTCTGTTGCTTCGTTTTCCAAGTAGCCCAAAGTTTCTTTGTCTGTGTAATGTTTTTCATGGATTTGTTTTATTAATTAACACAAATTTGCCCTCCAGTAAAACAATGATGTCAATTAAAATAACAGCAAATCACACACCTAAACAACAAGTGTCAGCTAAGCTATTATTTGTGTGGCAGTTGGTATGGGGCACTGTCTGTGGTCAGAAATGGCATTTCTCATCCTATGGCAAAAACTCAAAAATAATTTAAGCATGAGCTAAAACTTTGCCATAAGCCATGCAAATAAGGTTGGCTACCCCCTGCATCAGTTAGCAATGAAGATATTAAAACAATTAATGTAATAAGAAAGTGTTCCACATAAAACCATCTGTCTCAAATTATCACTCCAATAAAAGAACACCATATAGTGCAACAGTTACTAGGTTTTCAGATGCAGGTATATTTGCAATCATCTACACATTTGTATTTCTCACCTTACACACTTGGAATGACCGTTCTCCTGTGGTGTTAATAGTTAATCCACATGGTTCAGAAGTCATTGTCTCCTTTTCGCATCGGGTTTGATTCCAAGGTACTATCAGTGATAAATCATTTTTGTGTTATATGGCACAAATACATCCTGTAATTCTGAAAAATGTACATAAGGGCAGCACAAAGGGACAACAATATCATGCAAGTGATTTTGATACTTGCTCAGAGGTGGGACAAAAATGTCATTTTAAGTGTAACTTAGGTATCACTGTGAGGCAAGTATATATACTGATCATCACACATAGCTAATTGCTGTTTCTCACCTAAACAGAGCCAGACCATAGTCAAATGAGGCCCTAGGCAGGGTAATGGATCAGGATCCCCACACATAACAGCCTCCTTGGCAGCAGCCCATAGCAGACACCCCCCCCAGACACACACCCATTCCAGAGTCCTATTACTTGTCTATTTTGCCCGAGTTACCATAAACACTGTTCAGACCTGTCAGTGTGCAAATTAATTTTTTCTTTACTTCTACGATTATTACAGATATCTGGATAGTAATTTAAAATATAGATTTCAAATGTCATAGCACAAACACTGATAGAATTTGCTAAACAAAACAATATAGTCTCACAATGAAAACAGACTTAGCATGTAAAGAAAATAAATTTCTGTGCCCTTGAAACTCACATTAATTGAAATCCACATTCATAGAAATTGCATCTTGCCAATGGCAGACTAAGTTTACTTTTGAGCTGTTTTCAAACCATAGGCCCCTTGCACACATTTTTAGGACTATGATTACTTGCATGTGTTCATTAATTCTTCTTCCTGAATTTATTAAATTATATTCCTTGTATAATACACCACCAGTTGTTAGAGTTGTCTTAAAATTTGCAGTTTTGAACAGTTTTCCAGTAAGCGATGAAACAAAATGTATGAACCGGTAATGAACAAACTACCCATTTCAGAACATTTCAACCATAAAAGACCACTCAAACTTCTGTCATTACAATCCACGTGTATCAGTCAATATGCATAATCTCTGCAGAAGTAAAAGTCATCTGAATAATTCTACATTACAGAGATCTATAACTAATGAAGAGGTTACTGCTGGAAAACAACTTTACCATTTCAGTGTTTCATCTACAAATTCAGTGCCTGCTACCATTGAAGATTTGTTACATTACAAAAAATTGGTAAGTTGGTAATATTGCAGTAGGGAATACCTAGCAAACCAACAACAGTTTCATAGTTGCTAGGTGTCTCATCCAAAGGAGGACACACTCAGGAGTGCAGCATCCACAGCCCCCATTAAAGAACATCACAGTATCAGCAATCCATCTACATAGGTTCATAGGATATTACTAGGCTAATGGTTTAATAGCCCTTAGTCAATGAGAAAACTGTACATCAGTACCCATATTGGAGAATCAGCGTTCTCCAGCAGGGTATTAATGTACAAGTAATGCCCGCTGAGAAGAATGAGTCAGCTGCTTCGCGGCAGCAAATTAAGCTGCCGTGGAGCTCCGAATGAGAAAACGGAATGGTCGTCATTATTTTATGCTCACAAAGCAGCGCTTCTGCTGTTTAGTGAGTGTAAAATTTAAAAAAGAAGACAACTAAAAGAAAGGTGTGTGTGTGTGTGTGTGTGTGTGTGTGTGTGTGTGTGTGTGTGTGTGTGTGTGTGTGTGTGTGAGAGAGAGAGAGTGAGAGAGTGAGAAAGAAAGTGAGAGTGATGTGACTGAATGCAAGTATGTAAGCAGAGGAGACTGTATGTGAAAGAGAGATCGAGAGGGAGTGAAAGCGAACTTGTGTGAGTGAATGCGTGTATGAAAGCAGCTGGAGACTGTGAGAGATTGAGAAAAAGGGTGAGACCGATCTTGTGTTTGTGAATGTGGGTATGAAAGCAAAGAGACTGTGTGCCTGTGTGTTTGTGTGTGTGTGTGTGTGTGTGTGTGTGTGTGTGTGTGTGTGTGTGTGTGTGTGTGTGTGTGTGTGTGTGTGTGTGAGAGAGAGAGAGAGATCAGAGAGTGAGAGAGAAAGCAAGAGTGATGTTTGACTGAATGCATGTATGTAAGCAGAGGAGGCTGTATGTGAGAGAGAAATCAAGAGAGAGAGGTAGAGAGAGGGAGAGAGTGAGCCCGATCTTGTGTGAATGAATGTGTATGAAAGAAGAGGAGACTGTGTGTGTGTGTGTGTGTGTGTGTGTGTGTGTGTGTGTGTGTGTGTGTGTGTGTGTGTGTGTGTGTCTGTGTGAAAGCAGAAGATACTGTGTATGTGTGTATGGGAGAGAGAATATGCTGTATGTAAAATTGTTGTGCTTCACTTGCTTGTTATTTTTTTAAGCACTATTATTATTTTTTATATATGTTTGATGTAAAATGCTTCCTCCAACACCATTAGCATAGACTACAGCAAGTATGAAACATTAGGCAGAGGAACTATTTTACATCAAAAATATATTAAAAAATAAAATAATACTTAAAAAAAACATAAGTAAGTAAAACACAACAATTTACAGAGAGCCCATTGTCTAAGCGCAATAATGCCCTCCAGGGTGTGTGTTAATGTATAATTAATGCCCTTCCAGGGTTGTAGAGGCCCTCAGACTAATTTTACCCAATATAAGGCCCCTAGGGGCAAGAGGATGGCATGGGTTTGTGCCTATGCTTTGAGTATGTTAGATTGCCCCTGTCCATAAGGGATATAGGCGCTACCCCAGGTGTGAATTTGTGATTTCCCATTCATCCATAGTGTGGGAGTAGGACTCACAGCTTTTTGTACCAAAGGCAAGAATGCATTGCTACCTATTGTGCTACTAACAATGCTTTAAAATTCTGTAGCACAAACACTGACCGATACTTGCCAAACAAAACAATTGCACATTTTAAGCAGACTTAGCATGAACAACATTAAACTTCTCTTCCCTTGAAGCTCACAATTCCTTGAAAACACAATAAAGTTCACATTCCTTGAAAATGCATCCCAGATGATTAAGTGAGCAGTCTGGTAGATGGTGTAGCAGATTCGTGTTCTTGTCTCCTGTAACCAAGGTACAGGGTTTGATCCTGAGTAAGTAAATTAACTAACCTGACAGCCCTATATATAGTGACTTAAAGGGATCAAAATAGGAGCTCCTTAGTGAATATTATAGGTCCCACAACCTACCTCAGTTGTGTAGGTATATTGAGCCATAAGCATGCAATACGCTGCCATGACTTGATAACATAAACAAGTGTTCATGATTTTTTTGTAGCTTCTGCAGACATTAAAGGAAACCAAGAAGCATATCAGAAGAGACTGCAATGCCTCAAAGAAGCACAGGGTAAGTATGGATTCAGGTATGACTGATTGCTATTTCATAATAACACTGATTTTACAAATAGGTTATCAATTATCTGGGCATCAGTCTATAACTATTTGTCAGACAACTTTGTGAATATGCATACTCTATATTTGCAAATTATACAGACCTGTATGATTAACTCATGCAACTGCTGCAGTCAGTGGTTAGGTGTACAGAGATGTCTGTGTGTTCAGTTCCAGACAACTGACATTACACTGTAATACACATTTTACAATTCAGTACTTTGTAGCTGCAATCATAATGTAACATAGCATGTAGTCAGTTCCAATATACATTTAAGAAAATGTTCTCCAAAAACTAACTTTTAAATAGTCGCACTTTTTGTAGAATGCATACAATTGTGAGAGCCAGAAAAATGACACCTTCACTGTAACAGCAATTTATGGCCTTACAGAGTCATATCTAGATGCAAGTAATGTTAAAATGTATGTGAAATACGTATTGACTGGGGCATATTAAAATTACACAAGATTTTTATTTTTCTCTTTGTTGTCTCTCCCCGCAGCATCTTTCTCCCTATCATGCGCACTGTTTTTTTTATTAATTTTCATTGCATTTAACAATTATTCCTGCTTCATCATGATCATCAGCATGTGGAGATAGACTGGACTCAGCAGCATGGACTGCCATCCCTCCACAGGGAGCTGTGACTGAGTCACCACCACCAGCAGCACAAGCAGCCAGCACTTCTGGGTCACAACCTGACAGCGTTGCCTTTGCAACTCCTGCACTACCTACACCACTGATGTCAGGTAGCTCTGCCCTATGGGCTGTCCAGTGGTACCCCCTGTAGTGCCAGTGGAGGTGGAAATTGTCACCTGACAAGAGCTGATAGGGCTCATTGAGTAGATTATAGAGTCCTTGGTGCCCGCATCAGCTGTATGGAGAGGATCCTGTAGTAAATTGCCAAATCATATCCCATCCATCACTGGCCTGGGTGTCTGAAACAGGAGACAGTGGTGATATTTCTGAGGGTGAAAACTAGATTCCCACTGTATTCATGATGGACAAGAATGCATCTCCAGAGTCCCATACCTAACCCCAATAATAGTGTCCCGACCCTTCTTGTGTCCATCTTCAACCCTGTCTTATATGTCCTGTATGTGTGCATCTGCTACCTAATCTACCCTACATGCCCTCTTATTCCTAAATACCATTCTCCATATTTCTCTGTCTTTGAAAAAAATGAAAAGGACACCTGTCCCACAAAAAATTATGCCACATATGTAACTCTCCTTCTCACATATGTGCATATGCATTACACACTTGCTTTGGTCTAACTGGTCAAACATTTTTAAGCTGTTGTCATGCATGATGTGACTATCCAAATTTCCCAAATTCTTTTACAAGTAAAATGTTAGGTTGTGAAGAAGTGGATATCTATGGGGCTCTCCCACCACCATCCTCCTCATTCTTTGATTACTCCCCCAGTACGCTACTTTCTGGTTACTGCCCATTTTCACCACTGTCCTACCAGTCCCATTTTGCATCTTTAATCTGGTCAAAATATAAATTCACACACCATACACATGCCAGGAATGGCTGATAAACAGAAATCTCTATTTCTTTTCTCAGCACTTGTGCACCCTTGAGATCAAGCAGAAAAACCTACTGCTAGTTCTCATCCTGTAGCAAAATGTCAGAAAATAATTATGCATATACTAACACTTTGCTCTCAGGTATGCAGATAGGCTTGTCAACAGTGTGCTTCAGTAAGTGGTTCTGACAGGATGAAAGTAATGTCAGTGGTCTCTGTTACTTGTATATACTTTATAGGGTTAACATAGACATGATACGTGGAGTCCAGTGTAATGTACTTGGTGCACTGCTGTATGCAACTGAGAGTGAGATTCTCTCATGTTTTCCTTCCCAGTGGGAAAGTGTGTTCTCTTGAACTTGTACAGATACAAAGATATTTTCAGACTGGTTGCACATATGCCTTGTTATTATCCTACATGTGGTATACACCAGCCTAGGCAACTGCCTCAGTTGCCTACTGCTGGATCTGACTTTGCACCCACCAATGCATGCACGGGTATAGCTTCGCCATGTGGAAGCTTACACACATGTATCTCATTCCCTACCATGGCAATTTATGTGACATGACAAATGTTACACTCAACAGACATGGACATAACAACTTTGAGTACCACAACCAATTACTGTTGCTGTTTAAACCATTGTGCAGTGTTTGGCATCAAGCAACAAAGTTACATTATGGAAAATGACACTTTATGTCCCATGGCAACAACTGCTAAGTTTGCTTTTGGCTGCATTCCAATGGTGCTCATTGCTTAAAATTACTTAACCCCACTGTGCAACAAAAAGCAATTCTAATATCAGTATGAAGACACGACTATTGTTATAAGTTCATAGGTTCATAGGTGGTTACAAGGCTAATGGCCCTAGGGCCTTTACAAGCCTTGCCATGTTATACCAATGTTGTCTAATTGACCATGGTTAGATGGTCTTTATTTGCAGAGAGAGAGTCTATGATCAACACCAACTGACCCTGTCCATGGGGACATAGGTATCACCCCAGGGTAAAGTTACGGTCTCCCATCCAATTTTCTAGGTTGCACTTAAATAGGATCTCTGCTTCAAGTGAATTGGAAGTTTATTCCAGAGGAGTGGTAATCTCTGGGAATCTCTGGGAGACATATATGCCTCTTCAGCTTATTCTGTTGATGTCACAGGCTAGGTTGAGATCCCAAGATCCAGTGACTTTTGCTCCATTTGATTTACAGATGTGCAGCATTTCCATTAGGGCAGGGTGAGAGATTGCTCTGAAGGCCAGGCACAAGTCGCCTGTCAGCAGCCGGTAGGATACAGAGTACAGTGACAGGGCTTTCAGTCTTTCTATGTAGGTTATGTTTTGGAGGCCCTGAATTTTCTTGGTGAGAAACCTCTGTGGTCTCTCCAGCTGTTGCAGGTGAGGTATATGTAAAAGGGAGCATTGCAGTCTACTAGTAGTTTGGTGAGGGTTGAGTACAGAGGGGCTGTAACATCCTTAGTCTTCGATGTGATGCCCTTACTTATGAGATTTGCAAAGTAGAAGGCTTTCCTTACCACTGTGGACACATGGTGATCAAAGTTTAGGTTGCTATCAACCTGTTTTCCCAAATCTCACACCACTGGGTTTGAGCTTAGGAGGGTGCTGTTAATATTGTAATTTGCAGGCACTTCCTCTTTGCCAAAGGAAATAATAATGCACATTTTGCATTTACTTTTAGTCAGTGGCCTTGGCACCAATCATTTGTCTGTGTTAGCCCCCTTTATAATATGTTAACATTGTTGGGGGACTCAATGATATTACTAAGTTTGTAATCATCAGCGAACTTGGTAAACTACAGGCTATCTGCTTTCACCTGGACTTCCAAGAAATAGATTCCAAACAGTAGAGAGCCTAGCACAGATCCTTGTGGTACACCACTGGTAACTGGACTACTGGTAGCGGTAGTCTCCCCAGCTTTGATAGTATGCATTCTGTCGGTGAGCCAGTTGGCTACCCATCTAGTGACATATAGGTTAATCCCGAGCTGGGACAGTTTCTCAAGGACCCTTAAGAGCGAGATTATGTTAAAAGCCTTGGCCAAGTCAAGATAGGCAGTATGTATTCTTTGCATTCATCCAGGGCTTTGGTAACATTTTCAAAGTCCACCAGGTTTAATAAGCATGATCTACCCTTAACAAAGCCAAACTGAGTCAGGTCAAGAGTTTGAAGGTCACCTATATCCTTGTTGATAAAGTCCATGATGATTCTTTCCATGGCCTTACAGATAAGGCTAGTTAGGCTTTTGAGCCTATAGTTCCTAGGGTTGGTTGGTGGATCCCCTTTGTGACAGGGATTATTGTTGCTGTTCTCTACTTTGCAGGAACAAAGCCAGTGCTCAGGCTGTGGTTAAAGAAAGTGGCAAGTGGTTCTGCTAGGTCTTGTTTTAGATTGTTTAGTATGCAGCCTGGTGTGTTATCTGGTCTCACAGAGGTTGAGTTTTTGACCTTGGATAGTGGGGAATTGACCTTCTCATTGGAGATACTAGGTAGAGGACTGGTGTCAGCTATGCTTTGGGGTATGGCTGGTGGGGACAGGGGTGAACTTTGTGCAAAATATGGGAGCTAGCAGGTTGGCAATTTCCTCCAGTTCAGTATGAGTGGTACCATCCACTATAAGTTCAGCACATAGCTGGGCATTCACTTTTAGTTTTGGGACAGAGCTAAAGAATACCTTATGATTATCCTTAGATAGGGATGTTAATTTAGCCTTGTAACTAGCTTTAGAGGGCTTTACAAGAATCTGATTTGCTTGTTCAAGCTATGGAGGGTATTCTTCCTCTGCTGAGTAAGTTCAATCTTGTTCTTAGATAACAATTTCTTCCTTTTGTTATATAATCTGTTTATACTTGAGGTCCACCAGGGTGGCTTATTTTTTCAGAAGAACCTGGTTTTGATACAGTAAGGTACAGTTGAGTCTATACAGTTATTTAAGTGGTTGTACAGAGCATTTCTGCACTCCTCTGCATAGGAGGCATTGCTGACTACGTTAGCAGGGGGTTTGAACATATTTTTATACCATCGCTTAGTAGCCTGTAGTTTGCTTTGGAGAATGTTTCAGTTTTTTTTGCTCCTGTGGGGGTATCAGGTCTGATCATTACTTTGAGCAAATCAGGTTTATGGTCTGACCTTACTTGGGAGGGCAACACACAGAGGGGTAGTGCAGTGACCCCCCCATGTGGATGAGTACCAAATCCAGGACACTTGAGCCCCTTGTGGGATGCAGAATAATATAACTGTTCCAGGGCATTTGTACTGACAAAGTCCAGGAACCTCAGGGTGAGCATATTTGTTCTTCTGTATGTCACCCAATTAATGGAAGGATAGTTGAAATCTCCTGTGACCAAAGAGTTTGGCTGTGTAGTGAGTGACTTGAGCAAGTCCAGGTAGGTGGTGTGCTTCTCATGGTTCATGGTGGGGGACTTGTAGCTAGCTATGAAGTGGTAGGGTATTTTACCTGTAGTTAGTTGGACCTGGACAGCTCAAGAGAGTCATACTGTTTAACCAGTCTCGAGGTGTATTTGGTTTTAATACCTTTAGTTCTTTCATGCTAATTTTGGAGTCTGAATGTGTGGAAGACATTGCTGACTTGCATAGCCGGGGTGTTCTCTGCAGCCTTGAACCATGTCTCAGTGACAGCATAGATGTCAGTCTCTTCCAAGGTGAGGAGTGCTTCCACTGAGTGCAGTTTCTTGTTTAGGCTCCTACCATTAAGCAGCATCACCTTGAGTTTGCCTCGAGTGGATTTTGTATGTTGGGAATTTTGTTGTTTTGACATTGTCTAAAAAGGCACTATGGGGGAGGCAAGCATCTTTGTCAGTATCCAAAAGCCTAGAGAAGACAGATGAAGACCATCTCTGGCAAAGCAGCGTGGTCTGTTGACCATGTCTTCCCAGGCTGACAGATACTGAATCCCCCTGGACTGACACCGGAAGCTAAGCCAATTGTTGAAATAAGTCATTTTTTGTCTATATTGTGGCATCGTCCTGGGTGAAGGTAGGATGCTGCTTAAGGCTAGGGACATACCTGCCTGGGACACATAATCTGAGACTTCAATCTGTCTCTCTTCATATAGTCCAGAGAGGTATGTCTCGAGTCATTCACCCCAACATATACTATGACAGAGTCATAACAGTAATTGTTAAGTGACTTGAGTGCATGCATGATTTGACATATCCTGGCACCTGACAGACAACTGACTGTGACTTTCTCCTTGTCCAGCCTGGTGAGAGGGACATCTGTGTGTCTCACTATGGAGTTGTCTTTGACCAGGACATTTGGTTTTAAGATGTTTTGCCTTACGGGCTTATTTTCTGAGACACTGGTGTGTGTGTGTGTGTGTGTGTTATTATGTGTAGTGTATTCTGTTGATTTACATTGTGTGCAACGGGTTTGTGTTTGGGAGGTACAGTCAACAAAGTGCAAAAGCAACTCAAAAAGTACTTATTTTTTTTATTTCAGCAGTGGATAATTGGATTTCATCAGAATCTCTCCAAACCTCTATCAAAGGTCCAGAAACATTGAGCAGCTCCAGTAAAAAGTGTAACCTCACAAATGCAAGGCTTAAATACAAATGAGAATAAACACTTCTAAGCTATACTACCATGGGAAAGCACACAATTAGATTTCCTCCAGTAATCTCCAACTCAGATGAGGCTCAGACTACACACTTCTGCTACAAGGGTGCAGGGAAGGCCCTCCTAGTGTAAGATGACTGGAATAGTATAACAGGCTTCATAGTTTAATGTACTCCTGATGTGATGTTTGACTTAATACAATATCATGTTGTGAATTGTGATCCATACATTGATAGAATCTGTTTGACAAAGCACATTGCCCGTTTCACCATACATGTGTTTTTCTCCCTTCAACTACATGTATCTGACACTTGTAACATGGCTTTTCCTGTGATTTCAGTGGCAAACACACAGCTCTTTGGTATGTGGATTTAGATAGACAGGTGTTCAAATTCAGCATTGTCTACCTAGTATGAGTGTGCCAGCAAATTGTGACAGGCAGATCTGGCTTATACAACAGGCTGATGTATACTATTCAACTTAGTGGTAACATGTACATGTACATAATTACAGGATTTTGATCCTCAAAAGCCCTTTTATGGAAGCCATGTGCTTTTTAAGTCATCAATTCAAGTGTGTGCTTTCTGCTAACTATGATATGACTTTTTCTGTGGCATCAGCAGTTAATGCATATATCTATAGAATATGGACTTCGATAGGCAGGTGTTTGACTCTGGCAGTATGTACCTAATGTGAGACTGTGAGTATGTGAGCAAATGGTAACAGGCTGGCTTGGCTTCTCCAAGATATGTGATGTGTAGAATGCAACTTACTGGTAACGTACATAATTACAGGATTCTGATTCATAAAAAGCCCATTTAGGGAAGCCATATGCTTTCCAAGACATTGTTCAAGTTATCCCTTCAATTGTGTGCTTTCTGACACTTGTGATATGACTTCTTCTGTACTGCTAGTGGTTAATGTACAGCTCTAGAGAATATGGACTTAGGTGGGTGTTTGGATCTGGCAATGTGTAACTACTGTGAGTGTCCTTGAAAACAGGAACAGATATGATATGGATAATTCAACCTAGTGGTAACATACATTATTACAGGGTTTTGATCCCTCAAAAGCCCTTTTAGGAAGCCATATGCATTCCAGCACGCTGCTTAAGTTATCCCTTTAAGTATGTGCTTTCTGACAACTGTAATATGACTTCTAGGACAGCAGAGGTTAATGCACAGTTATAGAGAATGTGGACTTAGAAAGGTAGGTGTTCGATTCTGCCAATGTGTATCTAAATAGTGACAGTCATGAATGTGTTACTCAAGAGATATAATATGTACCATTCTACTTATGGGTAACATTAACTCAAATGTAGAATTTTAATGTTTCAAGTATTGTTCACCTTTTTAAATGAGCTCCTGGGTGCATTGCAACTCACTGTCCAAGTTATCCCTTCAACTGTCTGCAGTCTAACAACTGTTATGCGAGTTCTTCTGTGGCATCAGCAGTTAATACACAGGTCTACAAAAAGTTGACTATAGATAGGTATATGTTCGATTCCAGTATTGTGTAACTTGCATTACTGTGTTCATAATCAAGTGGTAACAGGCAGGAATGGTTTAGTCAACAGATAGTGATGCCTACAGTACTTACTGTTAACAATTTCACAGGTGTAAGATTTTGCTAACCAGAGTGATGCACTCCTTTTTTTAAATACTTTTATTGAATTATCAGTTGTGACATAAGCAAACTTATATTTATATAAAAATAATCAAACCATATTAACATGTTCATATTTACAAACATTATACATCACATATATTTTTATATATCCTATAATCTAGGCAACATTACATAAATTTGTCTGCCTTCTCTTAATCTCATCCCTTCTTCAAAACATTTTCCTGAATTTATAGTCCCACAGTTTCCATTTCTTTCTATGTAATTTACTCCTACCTCTTTCCAAAGATCCCTCTTCCTGTTCTTTTATCTGTAACATTATTTATATTTCAGGTATATTAGGTTTAGATTTTGATTTTGATTTTCTAGTAATTGTGTTTTTGGCAGCCACCAGAATTAAATGTAACAAAGCCTTTCTATGTCTAGGCAATTTAGATCCTGTACCCCAGCTCAAAAAAAAAAGATAATTTCCTTAGTTAGTTACACTCATTTGCTTGCCCAGTATTCCTGACAGAATACTCTGTTGGGAATTTTTAAAATCTGCCGACTCATTACACTTCCAAAACATATGTTGCCAGTTATCTCTTTCTTTCCCATCACACCTCTAGCATTTGCCATTTAACTGAGGAAAAATTCTTTGGAGTCTTCTCGGGATATAAAAGTATCTATGCAAACACTTCCAGTCATGGTGATTCACTCCTTTTTAAGGGAGCCCCAGTGCATTCAAACACAATACTCGGTTTATCCCTTTGACTGTGTGCCTTCTGAGAACTGTGCTATGAGTGCTGTAGCATCAGCAGCTAATGCACACGTCTGCAGACCTTGAGTTACATAAGCACATGTTCACATCCAGCATTGTCCACCTTGTATGACTGTGTAAAAAAAAAACTTGGTCAGGTGCTGGAATGGCTAAATTCAAATATGTGATGTGTTGTCTTAGTTTTTTTTTTTTTTTTTTAAGGGTGAGTGACTTTGAGTTCCTAAGTGCTGTGCTTCCTTGTCAGCATACACAGTTTAATGATATATGTTTTGTACCTTTTGTTGCACTAATGTTACCATAAAGCAGCATCACTAATGAATGGTGGGGAATAGTATTTGTCTTTCCTTGTCCTGTCAAAAAAAACAGCTGAGATTTTGCCTTTGTTCTTATGGCTGTCCTGGCTGTTGTGCAATGGAAGTTAAGAACAATGCACATAGGACAACAGTATGATATGTCTGTCTAAAAATGTTTTATGTCAAGTCTAACGGCTTCCACAGTTCACTATCAAACTAGGATCTGTGCAGTAACTGAGACCTGGTTCAAGGCTCCAGAGAGCACCCCTGCAATACCAGGCTAAAACTCTTACCACACATTTCGGTCACAAAACCAAGACCGAAACATTAAAGGTGGAGGAGTGTCCATATTCACCAATGTTATTCACACCTCCAGGCTAGTTGCCCAACACAATGCATCTGAAATTCTCCAGGTGCAACTAACACTAGGTAAGACCGCAATCCAAATTGTAGCTTGCTACAGATCCCCCACCATGCCCCAACATTTTCACTACTCCTTTATAAACATACGGGAAAGATACAACCAAACACCCTAATACTGGGTGATTTCAACTACCCTGCCATTAACTGGGAAAACTACTCTGGTACCAACACCTTTTCCCAACGGTTCTTGGAATTCATAAATTTCAACACACTGTATCAACTAATCCATTGTCCCACCAGGGGCTCCAATGTCCTAGACCTGGTCATTACCAACATGGGAGATAGATGCTCCACACCAGTGGTCACCCCCTCATTGGTCAGGTCTGACCATAAGCAAATCACCCTTGACATCCACATCCCTCCCCCACCCCCCAGTAAGGAAACCTCCGTAAAAAACTTCTCCAAAGCCAACTTCATGCTACTGACATCAGAAGTGATAAACTTCATGACACCCATGCAGACGGGATCTGAAAGTTTGACTGCTGAATCCTACACTAAGGCACTGTACAAGCACATCCACTCGTACATGAATCGTGCCATCCCAAATAGAACCAAGATGCTCTCCTCCAAAAAAAGGAAGCCAATCTGGTGGTCCCCTGCTATAAACAAACTATACAACAGAAGGAAGAAACTGTTGCAGAAAAGAGGAAAATCCCATGATGCAAAACCTCCCTCACCAGCCTCAGTAAGAAGCTGAGATCCTTCATGAAATCCTCAAAAGCTAGTTACAAAAATAAAATTGCCAAAGATTCCAAAAACCGCCACAAGGCATTCTATAGTTATGGCAAGAATCTAAATGGCAATGCTCAGATCTGCTCTGAGCTACAACAGAATGGCATTAAATATACTGATCCCAAGGATATTGCCAATATCTTGGCAGATCGATTTAATGCCAACTTCACCCCCCTCTCACCCCGTAAAGGGCCCATCTCAATACCAAAAGACTGCCAACTTCTGTAATCATGGCCACACAGGTAGAAACTGCACTCTCCAAAGCTAAGAATACAGCATCCATGGGACCAGATGACATCCTGGGTTGTGTACTACATGGACTACAAAATGAACTGGCACCTCACCTAAGTGTCATGTTTAATCATAGCCTCACCTCAGGCATCGTGCCCACTGAGTGGCGCACAGCTACAGTTATCCCACTCCACAAGGGGGGATCCACTTTGGATCCCAGGAACTACCGTCCCATCAGTCTGACGAGCCTGATCTGCAAGGGCATGGAACGCATTATCATGGAACTTATAAACAAAGACATTGGCAACCTTCAAACACTAGACCCCACCCAGTTTGGATTTGTGAAGGGCCGATCTTGTCTCCTGAACCTGATTGACTTCTTTGAATCAGTCTCCAGAGCTGTGGACGAGATTAAGGCAGTCCACACAGCCTATCTGGACCTCACCAAGGCCTTTGACACCATCTCCCACTCTGGAATCATAGATAAACTTACTAAGCTGGGCATAAATCCCTACGTCACTCAATGGGTTGCCAACTGGCTTACTGACAGAACCCAGACTGTAAAAGTAGCCGACTCCAAATCCAGCTTCTGACAAGTGACAAGTGGAGTACCTCAGGGTTCAGTCCTGGGAACACTCTTGTTTGGCATCTACTTTTCTGAAGTACAGGCCAACACTAAGGGACTCTGGCTAACAAAGTTTGCAGATGACTGCAAACTGGGAGCCATTATTGAATCCCCAAATTATGTGGATATTCTAGAAAAGGGCCTTACAGTAACAGATGCCTGGTGCCAGAGCCATGGGCTCAAGCTTAATGCCAAGAAATGTATAGTTATCCCCTTTGGAAAAAAATATGTACCCATGAATTACCACATAGGTGGCAGTACACTAAACATTGAAAGTGTGATGAGAGACTTAGGGACACAGGTGGACAGTGGTCTCACCTTCGATAACCACATTGCCACAATAGTCAGGAAATCCTTCTATGTGGCACACCTCATCACTAAGGGCTTTTCAACCAGAAAAAAGGAGGTCATTGCCCCACTGCACTCATCCCTTTTTAGACCCATTATAGAGTATAACGCCCCATTTGGTATGTACCTCACAAGACATCTGCAACAGCTGGAAGGCCACAGAAATACCTCACTAAAAGAATCACAGGCCTAAAGCAGATGCTATATGCTGACCGTCTAAAAAAACTCCAGCTATACTCTGTGGCATATCGTCTACTCAGAAGCGATCTCTGCTTAACATACGAGGTCATGTCAAACCTTGAGCTGTTGGACATGCTCCACTTAAAGAAATCCTAATCCATCAGAGCCACACGCTCCAGGGATCTAAACCTTGTCATCAATGAACAAAACATGCTGGAGGGATAGGTTCCTGACCCAGAGACTTCACATACTCTGGAATAGACTGCCCATACATGTCAAGCAGAGCGCCTCCTTGGCCCTCTTCAAAAGGAACCTTGATGATTGGATGGGAGATAAGAAATTCAGCCCGGGGATCATGTCAATCACCCTGCTAGACAGGGGTCCATGGAAGTAAATATTGTGGGAAGAAATATCCAGAGAATTGTTATGGCTAGGTTTGTATAGGCCCTAGGGCCGATAGTCTAGAACCAACCTATGAACCTATAATGTGCTGTTGAAATTGTCTGTGAACTGTGTTGAGTACTGTGATGTAAGTTTTACTGTTGTGTGTTACACAATCCTCAATTCGGTAGTAATTTTCCAGTAATGTTGTTGCAAATCCTTCTGATGTGTACTTTCTCAATAGTGTGTGTTAAGTATTTTTGTGTAACAGCATTAGCTAATGTGATTAATTAATTAGTAATGTGATATATAATGTGATTATTACATAGGTAAGCAGTCTTTCCAATCCCATGTGATGTACATTGAAGCAGTGTATGAAGCAATTGTTGCCACACAATAATGCATTAATGGAAATGTGTTGTGATAAATTCTCCTTGGATGTAACACTTCTTGTTCTGACATTTTAATCATGTCCGTATTCAGTCACAGATATAAAAGTTATTTATTTTTATTTATTTATTTTACATTTGTTAACCGGGAGAGTCCGACTGGATACATGTCCATTTTCAGCGGAGGCCCGGGGAGAAAAGCTCCAAGTACATAACAGACATATGAACATTGTTAATGCAAAAAAAGGAAGATAGTTGAGTTCTAAATACAATATAAAGATACATCACATCTTGGGAAAAACAACAGCAGCATATAAAAAAACATAGGTCAGTTACAAAGGCGAGGCGCCTTGTAAAAAGTGGTTAAGGATAGTGAGGTAAGAGAAGGGTAAATGATAGTGGTTAATCAGGTTTGGAGCAGGGACATTGCCAGAGAGTATTGAGATGGGGTTTATGCTTTTTTTTGTATTGTAGGAGTGAGGGTTCTGAGGTGAGCATGGTCGGTAGGGAGTTCCACATTTTACCTACAAAGTTTGAGAATAGAGAATCCCAAGCAGAATTATTGGCTTTGGTAGTTTGAGCTAAGATCTTATTGGAGGAGCGTAAAGATTGCAGGTTAATATAGGGTTTTTCAGAGCTGGTGTTTTCTCTGGGTGATACAGTATCTGGTGAGCCGCTTTGAGTTGGTTGAAATGGAGTTGGCTGAAAACTCTAACCACCCTAGTTGCTTCAAGTTAGTGCAGTGGTGCGTTCTAAAGGTGGAATTGGCAAATCTAGCTATGTGATTGTAACAAGAAGCAAGTTTGTTAAGGGTTGTCTTGTTTAGGTTTGTAAAGAGGGGAGGCATAGAAAAGAGTTGATAGTAGGTGTGTGCTGGCAATTGTAATTTTAGCGTGAGAAGTGAAAGTGTTTACTTTTTATTAGAGAGAGCAAGCTGAGAAAGTGAGAAAGTGTTTTACTTATAGAGAGAGCCTTTTTATTGACGGTTTTGATGGCAAGATTGAAATGGGTGTCAAATTTAAGGGAGTTATCAATGGTAACACCCAATAGCTTTGTGTGAGCTTCTGGTGATATAGTGATTCCATTGGAGGATGTAATAGAGAAGGTGGGGAAGAGTCTTGTTAGTGGGTGAGAAAGTAAGTAGTTTTGTTTTGTTGGGGTTGAGAACTAGTTGTCGACTTGAGAACCATTTTTCTATTAGGTTGAAGGTGTCTTGGGTTGAAGCAGTGAGGTCTGCCAGGTTGGAGGCAGTGCTGATGATAGTCGAATCATCTGCATATTGAATGCATGTGGCATGGGGGGTGATTGTGGGTAGGTCATTAACAAAGATGGTGAAGAGAAGAGGGCCAAGAATAGATCCTTGGGGAACTCCAAGTGTAACAGGTAGGCATGTAGATAATTTGTCCTGCCATAGAACAGCCTGTTGCCTATTGGACAGGTAGGATTGGAACCATTTCAGCGTGGAATTGCTGAGTGATAGTTTTTAATGTATGGAGGAGTTGAATGTGGTTCACCATATCAAAGGCCTTGGAGAGGTCTAAGAAAAGAGCAGATGATAGTTTATTATTGTTTCTGAAGTTATTGATGGTATTAGAAAAGGATAGTAGGGCTGATGTGGTACTGTGATTTGGCCTGAAGCCATGTTGGGAGTTAGCTAGAATTTTATTTTTGGTGAGGTGTTCCATCAGTTGTTTGTGGACACACTTTTCCATAATTTTGGCCAGGGGTGAGAGTATAGCTATAGGTTCAGTAGTTGGTTAGCTCTAGTGAGCTACCACCTTTATGGAGAGGAATAATGTGGGACATTTTCCATATGGAGGGATGAAGGCTTCTGACAAGGTACGGTTTATGATTATGGAGACGGATAGGAAATGGCCTCAGCTGCTTTTTGCAGAAACTCAGCTGGGAGAAGGTCAGCTGCTAGCTTAGTGAGTTTTAGTTTTTTAAGAAGAGATGTTATAAAGGATATGGGTACTGGATCGAAGGTAAATAGATGATCTGATGTAGTTGTAGTATTCTGCTGGCATGGGTAGTGGAGTGGGCTGGTTGTTTGTTTGAATTGTGTGGCCAGGGATTGTATAGTTTCTGTGAAGAAACTATTGAATGTGTTAGCAATGTTTACAGGGCACTGTTGTTTGCAAGTTGTTGGAGTGGGGGTGGTTGCCTGGCCTGGGTGCAGGAGCTTGTTTAAGCCTGCCCAGAATTTTTGTGGATTATTAAGGTGTTTGTGTTGGAGGTGGAGGAAGAAGTTTTTTTGATAATTTAAGATCATTCTTTTAGTTTCATTTCTAAGTTGCCGGAAGGTTTGGTGGGAGTGTGGGTCTTTAGAGGTACGCCATGTGACCCACATCTTGTTTCTAGATAGGATTTTGGATTTTGTTTCCTTAGAGAGCCATGGTGCGGTTTTGGTTTTAGTTCTAATGGACAGTATTGGAGCATGGGAATCTAGAATCTTGAGGAAGGTGGTGTTGAAGTAGATAACTGCCTCTTCTAGAGGAAGAGACTTGAGTATTGTCCAGTTGTGGGCTTTAAGTTCAGTTTGAAAAATGGAGGCGTTGAATTTATTATTATTCCTGATTTTTTATGGTTGTAAGAAGGGGGGTGATTTTCTTGAATTTGATAACATAGGTGAGTAAGTGATCACTCATGTCCTCTGGGTGAGTACCTGCTGAGTAGTGGTCAGGATCTTTATTAGTAAGGATCCAGTCCAGGATGCTGTCTTTGTTTTGGGGTTTACCTAGTCTGGTAGGAGTGGATATGAGCTGAGAAAAGCCATGTAGATTTATGCTGCTAGATGGGGAGCAAGTTGCAAATGAACATCCTCCATACAAGTGTTTTCTGGTAGGAGTTCCATCACAGTACAGTGCTTTCACTACTTGTAGGAGCAATATTTACAACTGTTCCATACCTTTTTGCATTTATCCACGTTTATGTATTTTTTCTCCAGTATTCCTGCACTGGGAATTTGAGACATGTGACCATGTGGAGTTCAAAAACGTATTACTTGCACAAATTTTCCAACAAAACATTTCTCATCCTGACCATTTAATGACTGTCTATTAATGTGAATAACCATGACAGTGATATTGCACATGTCCATAAATTCACTCAATGAACTGTACAGCAGTATTATATCTTCAATGTCCACTTATTGTTCAGCTTCCCCTTATTTATGTATTCCTGATTTACTTATCTGTGACATGCATGCTCTTCTGAATCTCTAGATTATTCTGCACAGTCCTTTGTATACGTTGTGCACACACATAAGTTGAGCACTTCCTTCCTTTGACAGTTTCTCAAGCAGCTGCTGTGGGCTCAAGGTGAGTCTGGTCTTTGTATTCAGTGCCTTGGCTTCTTGCATATTTAATTAGCAATGCTGCTCGTCTTGCATACTTGACCAATTGAATTAGCTTCATCAACATGAACACAACAATTATGAACCCCTGGGTATTAAAGGTCACATATGATGCTTTCTTTAAAACCTATTTGAGTACTTATAATGGGCAATTATTAGAGAAATGGAAAAAAGATACTAAAATAAATCCTTGCTTGTTTACAGACATGGAAATAAGATTTTTTTAAATTAGACAGCGGATATTAACTGCACAGTTGATAACAAGAGATTTTTCTGATTTGTTTGATGCTGTATTAAAATATTTATTATGAACCTGGTTGTGAGATGTTAGTATGATTTTTAGAGGACTCCAGACAAGATTATGGCTATATAATACATATAAATGTATGTAGGACTTCTGGAGATTAGGAAACAAAAAATTGCTGTTAAGACATCATTTTAATATAGAATTATGAATGAAAGGTATTGTTCTTGCGGAGTGTTAGAAACTTTTATAGATTATTTGAAATTACTAGGTTAATGGCTCAAGAACCTTTACAAGCCTAGCTGTTTTTACCCAATTTTTACCCAATTTCCTTTCCCTAGAGGAAAGATAGCAAGAGCCAGCAAGCGGGGTTTTGACAATTTTTGCAGATTACCCCTGTCCATGAGGGACATGGGCGCCACCGCAGTAGTCCAGGAGTGAATTTGTAATTTCCCATCCATTGGTCTAGATTGCACTTGAAGATGGCCAAGGAAAGTGTCTGCTTCACACAAATAGGAAGCCTATTCCAGAGAAGGGGCTGGGACACATATCTGTCTCTCTAGCATGATCTATTCATGTCAGATATCAGGTACAGATCCTGGGAGCAGGTAATCTTCATGCAGTTTTGCAAATATGCAACATTTTCATCAGGGCTGGGTCAGAGATTGCCTTGTAGATCAGGCGTAGATCACCCCTCAGGATTTGGTAGAAAACTGAATACAGTGACAGGGCATTTAATCGGTCTGCATATGGTATGTTGGTTATACCCTGTATTTCTTGGTGAGAAATCAATCTTTTAATCATGTATTTCTTAAATATAATCCAGTAAAAGACTTTTGTAATGTTTTTTAAACAATATGAACTTAAGTTGCATGTTTCTGTGAATGGCTTAACTAGTTTGTTATGGGACTAGAATCATTAGGCAGTTCAGAGTAAACAAGACACTTACATGGACAGATGTATTTTGGAGAATTTGGTTTGCCATATGTGCCAAGGTGTTATATAGCAACATACGAAATATGGAACACACTTGATTGGATATTTTCCCTTTTGTACAGCAACATTGTTTATCACTGAAATAGTATGATGTAATGTGCATGTATGTTCTGAGAATTCTTGCAATACAATTAAACATTCTACTCTTTTCAGTAACTACCATGGGATCATTTACAGCTGCAGTGCATTTACTTTGGAACAGCATCTCTCTCATGTTCTTAGCACAGTTTTCTTCACACTAGGTGGCTTCAGACTGAGGATACTAGTCTAACAATGTCGGAAGAGTATCTGAATTCACCTGTGGCATTGCTCCACAGCATTCTGGGTCTGAGGCTGGTGATCAGGAATCAGAGACTTCACATTCCAGAAAGTGACAGAGTAAGCTAGTAAGAGTCACACCTTTTCTGAGACCCTGGAAACACTATACTCCTGACATATACAGAGGTAGTTTTGCTTGAAAATGTTCAGGTTTCCATGGTCTCTTCTTGCAGGGTCTTTCTAATCTCTTGAAATGCCCATTTGATAATGAATACTACTCTTCTCTGCTCTTGATGTGGAGGGAAGATATGACATAAGTTCCACAGTGATTCATCAGGCCATGTTCTTACTTCTGGTACCACAGAATAGGGTAAAATTGGAACTGAATGTCCTTGAACATCACTGTAAGAAAACATGACTGTAGATATTTTATGGCAGCCCTTCCAAAACATGTGATAACTCTTTATGGTGCCAACAGCATACCAAGGCTGTATGTATGTTAGTGTCCTGTATATGTATTGCAGTTTCACTTTTTATAAGACAAAGGATATGCAACAGGAGTATAGTATGTTTGTTTTTGTCAGTTTGCAGCTGTTCTTGAATACTGTTCAAGTACCTGCATACCTTGATTTGAGGTAGGCTATGTCAGCCGTACATGACAACCCTAGAGTGTTTCATTATATTTGGGACAGGAAGAACAGTAGCACCTAGTCATGTCTCTCATCCTATTGTACCATGCTGGCCTACAGCTCTTCAAACTTCAAGAGAAAATAGTTGACACTGAAACTCTCCAGGACGACGACTGTTTTGGCTGGTGTGGGTATTTTTCTCCACCATGTCATCTGGAGGAAATGCATTAGGCATTCTGTCTCTTTCTGCCCCCTGTGTACTTTCTTATCTGTAAGACCTCATCATAGCTGCCTTGCATAAAATTGTGCATCAGTATCAAATTCTGAAACTCTTCTAGTCTAAAGTGAGAAGGTCCCTAGCTTCTCTAGTCTTTGATCACATCCTTTCCCTGCCATCCCATGTATTTTTAGTGGCTATCTTCTGGATTTTCTCCAATAGAATGATGTCCCTTTTTTAATATGGTTCCCTGAACTGCATGCCATACTCGAGGTATGGTATGACCAAGGCCCTCTACAGTGGCAGCATTACATCTTCACTTCAGGTATATATTCGCCTGAGGATATGCTCCAGCATTCTATTTGCTGCTCCCACTGCTCTTTTGTTTTGCCTCTGGTGGCCCGATTCAGGACTGATCAACACTTCTAGATCCATTACCTGCTCTGTTACCATCAGTTCCACTCCCCCATCTGATACTTCACACCATGGTTGCTGTGGTTTAAGTGCAGTACTTTACAATTTTTGCAATGACCCCCCAACTGCCAACTTTCTACCCATTCATTTTGTCAGTTTATTTACAGATCCTTCTTTACACTCTTCCACCATCACAAGAGTATGATCCTCTTCTGTGTTCTCTCAGAAATATATACAACAAGCAGACTGAAGAGTACTGGACCTAGGACAAACTCCTGTGGTACTCCACTGGTCACTTTCAAAGTTTCTGAGATAGTGTGTCTTATTCCACTGTTCATCCAAGCAACATTCTAGTCTCTATTTTAGTTCAGTGTTTTGTGAGGGACTCAGTCAAAGACATTGCTGAACTCCAAGTAGACCATGTCCACTGACAGCTTCTCCTGTCTGTGAATCGATGTTGGTTGATGTCCTGGAGATTGTTGTCTGTTAGAAACGCTAGGAGTCTTGTTCTTGTGCTTATGTCCATGATTTTCCCTACCACTGTTGTTAAGCGAGCAGTCTTGCAGTTCCATGTGCTTTTCCTGATCCCCCTTTACAAGAATGTCCTCTAAACCCCTAGCACTTCTGCACTATCCAGTGATCTACTGAAGATGTCCATTATGGGTCTATTAGCAAACTCTCCAGTTTGCTGAGGACTCTGGGATTAAGCCCACGTAGTCCTTGTGTTTTATCTTCCCTAAGAAAAAACAGATCCCTCTCCATCTGCTCTGTGTCTGTCCTGGTGTCTGTCCACTGTTTTTCCAGTTTTATCCTGCCTCCTTCTCAGCATAGTTCCCACCCCCTACTTTGTTTCATGAACACTGAACAAAATTACTCATTTCAGTATCTCTAATTTTTTCCTGTCTCTGCATTTCTTGTTTCTACTATGTACCTACAATTCAATGCTTCTTACCTTGATAACTGTTTTTTGATGGCTATTTGTTTTACCTTTGTATTCTACATCTAACTTAAAACAGTCCTTACTGGATTAATACAGTCCAGATTTTCTTTCTTTTTATTGTATCACTTTGTTTTTTTATTTATGCGGATTCCTGGAGGTAGACTGCAATAATAACCAGACCTGAGTTATATGTTAAAAGTACAAAAATTGTATAATATGTTGGAGCTTTTCTCCCCAGGCCTCCACTGAAAAAGGGCTCTTCAGCCCAGTCGGACAATCCCGGTCAACAAATGTAAAATAAAAATAAATAAATAAATAATAAAGTGTATTAAAAGCATAACTTGCCTCAAAAAGCTGGTAATAGTCAAGTCAAGAGGTTTAATAAATAATGTAGAAAACCTTCATGACATTTATACGTCAGCTGAGCTCTCTGGAAGAACTGTGTACCACATGACATATAAATCATCATGGCTATCTCATTAGCCTATATACCCTATACATGGCATTCCTTTTTTAATTAGAAAATATATCTCATATATATCTATGATGTAGCATGCATTACATTACACTGATCACAGTACATTAACTTTAACATTATATTAAACGTCATGGGTTATTTGCACCAAATTAAACTTTTTAACATATTCTAAACATATTTTAATAAATGAAAGAGTTCAGTCTTTAAAATCATTGTTTGCTCAGTAGCAGCCAATATGTCTCCTTGATTCTTACAATGGTTTTCCATATGTGGATAATTTTACTGGGCTATTTGCACTGACCCTTCAGTTTTCCTTTGTGATGGTTTTTGCTGTACTACCATTTTATGAGAAGAAACCGCCTCACAGTACTCTCCATGCAAGTCTTGACTACTACAGTTTGCTTATTCTAAGTTTCTAGTAAAAAGTACTGGTAATGATATTTCTGAAATCATACTTCATTTTTTTCTGGTAAAATGTCTATGATTTTTTATCTACACTTTGATGTTTTTCCCATGAGCAACATAAGAACTTGGTTCAGTAGCTTGCCAATCACTTTATATTCAGGGGTCTATATTACATGAGCAAACATTTAGTTAGTCGAATAACTAAATATCGATCACTAAATGTTGAAGACCCAAAACCGCGAACGGCAGTTTCCACTGAGGGAAACAAGTCATTTGGCTGTTACGCAGATTTTGCCCTTTCTTCAATGTGGAGCAATCTCAGAGTTGGTATATTGAGTCATGGGGGCTGTGGGGGGGCATAGCCCCACACTTCATTTATGTTTATTGTTTTTTTTTAGATAGGACAATGGCATTGTTTCCCTGTGTGGAAACTGCCATTTGCGGTTTTGGGTCTTCGGCATTTAGTGATCGATATTTAGTTATTCGATTAACTAAACTTTCGATCACGTAATATAGACCCATATTCAGGTTGTGGTCTTTTATAGTTTTACTTTATCTCCAACTTGTAAGTCTAATAGCATTCTGCAGTTTCAGCCATAGTATCATTTGCAGCTCTTCTGATTTTTGTAGTATTTCCTTTACTTTATATTGTTTGTTTTTTTTCAAGCGTCATCATCATGTTGAAATAGGTAATCTGCTTTTCAACCTTCTACCCATTAACATTTAGGCTGGTGAGAGATTTGAGTTCCTGTAGTGGAGTAAGGAAAATTACTACTTTTGGGGTTTCATGTTTGTAAACTAAGATTTTACATTTTAACTGGATTCTGGAATATGTACAGGACATCTAATACAATGCTGCATGAAAAGGTTATTGCAGTAACTGGCAAATTAAGTACAACAGAAATTATCACTGACTGTGAATGAACATGTTCTGGGTATCATAGTGACAGACTAGACTTTAAAACAGTTCTGTTGCGAAAAGGCAGAGAATATGCAGATATAACTTCTAAATTCAAAACATTTCTTTTTTTTTACAGAAGATATTTTGAAGAAATCTACAATTTTCCTATTGTCAGAAAGCAGATATCCCAGACAAACTAAAAAAAAGCAGTAGATTTAATTAAATTGCATTGTATTTTATTTTATTTATTTATTTATTTTACATTTGTTTACCGGGAAAGTCTGACTGGACACAGGTCCTTTTTCAGCGGAGGTCCAGGTTGAAAACCTCCACCGTTACATCTAACAATATACAATATAAAATACAGCCAAATCTCAGTTACAAGATACTAAACAAATAAAAGTACAGTTACAGAAAATGTTCTGAGACAGACAAATTACTACATAGGTATATATCATGCAAAGTATATGCATGCATAATTCAGTGATGAACACTATATACACTGAGTGGTATTAGATTTATAGATCAAGAAGGAGTGGATAGAGTTGAGATAGCGTGAAGTCAGAATCCGAATAATGGAGAGAGTAGAATAGTGCTAGCCTGGACAGTCGCAGTTGAAGAACCATGTGTTTGATAGGTGTTTTTAAGTGAATTTTTAAAGTCTTTTATAGAAGCAGTGGATGAGATGGTAGGACGCAGTTAATTCCATTGTTTAGCTATTGCGTGAGAGTATAGAGAGGTACCAGCAGCACTGTTGGCTTTGGTTACATTGAGAAGATACATATTATTAGAGCATAGGTTCCTCAAACTAGTGTATAGTGTTTATAAGTGTTGTAAGGCTAGGGTTTTTTGGGGGAGGTGAAGGATTTTATGTGCTAGTAGCAGTTGATTGTAGAGTAGTAGGTGTGGAAATTCGAGCCAATTAAGTTGTTTAAGGGGAGTGCAGTGATGTGTTTTGTATGCGCTATTAGTAGCAAATTTGCTAATCTTATTATAGCAACTAGCTAGTTTGTTTATTTCAGAATTTCTAAGATTGGTGAAGATTGGGGAGGTATATAGGAGTGAGGAAATGAGATGGGTATGTGCTATAGTAGCTCTAGTGGTATCTGTTAAGAACTGTTTATATCTGTAGTGTTCCTAAGTTTTTATGCACTTTTTTATTGTATGTGACATATGAGATATAATAGTGTTGTTGCAGGAAATGATGCTGAAGGTGGTGTTTGCAGATGCATGTTGAGCGGGCTGGAAAATAAGTAGTTTTATCAGAGTTTACTATAAGAAGAGAGTTGGTGAGCCACCTCTCTACAGAGAGAAAGGATTCTTGAGTATAGTGTTATAATACTTGGAGGGAAGATGATGCACAGATTAGTTTAGAATCATCTGCATATTGGATGAGTGTTGAGTGCAGTGTAGATGTGTGGAGGCTGTTGGTGAATAAAGAGAATAGTAAAGGTCCAAGAATAGAGCCCTATGGGACCCCTAGGGTCACAGGGAGAAGAGAAGAGAAGAGAAGACAGTTCCTGATGCCATTTAACTGCCTGCTGTCTCCCAGTGAGGTAACTCTGAAACCATTCAATTGTGGATTGACTAAGATTCATTTCAGATAAAGCAGTAATGAGTTTGTTGGGAGTTCACCATATCGAAAGCTTTGGAGAGATTTAGAAAGATGGCAGAAACAAATTTACCATTATTTCTGTGCTCATTAACTGTGTGAGTAAAGGACATGAGGGCAGTGGTGGTGTTATGAAATTACTTAAATCCATGTTGAGTGTTTCAGAGTAGATTATGAGTATGAAGTTATTCCATAGAAAGGACAAACTTGTTTATGTATGTATGGTAATGGGTACAACTATTTTTTTCAATATGCTTTCACAAGGTAGATGAATAGAGACAAAGACATGCATATTGTCAGATCAATGCGAAAGATTGCTACATGCAGAGTATAGGAAAAGCTCCACTGACCTGTAAGTGCAGCAAAAAACAGCCTGAGGGTTTGTATGACATATGATGTAAACCACTATTCCAGACTGTAGTCAAAGTTGAGTTTTATATCAGAAAAATCAGCAGTAACTGAAGAAAATAGAGGGTCATAATAGGAAGTTATTTCTATTCTTTTTGTTATTTGTGAGATAGAGTTATGATCTAAACAGAAAACTGAACTATGCTGTTATATCACTGAGATATTAAAGTCTACAGAATGTTTAATTTTAAAGCAAAGGCAAAGTAATATATTCAGATTATATTAATCAGAAGACTCAGGGTTCAATTCCTGGTTAACTAGTAACTGCTAGTCTGACACAAAGAACTGAATATTTGGTAGAGTATAGTGAATTCAGATAGAATTCTCTTATTTCAAGGTTGATGTGTTAGGAAACTACAATGTTCAATGTTTTTTGCTTATTTGGTAGATTAAAAATGTCAACATTTATGGGGGGTGTAGAAACGTTCATTCTTGGAATTGTGGCAATACACATGCATTGTCAATGATTTCATACTAATGGTTACCAGTATATTACAAATATATTCAAATTATTTTGCACATATGCATATGTGTAGATTTTTACAATTTTTTTTCTGAAATTAAATGAATCTACATAGGATTACATTATGAGAAGCAATTTTTATGTTAAGCCTTTTTATCTGTATCAGGACAGTAATATGTTATTAGTGATTCTCAAATAATTTTGAGGAACATGAATTAAATAGGACTAAACTCAAAGGGAACAGAAATAACCAAGTTGCAAGACAAAGAGTTGAGTAAAAGGAACCAAAAGGGAATAAATGAAATACAATGACCATGAGACATGAAAAATGAAAGGAAAGTGACATGATATTATAAATTTTGTTTACAGAATACATGATTTTAATGCATGGCAGGACAATAAGGGTGAAAATATAAGCTGTAAATTGGTTTGTGGAAGTACAGTAAGAGCTTTGGGAAGGGTAGATGTGTATAAGTTCATGGAGGTTAAATCCTGACTTTTCTAAAGAGTAAACGACATGAAGACATGTATTTCTAAAATTAGCACAGGTAAATGTGGGATGAATTTATTCACAATGAGAGAAAGGAGAATATGTGATATGATAAAAAAAATCTTTCGTATATATTATTCCAGATAATAAAATGAGATTAGAATATTTCAGTAATTTATTTATTTTTTCACACGACAAAGAAGCTGATAGTTCACAATGGATATAGTTAACCAATCTTTTCTCACGTTAATGGGGGGAAACTTTTGAAATTTTCTTAACTGACATATTTATAATATTGATCCTGCTATGATTTATGAGTGAAACCTTAACACTGAAGATGGTACAGAGCAGGTATTAAATTCATGTTAAGGAGAATACTTAGGCAGAAGTGTCAAGATGTATTTTGTGAAGTAGAATTATTTCAGGCATTATTTCTGTGCAAGTTAAAATAGAAAATACAATTGTGTTCTGTGGAATTATTTCAGACATCATGCTACAACTACTTCTATGCAAGTTGAGATAAGAAAAGCATGACCACGAGTGGTCAATGGTAGGCTGTGATATGAACAAAGGCATTGTCAGAGATGCATAAATAGAAACATTGTCAGACAGGAACTATGTAGATACTATGACCTTGCTCTATGACACTATAATCAAGTTCTTTTGAGAAGACTGTTGTGAGGCATGAGAAAATTTAGTGGATTTGAAAGTGTGAAATGTATGTGGTGAAATAGTGAGGAAGTTTCCATAAGGGTAGCACACTATGAACTGCCATTTAGATGAAAAAGGAATGTTTATTGGATAACTTAACAGTCAGGTAGTAAGCGGGAATTCCATTGGAAAATATTTCAAGGTGACCACCTAGCTGAGCGATTGCAGACTCTTGTATTTAGTGCATATAAAGCCTGGCATGATTTGATTCACCTTGTGATTCTCAAGATGCTGCTATCCTGTTTCCAAATGAAACCTGACTTTGTCCCCAGGAGATTTGGTCCGATAATCCATGACTATCATTTGCATATTTAGTTTTATTTATCTGGACCAGTATCAGGCAGATAATGATACCTAACATATCATGTTGTCATACACCCTGACCAAGATACTAACACTTTTATGAAAAATATCATAACTTGCATATATGAAACATAAACAAAGTATTATTTCTCTGCATGTGTACTAAGTATAGGGTAGATATCAGGGCATAGTTTTACATTCTGATATCAGCTTCAGAATGATACCTTACCCATTCAGTTTTCATGCTGACATACTAAGACATTGACACAGGTATGAAAATACCATATATTTTATAATCTGATATATAAATTAAGTCTTACATATTTGCAGCTGTACTATATGCACCATATTGAATAATGTATAATTAAAATACAGTTAAAATATTTTATCTTCATTTCTGTGCATCTGAGAAAATACATAATGGGGTACTTTCATCTCTTATTCCCACATGCTTTTGGCTGTGAAAGTAAGCCCTGTACAACAAACTCATTAAACAAGCCATGACCAAAATTATTGCAATTTTCATAATCAGTACTATAAAAAATGGCAATGTCTTTATTTCCATGCAGTTTAAAGTCACAGATGTGTATTTTGTTTATTCCCCCTTCAATTCAAACCTGTTGCATGGCAATGGCATCCTATAAATGTCAGTGGAATAATATAAATATAAAACAAAAAATAAACAGATAAATAAGAAAACATTGTTATTACAATGTATGAAATAATTGCTGCTATAGCCTTTCAGTCTGTGCTCAGATCAGATTGTATGTTCATTTGTGAAATTTCGTAACTATTGCTATTCAAAAACTTTAATGTCTTAATTTCCATGTGACCCATAGTCAATGATCCTTCTGTACAGTGAATATAAAAAGTTTACATACCCCTGTTGAAAATGCCACGTTTCTGTAATATAAAAAAAACTTTTCCCACCTTTAATGTGACTTATAACCTGTATAATTCAATTGAAAAACAAATCTGTTAGGGGAAAACATATAAAAAATTAAAAACGTACAATAAACTGGTTGCATAAGTGTGCCAACCCTTAAACTAATACTTTGTTGAAGCAACTTTTGATTTAATTACAGCATTCCATCTTCTTGGGTAGGAGTCTATAGCATGGCACATCTTGACTTGGCAATATTTGCCCACTCTTCCTTGCAAAAGCACTCCAAATCTGTCAGACTGCGAGGGCATCTCTTGTGCACAGCCCTCTTCAGATCACACCACAGATTTTCTATTGGATTTAGGTCTGGGGTTTGGCTGGGCCACTCCAAAACTTTAATTATCTTCTGGTGAAGCCATTCGTTTGTTGATTTGGATGTATGCTTGGGGTTATTATCGTGTTGAAAGGTGAAATTCATCTTAATCTTCAGCTTTCTGGCAGATGCCTGAACGTTTTGGGCCAAAAGGGACTGGTATTTGGAACCATTCATAATTCCCTCCATCTTGACTAAAGCCCCTGTTCCAGCTAAAGAAAAGCAACCCCAAAGCATGATACTGCCACCACCATGCTTCACTGTGGGGATGGTGTTCTTTTGGTGATGCAAAGTGTTGTTTTTACGCCAGACATACCTTTTGGAATTGTGGCCAGAAAGTTCAACCTTGGTCTCATCAGACCATAACACATTTATCCACATGCTTTTGGGAGACTTGGTGTATTATTTTGCAAATTTAGCCGGACCTGGATGTATTTCTGTGTAAGAAAAGGCTTACGTCTTGCAACCCTATCTCACAGCCCAGACATATGGAGAATACGGGAGATTGTTGTCACATGTAGTACAAAACCAATACTTGCCAGAAATTCCTGCAGCTCCTTCAGTATTGCTGTAGGTCTCTTGGCAGTTTCCCTGACCAGTTTTCGTCTTGTTTTTTCATCAGTTTTGGAGGACATCCAGTTCTTTGCAACATCACTGTTGTCCCATATTTTCTCCACTTTTTGATGACTGTCTTCACTGTGTTCCATGGTATATCCAATGCAGTGGAATTTTTTTTGTACCGTTCTCCTGACTGATACCTTTCAGCAATGAGATCCTTTTGATGCTTTGTAAGCTCTCTGTGAACCATGGCTTTTGCAATAGCAGGCAACTGAGTAAATGTCAGGAAAATCCTACTAGGACAGCTGAATTTAATTTGGGGTTAATCAGAGTCTCTTTAATTGATGGCAGGTGTGTACCTAAGAAGACTGAATGCTATAATTAAATCAAAAAGTGCTTTAACAAAGTATTAGTTTAAGGGTGTGCACACTTATGCAACCAGCTTATTGTACGTTTTTTATTTTTTTATATTTTTCTCCTAACAGATTTGTTTGTTTTCCAATTGAATTGTACAGGTTATAGGTCAGATTAAAGGTAGGAAAAGTTTTGAAATGATTTACTGTAGTATCATTTTTTTATATCACAAAAGCCTGTTTTTTTAGCAGGGGGGTGTAAACTTTTTATATCTGCTTCTAGGTTTTTAAACTCACCTTGAGGTATGCCTGGCACTCATAGAATTCTAATCATATTTACATCCGCAGGTTAAATGACAAAATGAGATGTGTGTGTGTGTGTGTGTGTGTGTGTGTGTGTGTGTGTGTGTGTGTGTGTGTGTGTGTGTGTGTGTGTGTGTGTGTGTGTGCGCGTGCGTGTTGCTGGGTATGTGAGAGTCTGCATTTTGTAAAACATCTGCACCTTCTTAAGAATGGGCTATAAGACCAAACCTTTAAATAACTAAATACCACATGATGTCTCACATCAATTACTTGCCACTTTACTTGTATATGAACATGTGCATGCTACTGATACAGGTGATATATATAATCCACTCCGTAAGCATTATTTAATTAGTGAATGTAGGGTTTCTTTTAGAGTTTTTATTTTAGGTCAAGCTATAACACACACACACTGACACACGCACATGCATACACACTACATGTATGCATACTACAGACAATTTGGACAATGCCCATTCACCTACTGCACATCCTTAAAAGGTGGAAGGAAACTGGAACATTCAGAGAAAATCCACAACAGATGCACTTAAGGACATACAGATTCTACTCAGAAGGCACACCAGCTGAGAACTGAACCTGATATACTTTTGTTGTGGTAGCCAGTTTGGCAGCAATTCTACTCACTGTATCACTGTGCTTCCCAGGTATACAACAACTGGTCTGCCTTTTAAACATGTTTAACAGCATTTATGGATTTTGACATTTATAGTGTCGTAATGGCAATGTAAATCATTCAATACAACATTCTTTAAAAAAACAATTATATACTAATATATATCTGAGTATACAAATTGAGACAGAGATAAAAAAAATATAACTCACTAGCAGCTGGATATTGCCAAAGGCCAACATTATATTCTTATGTGTGTTATGTAACTAGCTTTGCTAGTTAGCCACTCTGGGATGACTACGGACATGCAGTAAAAACTTCTAACTAGGAAAATAAAGTTGCAGAAACCTGTTAAAAGATGGAATATGTTCAGTACTCCATAACCCCACATAGAAATTCAAAACCACCAAAACTACAGGTGACAAAAGACAACCAGAGAACGAGAAAATGAGTTGACAGCAGGGTGTGATTTGACTTACGTGCACACAACTCATGCATTTTGTTGCACTGTCCACTGCTCTACTCAAAATACTAAAAATAACTGAAAACACTGCTTAAATAGTTTAAAAGTCCCTGCCTCTTAGGAACATGCCAGTCATGGAAAGGTCTTGCAGGAAGCAACTAGTCTAATTGGTGGCAGGAAAATAGCTCTTTAATTCTTTCTTTTCTCACACAGAGAATACACAGGCCTTCTCCCAGAAAGTCTTCCTTCTGACTGTATGTAGCTGTTTTCCAAGTCCTCTTCTGTGGAAATAATCTTATACTTTTATCAATGTAGACTGACCGTGAAATAAGATATGATTCACTTCTTTTCATCAGTGTATGGTTCTTCCTGTAGGCTGCATTTTCAAGTGGCCGGTTTTAAACTAAACAGAAAGATAAAAATGCTATTTAAGTACCTTCAGACGTTTCCTCATCTCAGGAAATTGCTAATTTCCAAAAAGCAAGTTACTGCTGATCTGTGGCAGGGAATAAACTCTGGTACTCATCGTCATATCACAAAGAGGGGCAGGGGATTTTCCTTTCTAATTTTGTAGCTCTCTTCTTTGACTTCTGTAGAAATAAATTTAGAATAGCAGCATATGGTGCAATAGTAGATTCCAGTCTTTCTTCAGCATTGGAGTCTTCTCAGAATATATTAATGCTAACTGGAGATTTTAAAAGCAAGCAGTCAAAAAATAATTCCATGAGTGTTGATTGAAAGTAAATTCATTTATGGGAGTGACCTTCAAAATATAAATGCGTAATCATTTTTAGGAATAAACAAGATAGTTGAAGTTAAATTAGCATACATGTCAAGTAAATTAAAAGTCAGTGGGTTTAAGAATGTAAAGGGAACCAGGTAGGTGTGATAGGGAATCTGATTTTATTTACATAAACATTTGTAGTAGCAGCTGCTGTCTGAAGAAAACCTAAAAAAGTGTTGCCTTTACATTAGCTATAAAAATCAGTTGATCTGGTAATTTCAAAAGTTCCAGATCAGTTAATTTACACTCAATCTCATAAAGAGGCACAATGTTTGCCTTCTCTCTTAATCTCAATAAATCTTCATGTTCAATAATGATGAAGGAAAATGAATGCAAAATTACTGTATTAGACCCAGACTTAGGGCTGCCAGTGAAAGTATGAGAAATGATTTATCATTTTTGCTATCAAGCAGCAATTTTTTGAAACATTTTCCAAGACTGATGTCAACATTTCTGACAACTGGAAACATAAATTACATAAATTAGAAAGGGACAGGGCTGAATATGAGCAAGGGAAAGACTAGTTTGTTAAACACTTTGTTAGGGGGAAGTAGAAATGTTTCCTTTAGGGACAATATTGACTCTGTTGGAGATTCTTCAGTTATTGGTGATGTTAACAATAGAGGTGTTGATGATGAAGAGATATTTTTAAAATCACCACAAATCAGACGGTCACAGAGGTTGGCCAATCAACCTCAGGGTTACAACCATGGCACAACCAAGACCCCAACACAGAGGATCATTTTACAATCGGCAAGGGAGGGGCAGAGGACGAGGCAGACATTGACTTTATGTAAGTGTGGTTGCCATTTGTTCTTGGACAATAATGAGGTGGACACTTAAGATTTTCAATGTATCTAGTACTGAGTAGTCCGAAAGTTATATGTCAATTTTTAAAAAAGGGTTTACTTTCATCCCTAGTTTTAATTGGACATTGTTCAGGCTTTAAATCAACTTAAGTTATTTTGTAGGAATTGTAGTTTGATGTTGCACTTTGCTGAAAGAAATTATATTAACAATGAAGTTTTCAATGGACTATGTAAGAAAAGCATTTATTTACCACCCGTAAATCTATCTGTTTCTATTTTTGAAAAATTATGCGAACATCAGTTTAGATTGGTGTATAACAAAAATAGAAAAATAATGTTTGATAATTTGTCAGTGGTTGAAAGGGAGCTTCTTCGTGATTTAGTCAAAGATAAAAACATCCGTATTAAGAAACCTGACAAAGGTAGGGGGTGGTGGTTATTATGGATAGTAGTATTTATTCCTCAAAAATGAGTTAACTTTTGGTGGATGGGAAGATGTATGTAAGGGTGTCCTTGAATAAGATTAACATGGCTTTTGCTAGATTGGATGTTATGTTGTTGGATATGGTTATGCAAAATTAATTGGCCCATGGAGTTTGGAAATATTTGAATGTAGATAGACCAAAGCTTGCATATATCTTTGGTATTCCAAAGATACATAAGGATGCTCATGTTCTGCCCCTAAGACCTATTGTTTCTGCAAAGGGCTCCAAGAAAGAGCCCCTGCAAAATGCATTGATTTTAAATCTAAATCAATTTTGGAAGCAGAAAAATACATTTTAAAGGATTCCTGGAATTTATTGGAGAATCTGAGTTTTTGGACTATCTGGACACTGTTCCTTTCATTATGGTTGATGTGGTTGATTTATTTACGGTGATTCCCCATGAGGTAGGTGTGGACTGGTTTTTGATATATTTATACCAGTTTTCCACACTGCCTTCTGAGGAAATACTTTCTCTTACAGCTTTGTTGGAGCTAATTTTGACCAATAATTTTCTTCAGTTTGATGGAGAATATTTTCACCAGGTTTCAGGAGTACTCATGGGGGCTGCATGTGCCCCCTTTTATGTCAATATTGTACTTGCAATGTGGGAGAAGGCCAGTGTTTTTACTTCTGATTTTTTAGCCCTTGTACACGGCTACTATAGATTCCTGGATGATGTGTTGAGTTTATGTAAAGGCAGTAGAGAACAATGGGAGTATTTTTACAATCTGTGGGGAAGATTTATGAATTTCTTGAGGTTTACATATATTAATGATTCAAATTCAAGTAATTTTTTGGATTTAACCTGTGTAAGGCTGTCCTTCACCATCGTTTTACTTCTACCATTTACAGAAATGATTTGAAATGTTTATTCTTGGATAGGGGTTATCCCATCAAATTTTTAAACAACATTAAAGCTGAAGTTGTACAACCCAGGTCTGACCATTTTTTACCTATTTTAAGACTGTCAGGGGTTAATACCACCATCGCCTCTCATAATACCCCCCAGCCCCACTGACAACATAGTCTTTTTGGTTGTCCCCTTTAGTAACACAACACATTTGAATGTTGGTATAGTTAAGAGATATTGAGATATTGTATTCAGTGAGGAGTTGAAAAAGATCTTGGGTGAGTTTCCTGTTATTACTTATTCTCGAGGGAAAATTTTGAAGGGTATTCTTGAAAATGGGGTGGGTTAAGTGACGTGGAGTCACAGCTTAATGCAGAAATGTGGATGTTGTAAGATGTGCAGGTTTATACATACAGGTCCATATACTGTTGTCCATAAGTTTAGCCATTATATTCCCTGTCCAGGGAAGGTGAATTATAATACCACGCATTCGGTCTATTTAGCTTTGTGCTTTTTGTGTGATCCATTTTATGTTGGCAAAATGAAGAGAAGGTTAAGGGACAGGATTAGTGAGCATGTTTATGATATTTGTAAGAAAAAGAAGACCAATGCATTCTTCCAGCACTCTTGGGCAGAAAAGAGGAAAATCCCAGGATGCAAAAAACTCCCTTACTGGCCTCAGTAAGAAACTGAGATGCCTCATAAAATCCTCCAAAGCTAGTTATGAAAATAAAATTGCCAAAGATTCCAAAGACAACCACAAAGCATTCTATAACTATGTCAAGAATCTAAATGGCAATGCTCAGATCTGCGCTGAGCTAAAACAGAATGGCATTAAATATACTGATCCAAAGGATATTGCCAATATCCTGGCAGATCAATTCAGTGCCAACTTCACCCCCCTCTCACCCCTAAATGGCCCATCTCAATACCGGAAGATTGCCAAATTCCAGTAATAACGGCCACACAGGTACAAAACGCACTCTCTAAAGCCAAGAATACAGCATCCATGGGACCAGATGACATCCCGGGCTGTGTACTACATGAACTACAATATGAACTGGCACCTCACCTAAGTGTCATGTTTAATCATAGCCTCACCTCAGGTTTCGTGCCCACTGAGTGGCGCAGAGCTACAGTTATCCCAATCCACAAGGGGGGATCCACCTTGGATCCCGGAAACTACCGTCCCATCAGTCTGACAAGCCTTATCTGCAAGCCATGGAGCATAGTATCATGGAACTTATAAACAAAGACATTGGCAACCTTCAAACACTGGACCCCACCCAGTTTGGGTTTGTGAAGGGCCGATCTTGTCTCCTGAACCTGATTGACTTCTTTGAATCAGTCTCCAGAGCCATGGACAAGGGTAAGGTGGTCCACACAGCCTATCTAGACCTTGCCAAGGCCTTTGACACCATCCCCCACTCTGGAATCATAGATAAACTTACTAAGTTGGGCATTAACCCCTATGTCATCCAATGGGTTGCTAAATGGCTTACTGATAGAACCCACACTGTAAAAGTAGCCGACTCCAAATCCAGCTCCAGACAAGTGACAAGTGGAGTACCTCAGGGTTCAGTCCTGGGGCCGCTCTTGTTTGGCATCTACTTCTCTGAAGTACAGGTCAACACTAAGGGACTCTGGCTAACAAAGTTTGCAGATGACTGCAAACTGGGAGCCATTATTGAATCCCAAATTATGTGGATACTCTACAAAAGGGCCTTACAGAAACAGATGCTTGGTGCCAGAGCCATGGGCTCAAGCTCAATGCCAAGAAATGTATTGTTATCCCTTTTGGGAAAAAACATGTATCCATGAATTACCATATAGGTGGCAGTACACTAAACACAGAAAGTGTGATAAGAGACTTAGGGACACAGGTGGACAGTGGTCTCACCTTCGATAACCACATTGCCACAACAGTCAGGAAATCCTTCTATGTGGCACACCTCATCACAAAGGGCTTTTCATCCAGAAAAAAGGAGGTCATTGTCCCACTGTACTCATCCCTCATTAGACCCATTATAGAATACAACGCCCCATTTGGTATGTACCTCTCAAGACCTCTGCAACAACTGGAAAGGCCTCAGAAATACCTCACTAAAAGAATCACAGGCCTAAAGCAGATGCCCTATGCTGACCACCTTAAAAAACTCCAGCTATACTCTGTCGCATATCGTCTACTCAGAGGCGATCTCTGCTTAACATACAAGGCCATGTCAAACCCAGAGCTGTTGGACATGCAACACTTAAAGAAATCCCAATCCCTCAGAGCTACACGCTCCAGGGATCTAAACCTTGTCATCACAATAAACAAAACATGCTGGAGGGATAGGTTCCTGACCCAGAGACTCCCCAGACTCTGGAATAGATTGCCCATACATGTCAAGCAGAGTGCCTCTTTGGACCTCTTCAAGAGGAACCTTGACGATTGGATGGGAGAAAGGAAATTCACCCCAGGGATCACGTCAGTCGCCCTGCTAGACAGGGGTCCAGGAAAGTAAATAATGTGGGAAGAAATAGCCAGGGAATTGTTATGGCTAGGCTTGTATAGGCCCTAGGGCTGATAGCCTAGTACCAACCTATGAACCTATGAACCTATGAACTTTTGTGCCACTGATAGAGTTCTTGTGACACCTTTATGTGGGGATTTAGATACTAATTTTGTATTATAAAGAATTATGCTGGCAGTTGAGGCTTAATGCCACCCTTTTGCCTGGCATTAATGACAATGTTTCTGTTTCCTAGTATATTAAAAATAAGAGCAGCCAAGGTTTAATCATTCTGTTACTCTGTTATTCATCTTTTACCATTTTATCATTTTAAATTTGGTAATTCCATCATTGATATTTATCTATACATTAATTAACTAATTTATTTATATACACTATATATATTATATATATTGGATAAACATAGTCTTAAATTTCTCCTGTTTATATCATTATATTTTGGTGTTCCAGACAGTTGAATGCTACAAATATTCATCTATATCATATATTTTATAATTTTTGATACGCTTTCAGCATACATCTATATTTACTGTCATTTTAACTGTTGTTTAATTATTTATTATTGGCATGACTTGGGTGTCCTTTTATCCTATATTATGCCTCAATTTTAGGTCAGTTTTAGGTCTTTTTTCATTTTTCATTTTTTTTCTTTCATGTATTTTTATATTAATTCTCAAGTAATTTAGCCATTTGGTCTCACCAAGGTTGTTAACTGATAGTATTAAGTGACTGGCTAATTGTTTTAGAGTACTTTAATATATTTCAGTTGTTTGATATTCCTCACACTCTGATGAAGTCTTTATTCTAAGATGAATGTGCTCAGGTGTAAGGTGGGTTTATGAAAATAAACCCCAATTGTCCAAGTTTGCCTGTGGTTTTTTATTTTTTTAGTTTCTTGTTTTTTGTTTTTATTATTTGAAAGTGCCTCTCTAGTTTGTTTTAAGTGTTTCAGCTAGAATTCTGAAGCTGTCTTTCCCTTTCCCCTTACCCCATTCCTCAGTCTGTCACATAATTTCCTAAACATCTCACACCACATAACCTTTTTGAGCAACTCACTCCAGAGATAATCTACTTTACCCGAAAATAAAACTTGCCTTAGGTCTAGCCTGCAGTTTGCATAATTAATTTTCCACTGATGCTTCATCCTTCCCACTCTGTCCTTCCTCTCCAATTCTTCCTCTTTGCAGTCATATTTCATGCTTTGTGAACTCATCATATCTCCCATGTCTCTCCTTGTTTTAAAAAAACAACAGTCCAATTTCTTTTACACCCTCTTGGTAGTTCCATTCTTCTACCTATCTGACCATTTTGTGGCTTTTGTCTATGCCTTTTCCAGTAATATTGTATCTGTCCTTGTAAGACCTTCCAAATGGTACACAGTAGTTGAGGCAGGGTATACATAGTGCACGGAATCATGGAATGGTTGTCCTAGTTGTTTCTCGAGTCAATCCTTCCCACCTCCCCCCCATATGCATCCTAATATTTTGTTGACTATTACTCTTTCACACTGTGCCTTTTGGTCAAGACTTGATGTTATCCCTACTAGAATCTCCTTTTCTTGCTCTCTTTCCTTTAATATCACTCCTCCTAACGTGAAAGTAGTTTTAAGGTTGTTGAGACCCAAATGCAGTTTCTTGTAGTCATCTGCCCTGCACCTTAACTATCACATTTTTCACCACAAACAACTTTTCCAAGTCTCTCTCTAATTAAATTTCCCTATTATCTGCCCTTGTGCTAATTGTGATGAAAACTATGAAAAAGCTGATAATATTATCAGTGTCATTTGAAGTATAAGATGCATGTATGTTAAATGGCACAGGGTGACAACTGGCACTTATGGCATACCACTAATTGTCTTCCTGGCCCCCAGCATAATTGACCTAACCATTGCCCTCTATATCCTGCCTACCAGACATGCCCTTTTTCATTTCTACATGTTTTCATCCAGTATCCCTATTAGGCTTTTGTGAGAAAGTGGGTTGAAGATTTTGTTGATATTGAAATAAATGTTATACTTGTCAAGTATTTTTTTATTAAATATCAGAAGAGGCATCAATAACAACACAATGACATAACTTAACTATAAGCTGGAATGAATCAGCATCAAACTACAACATGTCTGGCAAAAGTGGCACAAAAATACAAGCACCAGAACTAATGAAAACTCAAATATTTTATTTATTTATTTATTTATTTATTTGACATTTGTTAACTGGGACATGGGCCTATTTTTAGAGGAGGCCGGAGGAGAAAAACTCCATGCACAAAAAGAACATCAGGTGTCTTACAAATATATACAGTGAACACATAAAGTAACACTAGCACATAATAGTGAAATATAAGCAAAAAAAAAAAAAAACGAGAAAAAAATTGAGATATTGGTACATAAAAGCAATTAACAACTGAAATATTTTGCTAGTATATAGAGACTTGTTAGTTAGGATTGAGGCCAGAGCAGAACCAGGAGTTTAGTAGTCTTTCTTGTAAAGCTTTTTTTTTTTTTACAATTGAGACTGTTAGGGATAGATCTGATGGTTAGAGGAATTTTATTCCAGCCCAGTGATACTGTATAAGCTATGGCCTATTGATCTTATAGGCCTGTAAATATCTAACAGAAGTTGGTCAGAGCTCCGGAGAGAGTGATTAGGAGTATAGTAATTGATGAGGGGTGAGATGGGAGGACAGGAATTTTTCTTCTTTTTCTTTCGGCTGTTCCCATTAAGGGTCACCACGGCAGATCATCTGTTTCCATTTCTTCCTGTCCTCTGCATCTTGCTCTGTCACACCAACCACCTGCATGTCCTCTCTCACCACATCCATAAACCTTATCTTAGGCCTTCCCTTTTTCCTCTTACCTGGCAGCTTCATCCTTTGCATCCTTTTCCCAATATATCCAGCATCCCTCCTCAGCACATGTCCAAGCCAATGCAATCTCACCTCTCTGGCTTTGTCTCCAAACTGTCCAACCTAGGCTGACCCTTTAATATACTTATTCCTAATCCTGTCAATCCTCATCACACCCAGTGCAAATCTTAGAATCTTTAACTGTGCCACATTCATCTCTGACTTCTGCCTTTTTGTCAATGCCAATGTCTTCAACCCATATAACATAGCTGGTCTCACTACCCTCTTGTAGACCTTCCCTTTCACTCTTACTGGTACTCGTCTGTCACAAATCACTCCTGACACTCTTCTCCACCCACTCCACTCTGCCTGCACATGGCATGCATATGCATAGGAGGACAAGAATTAAGTTTATTAAATATGAAGTGGGTGGTGAGCAGTTGAGAGAGTAGGCAGCGCTGAGGGAGCTCGAGCCAATTTAAGGATTTTAGAGATAGACAGTGGTGTGAGCTGTAAGGCTGGTTTGCAACAAATCTAGCAATTTTGTTGTAACAGAGTTCTAGTTTTGTTTTCAGAGTGGATTGAAGGTTGGTTAAAATAGATGAAGCATACAGAAGAGATGGAAGAAGATAGGCGTTAGCAAGGGACAGTCTAGAGTCATGGGTAATATCAGTTGTATAGCATCTAATCACATAGTTAATAAAAATAAACTACAAGTGAAACATTTTGCATCTATTTTTGAAATATAAAAGCAAAAATATTAATATGAGTATGTCTAAGAAAAGATAAGAAGCAGAACATAATCAGTTGATGAACTACAAGAAATTAACATGAAAATGTGTAAAAGTTCTACACTTAGTTTAACACAGTCTTTGGAAACTCTGAAACTGAAATATCTTGCAAAGCAACTTATTCAGTAATTATATAAAATGTAGCTAAAGCAGCAGCCAGTATTCATTGCCAAGTCATTTATTTATTAATCAAATTATATTTAATTGTCCTTAAACAAATACATGCCCAAGTTTTTGAATAAAAGGATAAAACCAGAAAATGTGTAGATCAGCATGGAAACAGCCATATGCATAACAAGGAGGATATTAGAAAAATAGCATGCTTTCTTATTAAAAGTTGGCTTATGAATATTAAGAAAAGACCACAAACTGGGTATAACAAATAAATTCCAGATATTGTTCAACTTTATAGAGAAGTCAGCGCTATCCAAATAGGAGGAATAAAATAAGTGACCACTAAATTTAATTTTCAAAAATCAAATAGAACTCAAGGACATAGCCTTAGATGCCATTAATGTTCATTTTAAACTCATAAAGACATTAGTTCTTACCTGAAGAGTTAACATGAGACTTTGGCTGGAGAGTAATCTACATAATACTGATAACTGAAGTGAAAACTCTTGAGAGGTTTTTTTTTTTTTTTACAAAAATATATCGCATAATTAAATAGATTCAAATACAATCTGTGACAGCTGATAGCTGTAAAAGGGGTAAAAGTCTCCACTAATCATTTTCTCCCAGTTAAAACAATGAGACTGCCAACAGCAGGTTAATCAAACTGCATAGGGCCATGTAAATCAAGTTCATTCATTAGAGATTTAAAGCTATTAATAAGATCAGTAGAAACATTTTTCGATACTGAGTTACAGAGCGTGAAGGAATCAAGAAATGGCAGACAGTATAGCCACATCTATGGTATACAATGATAAAGCTCCGAATGCAGGCAACTAAAGTGTTGATAGCAGCTTGGGCTCTTGTAGAAGCTGGTTGGAAGGATAAGAGTGACCAGCCAATGCCAGTTTGCTATCACTGGGGGGAAGATGTGGCTCTGGCTTACCACATGGGTAACACATAAAGGGAACACTAGGGGGGAATTCGATAAAGCCTACACAATTTTTTTTCCTGTAGGAATCATGCCGTGATCCCTAAACAGGAGCGAACATTTTTAGATTTGGTAAGCTCTGCTGAGCAGCGAGCAAGCATGCGCAAACAGGGAAAATTCCGTGGCAGGCAAATAGCCTCATAAGCAGGTGAATCTCATGCAAATTAGGCAGGTTGAGGGATCCAACAAGCAGAAAGATGTCTGTGCAGACTCCGTGTCAGTGTCCATAGTGTACGTGGAAGCATTTATTGTACAGGAGTCTAGACATACAAAAGGGGCCGTAAAACTGCAGAAATATGGACATAAATCCCCTGAAAATGTTACACTACATACACATATGAGGAAAACTATTATTGTGGATGTCAGAAAGAGGAAGGGAATAAGTTAAATTAATACTTGTTTTAATAATCTCGGCATGCCCTCACTGCACACCATGGAGCGCAAACATGCTTCATAGAAAAATAAAAAAACAAAGTGGAAAAAAAAGGATTTTATAATATATGACAGAAATGTATTATAGGACCTTGTGTTGGGTCCTTACAATGCTGCATTGCTGCTGGTCATACGGCTCTGAACTGTATAGTTTCCAGACTGTCAGCATGGATATGTATGCAAATGAGGTGGATTTACTGAATAGCAAAAAGTGGATATTGTGTCCGCATATCCACTTTGTGGAGGCTCTTAGACCATGTTGTTGTTTACACAGGATGGCGCTGACGTCAGGGGATGTGTCCTGTCACTTCTAGGTTTTTTTAAGTTCAGGTGAGCATGTTTGCATGGCTCACCACATCGCTGAGTGTGTTCACGAGGAAAGACTACCCAGGGGACAGTGATGACACAGGCAGCAAGTCATTAAAACCAGATGTATTCAATTATTAATATTGACTGTTGTATAAGCCATGCTGTGAGGTGCGGCACATAGCTTAATTGGCTCACATGAGCACAGTACCCACTTGACAGTGATGACTTAGGCAGTACTGACTGTAAAGCAGATATATTGAATGAATATTTATTATATTGATAAGCTATGCTGCGCAACATGGTGCTGTGTGCCAATCATGCACTAAAATAGGGCCATTTTAATGATGATAATTACATTGTAGGAAGGTGGAATACATAGTCAATCACACATTCTGCACCTACAGCAGGCCTGTATAAAGTATGCATACACCCTACATTCTGATTTTCCCCAATACAATGGACCATTGAAGGACAGACTACGTAATTTTAATTGAGATAATGCTAGGGACTGGTGCAGGTCTGCTACATCTGTATGTGCTAGATGTTGGGGTCAGTGCTGTTGGTGCTGCTGACAATAGGCCTAGGCAGAGAAGGAGAAGAGTGTTCAGGCCCAGGGTAACCTTCCAGGAGCTACATGAACTGGAGATTGTAGAGTGCTAAAGGGTGGACAGGGACATACTACAAGAGCTCAGTGAGCTCTGCTACCCTCAACTCAGAGCCAGGGTTAACAGAGGGAACCCATCCCAGTGGAAGTAAAGGTATGTGTAGCCCTTAGGATACTAGCTACAGGTACTTTCCAAAGACCAACTGGGGACATGATGGGGGTGTCACAGTCATCTGCATCCAGGATACTCCACCAGTTCCTGGATGCTATGCTACCACATTCCAGTTAGCACATATCTTTTCCCCTCTCCCCTGAGGTGAGAGCCAGCAATGTGTAACAGTTCTACCATATAGCACACTACCCTGAAGTACTGGGTGCCATAGGTTGCACTCACGTACACATCAAGGCATCACCCGGTGAGCAGGGTAGAATCTATGTTAACTGCAAGGGGGTAACACTCCATCAACTGCCGGGTCGTGTGCAGTACCCAGGGGATTATCCTGAATGTGTGTGCTGGCAGCCCTGGCAGTTATCACGACTCCCATATCTGGCACCCATTACAGCTGTACCAGATGTTTGTTAGGGGGGACATCCCATAATTTCCATTTATTGGGGGATGCTGGCTATTCCTGGAACCATGGATAATGACACCAAAAAAATGCAAAAAAAAGAAAATATATATACATATATATATATAAAAAAAACAAGAAGCAAAAAATAAGTGGTAATGGCAAACAGTGCCTCCAACCAACAGTCAATTCGTAAAAGCAGAACCATTGCTGGTTTGTGAAACTGTGGTGCATAAGGTTTAACATGAAGGAAGTAGTGAGTATGATGAGTATGATATGGCAGCCTTGAAGAAGGAGCTATTCAAGTTGGAGAATAATTTATGTAAGTTTAAGTGCCTACAATCACTGTATTTTGAGGCTTGTTTAGAATTGAATATTGTCCCACATGGCCTACGGGTATTAAATATGCCCACCTATGGGACTCTGTACAAAGATCTACTCTTAAAATGGCAACAAGTTAATAATGACACTAGTCGTAGTTATATGCAACTACTTATTGACTATTTTAAACCTGAAGAGGCTGATTTATCATCTAATGTCTATCGGATGCAGAAAGAACTATGTGTGAAATATCCACAGTCTATTGTAGATTTAAAACTTGATTCTGTCATTGAGACAGTCAGTGCTTATGAATGGCACCTTCACAGTTACAAGAAGAAAAAAATACATAGGGACTTGCAGAACTTTGCTAACAGGTGGGTCTTTGCTTGGCCCAGAGAACGTAGCAATAATGATGAAGTCAATGGTGGCAATCAACGAACTGTCAATCCAACTGTTGTACAAGCTCCTGTTGAGCCGATGGTCCAATCAGCTGCTATGCCCGCTACCTCAGTCATGGAGGAGGCGGAGTTTATGGGTGAGATGGATGTGATATGTGCCACGCACCCTTCTAATCCATCTGAGAGCAGCGTGGGGGTTGCTGCTAACATACAGGTTGAGAGAGGAGCACGTAGCAAGCATGGCGGATATGAAGTTTTTATTACAAACTTACAAACTGACAAGAGAAGCATTAGTTTAAATGCTGTACCCACCACGAGTTTAACCACGCCGTATCCTATATGACAGGCTCATTTTCGGGACCGTTTGCAGAGCAGGGGTCGGATGAAGCAGAAAGCATTATTGAAAGAAGAACAGCCCATGACCATAAAGAGGATGTGGCAGCAAGGGAACAAATGCTAATATGGAATATATCCCACTGGGTGCTGACAGACAATGAGATTAGAGTCCTGGACAAAGGTATGTCCTTCATTCCAGCAAGTAAAATGACTATTACAGATAATATCCTGGAATTAAAAACATTTACAATTAGTTTAATGCTTAAAATGCAGTTTGCCGATGCTAATGTGAATGACTCTCCTTTAAATAGTTTTAAAAAACCTAGTGGCTATATTCCTGTTAATAATGCAGCAGTTGAAACCTTTGAAAAAGCCTGTGCAAGGGAAATATATAACATGCATAATGGGAATGCTTCTAATAAATGTTTTAATAATTTGAGTAAGGAGGAAAGAGCAGCTTTGAATTTTTTTGTGCCATGATGCCTCTATTTCAATTAGACCAGCAGATAAAGGAGGACCACTGGTCATTATGGACTATAATTATTATAGAGATGCCATGTTTAATATGTTAAATGATGACAAGTTTTATCGAAAAGTTGATTACCAACAAGTACAGAAGTGTAATATGTCTATCTACAATGCTTTATTTGAATGTTTACAGTGCCGCATTATTAGTCTAGATTTGTTTAAGTATTTCAGTAGTAAAGATCCAGTTATACCTATTATACAGGGACTCCCCAAAGTTCATAAACATCCAAAGCTACCTCCCATGAGGCCCATTGTGTCAGGTAGGGGCTAGTCTACGGAGCCCCTATCTATATATGTCGAACGATATTTAAAGCATATGCTAAGGAGGAATAGTAATATTCTGTTGGATACCAAACACTTTTTGAGGGACATGTATACATGCACTAGGTCTTTAGGAATGGGCAGGAAGATGCTGTTGATCACTATGGATGTACAGTCTTTGTTCACTGTCATCCCTAATGTGATAGGTATAGAATATTTCAGACAATATTCAATAGAAGATGGCCTGTATGATGTACAATGTATTGATTTATTATCGTTGCTCATGGAATTGATTCTTGAGAATAACATTTTTATGTTTGAGAATGTTTTATTTAAACAAATGGATGGCGTAGCCATGGGCACTTCTTGTGCCACTGACTACACCAACATTGTAATGGCTATGTGGGAGAAAGTACACCTTCTGAGGGAGTTTGAAGGGTCCCTGAGATTTTACATGAGATTTGTGGACGATCTTTTTGTCCTTTGGGAAGGTGATGAATTATCTTTTGCACCTTTTTTCTCCTATTTGAATGAGAGTACAAACTTCCTCAAGTTCTCCATGAATAGTTCATTTGATGATACTGATTTTCTGGATGTGAAGATGATCCAGAAGGCTGAAGGGCAGTTTGAAACATAGATCTTCAGGAAAGACTGCTATAGAAGCAGCTACCTTCATAGACAAAGTATGCATCCCCAACATATTTTTAAAAACATTGTAAGGGGACAAGGGCTTAGAACATCTAGGCTAACAGCCAATTGTATGAAATGTGAGGGGGAACGTGGTGAATTAAAGGCGAAATTTATACAGAGAGGGTACAGTGAAGATGAGCTTCAGGGTACTCTGATGGAGGTCTCTGGGAGTAGAAACATGGAGGGGAAACCCTATTTTTCTGAAGGAAATCCACTGCTGTTGCCAATGGGAAATGCTTGCAAGCCTATGAGAATATCAGTTACTTAGTCTAGTAACATTAGGATGTTGCAGGACATCTACCACAGAAACTGGAATATTCTATGTGCTGATGAGGATATCAGATAATTGGTAGGGGAAGTTCCGAGATATACCTTTAAAAATAAGAAGAATTTGAAAAGGTTACTGTGTGGACCTCGGTCCCAACAGAGTGGAATACAGAGCCCTAGTGTGAGTAACTTTGGCATGTTTCCCTGTGGCAAATGTAATCTATGTACGCATGTGGACTTTAATGGTGAGTTCCTGCACCCGGATCTGAATAAGGTATTCAAATTCAGACTTATGGCTAATTGTAATCGCGTTAACACTGTTTATTTAGCATATTGCGTGGTCTGCACCTCCTTTTATGTTGGAATGACAACATGGAGGTTAAGGAATCGGATGAGGGAACATCTCTATGACATTGGGAGGATGGCAGACACCAACGCTCTGGCCAAGCATGTTGAGAGGCATGGAGCTGCACATACTTTTAAATTTATGGTAATTGACAGAGTTGTCAATAACTGTAGAGGGGGAGATGTTAAGTTGAAGACAGAAACTAAAGAACTAGAATGGATAGTTAGAGTTAGGGTAAATATGGGAAAGGGCCTCAATGATAAATTGAATATTAAGCCCATTTTATTAGCTAGAGATTTAAACAAGTAGTTGGTGATCTCTATGCTATGCTAGTTCATGTATATATATATGTATGTTTTAAAATATGTATTTTTTATAATATTTCTTTATTGTTACAGTAATTTTTGTATAGAAAGTTTAATTTCTGTTTTATATAGAGTTCTGACTGTTAAGTGAGTTTCAGAAAGGAATTTTGCGTTTGTATTTTAACTGGAGATGAATTTATGCTGAATGCAGTTTGACTTTAAGTCAGAAGGGAAGGGCTATGCATTAGCATAATTAATTGAATTTCTGGGTATAAAACTTGAAAGTTTTTTTCATTATATTGTCTGATGAAGTGGCTTAGTCCGTGAAAGCGCTCACCTGACATCTGTTTTTGGATTAAAAGTGTTTTATGTTATTTACAGCTGTGGTCTGTTGCCTCCTTTTTCTGCTTTTACAAAAAAAAAAAAAAATATATATATATATATATATACATATATATATATATATATATATATATATATATATATATATATATATATATATATATATATATATATATATATATATATATAAATATATATATATATATATATATATATATATATATATATATATATATATATATATATATATATATATATATATATATATATATATATATATATATATATATATAGGAAGTATATATATAGATATATATATATATATATATATGGATATATATATATATATATCCCTACACACACACACATGACACCCACAACACACCCACCAAACACAAAACCCACCAACACACACGACAACACACACACAACCTAACACCAAAACACCACACCACCAACACCAACACACCAACACACAAACTGACACAACACAACACACACACACACAACAGCTAACCACAAACCCTACCCCTAACCCTAACCTCAACTAAAGGTCCCCACACTTACCACACTTTACCTACCCCCCTAAACTAACTCCTAACCCACCCCTAACCTAACAACTCCCTACCTACACTCTAACTCCACACCTGCACTCTGCCTACCTGCACCCTAACCCCAACCTCATATAGTCACACCACCCACAAACACATAGTCCCTACCACCCCCCCTAACTCCACTATCCCACACCTTACCTGTCCCTCCTAACACTAAACTCCTCACTCTTACTATTACACTTTACTGAGTCGAGTTCTTCTCACACTCACCATCTCAGTCATCTCGTCTTCTCTCTTTCTGTTCTGTAGAGTGTCGGTCTTCTAGTCTTTAATTGAAGAAGTGAAGGGGATCCATATATATATACATATATATATATATATATATATATATATATATATATATATATATATATACACACACACAAGGGGGGGAAGAAATGCACACAACTCCCATGGAAGAACGTCATAATGAGGCACAAGCACAAACTAGGAACATCACTGAGCATGTGTTTGGGCTTCTGAAGTCATGGTTCCAGTGCCTGGATATATCTGGTGGAGCCCTGCAGTACTCTCCAGCCACATGTGGACATATATTCACAGTATTGCTGCAGCAGGATCAGCAAAGGGAAGGGATACACAGCCCCCACCAGTGCCTAGGTCACAAAAGCCACAGTCACAGGAGGACTCGGAGGAGGAACCCCCTGCTCATGTCCCTGTAGGCAGATGTAGGCATTCTCAGTACACCCTGGCTTTGGCTAAGAGACAACACATAGCACATTCACTGACAACCTAGAGACCTAGGGACTGACACCTTACTCCTACTCACATACATATATTAAAATTGACGCCAGACAACCCACACAACCTGTACCTATCCATGTATTTGTTGTGTACTGCTTGCATCAGACAGAGTCAGTCCTGAACTACAGTTCTGTCAACTGCTGCATTTGCAAGGTAAGTCTCTAACCTACACAGTACTTGTAAGAATTATTATGATATGGTATTGTATGTATGGATTTGCTACATTTATGCAAGTAAATATAGTGAGCTATTTGGACAGAAATAGCATCCACATGGGAATACAGATACCCATTCCACTATCATGTGTCCTTTAATATTCACTAGGCCTCATGCACGGAATATTCAGTCATCAGTCAAGGGAGATGTTAGACAGTGAGGTTACATGATATTCGGACTGCTGTGTATCCCAGCAGAACTTGCAGTGTTTTTCCCCCACCTCCAACACAGCAGTGTTCCTTTATAATTACTTTAACAATAACTCATCAGTGGTATATCAGCAGTCCAGGAATTCTCAGGGCAGTAACATAGAAATTGATCATATGTTGTATCTCTCACTTAATGCAGGAATAACAACGTGCATATTTATGCTGTTAATTGTGTGATGAATGACCCTTCTCTATCAGACAGCTTGTGTGGCTCAGTGGATTAGAGAAATTAACATGTGTGATGGCAGTGATGGTTCTAATCTAGAAGAATCCCCTTCTTTTGGATGTGGCGTATTATTATGTTGTTATTTACAGACTGTCAGTCAGTGTGTGGTGTAATATTTATTAACCTACGTCACATATTAATTACATCAGACAGCTGTAGAAAGTCGTAGACAATTTGAGTGAAGGGAAGCACTGCAGAAACAGGGACAGATATCATTGTCTGCAACACACAAAATTCCGGACTGGAGTACAGGTTGGTGTGGGCTGGAGGCAGTTTATAAGTAGTGAGTATCCCACTGGGCATGCTCATACACTTAGCTAAACAAAGCACAATCCTGTTGTTCCTTGCTCAGAATGACCTGTTATATATAGATATGTCTAGAGATACATATAATTGTATACATATCTGTTTGTTACTATCTCTCTCTCCCATATATATATATAGGTCTCCTTCAGAAGACTGACAAACCAAAAGACTGAAAATTCAAAATACTGAATGCATTTTTAATGCAGGGGGCAAGCCCCCTTGTATTCCTCATCTGGGGGGCTGCACCCCCACACCCCTGCAAACTATATATACCAACTCCAAGAACACACAACAGTGAAGAAGGGGCAAATTCCATCATTCAGGTTTTTATATAAATATAAAATATTTTCCGTTTGACACACTGAAAAAACAAACCAAAAGTCAAAATGTACCACACGGCACAATGTCGAATCAGCTGAACAAATTCAGCAGATTCAACATTGTTGCCTAACAGATTACTTGATGTCTGCATAGGAGCTCAGGTAAAGGAAGCTCCTATACCTAGCATGTTTTTGCAGGGGGAGAAGCCCCCCTGTGCCCCCAGACCCCATGCTAACTATATATTCCAACTCAAAGATCGCACTACAGTGAGGAGAGGGATGAATTTCTGACAACGCGCTGTACCGCGATCTCTGTACAGTACTTCAAGTTTATATTAGCGAATGCACTGTGCATTCACTGACATAAACTTTCGAACACGGAGATGTTCAGCAAAATGGAAATTTGTACATCCATGTTTCGAGTTTCCATCTCCGAAGATTCTCCATTCCACCTTTTAATAGTAAACCATATATATATATATATATATATATATATATATATATATATATATATATATACATATATATATATATATATATAAATAAATATTTGTCTCTCCCCATATATCTACATAACACTTATATATATCATATACACACAGCTACATTTATATATACATCCCTGTTGTATACATAAATATGTGTGTGGATGTCTATATTGTCCTACATACCCTGATAATGGTGAGTAAAGCTGTACTATGACACATATATAATGTTGCTCAAAGGATCCAAAGTAAGGGCTCAGCAGTAGATAATGCACTTACTTACAGACCCCTGTGCCTGCTGAATGTCACCACACATACAGCAACAAGTGAACAGGTGGTGTAATGTATAATTTTGTCTGCAAATGCATTGACAGGGCACATTGTTCCTGCCCACAGGCTTGCCCATCCAAATGCAAACAGCCATATGTGGCCAAAATGGCAACTGTAGCCACATAGGTAGGATAAATAGTTATCTGACTGCTAGCCTACTAGATGTAGATAACAGTAAGAAGCAATATCACTCTGCAAGCCTCAGACACTGTTCAACACAAGCCTAGTTTATGTAATCCACAAGTAGTTTGCCTGTAGTCACTTGTAAAACAGATGTCAGCTGTGATGTGTGTGATATGTGCTATGATCTATAGTGTGTAAGAATAGATAGGTAGGGGTTCTAATCTCACTACAAGCCACTTGGTGTGATTGTGCATCTCCCTGCAAAACAACTGAGAATCCTTCATTGAGTACCAAACTGCAATGATGCTGCACTTTTTGGCTCTGTAAGTTGATGCCTGCCTCTAAACTACCCTCTTCTACAGGATGCCATGATGTCATATAACTCAAAACAAAACAGCGTAAGAAATTATATATTCTGAATATTATATAATTATAGAATATTATATAATTATATATATTATTATATATATAAATTATATGTATATTTTCTTGAATAAAATGGCAGACTTAATCTGGTTAATTATAAATTGTATTTAAAGTACATAAGGGTTATATTATTATGGCAGCTACTAAATAGACCAGGGCCAGCTCGAATGTCACACTGATAGAGGAAAGGATGTGAATTTAACATGTGTACCAATGACACTTTGTTTTACAGCACAATAAACTACTCCCTTGCCTGATAAAAACTAAAAATATGTTTAGAAAGCTTGTGAGGAAACTATTACTCTATTTTTGTTTTACTTGGATCGCTTGTCTATGTACTTAATAAAGGATTTTTGACTGGAAACAGGCTGCCTGCCCTGCTTGGATTACTTTCGAATACTTAGTAATTCTGTACAATATTTCAAATGATAGATTTTTTATTATTTTTTTGACTTAAGACTAGTTTAAGTTCGCTACTTCTACTACTATTGTCTGATCTGATTAATATGCAGTGATTAGCTACAGATTTATGGACTGAAAATCTTCCACACAGAGATGTTTCTTACACCGTTTTGTTTTTGGGCCCGCTATACTCGTTTAGTGGGTTATTTAAGACTTCAGGAATACCACGGAGGTTACTTGTTTTTTTTATGTCATACACCTCAAGACTACCAAATGCTATTCTAATGTCAGACTTAAGCTGTGGTGCATGTGTGATAAGTACTATGATCTATAGTGTATAAGACTAGATGGATGTGGGTTCTAATCTTACTGCTACCCACTTGGGGTTTGTGTCTGTCTCCATATAACATAAATATGATCACCTCAGTGACTTAGAAAGAGGTAGGGTTTTGCAGTATTTTGGTTGTAGCAGGTGATGTGGTCCTGCAAACGCCTGGCTACAACAAAGCCTGCTGATGTCATCAAGCATATGATGTCTTAAAGAGATAGTAATAGCAGCCTTGAGGTGTGGCATGTGCATTACATACTGTGATGTATGGTGTGTACCATTAGATAGGTAGGTGTTCAAATCAACTTGCAGCCAACTTCAAGTGTGTGTGTGTGTGTGTGTGTGTGTGTGTGTGTGTGTGTGTGTGTGCGTGTGCTGTGCAGTGTCCTGCAAATATTAATTGGATGTGGTGCTATACTCAATGTAGCCAGGTTTGTGTGTGTGGCTGTTAGAGCATTTTACATCAGCTTATGGAATCATAGGATCTTTGAACTTTAGTAGCCCAATGGCCCTTAAGCCCTTACAATCCTAGCCAAGTTTTTATCCTTATTCACACTATCAACACATATTGCCCCTGTCCATGAGGGACACAGGCAGAAGCCCTGTGGTGAAAGGACAGTCACCCAGCCAAACATACAGATGGCATCTGACGAGGCCCATGAGGTGCTTTGTTTGCCATTAGGCAGGATTCTTTTTCAAACGTCTGTTAAAGTCTGCTAGACAGATCTCTCCCAGCAGCAAGTATTACTAATGTCACATGCCAGGTCCTTACAGTGAGTAATTCATGTGCCATGCTACCTACAGATATGCAGCATTTCCAGTCAAGGAGAGTCAGACATTGCCCCATATGCAAGGCATAGATCACCTCTGAGTAGTCTATATGCCACAGGCTACAATGACAGTGATTTCAGATGATCCCCAATGGACAGATACTGAAGATGTGAAGCTCCTTTGTGAGGGACCATTGTGTTGTTTGCAATTGTCAGTATTGCTTGGAAAGCTACATTACAAAGTGGCCATTGCACTCAAATATTGGCATGCTGAGGGAAGATTACATGGAGGTTATAAGTACGTCAATTTTGGGTGACAGTGCCCTCAGTTATGACTTATGATTCCCTTCTTACCATTGGGGAGACATGGTTATCTAAAGTACATTAGGAGTAAACCTGTGTGGCCAAGTCGGTGTGCCCAGGTCTATCACCCCTGAGTATGTACATCAGGTGTTGCTACTGATGTGCTACTTACCAGGAACATAGGTGTTACCGATGGAAATAATACTACATAGATATTTGCATGGAGTTTATGGCCATTAGTATGTCAACAAGCATTTGTTCATCAACACCTTCTTGTAGGATATTGACATAACTCACAGATTCTATGACCACTCAGAGTTTTCAGACATCAACGAACGTTGTCAGCCACACACATTCAGTTTTTGCTTGTACCATGGTTAAATGGATTCCAAGCAGTAGAGGACCCAGGACTGAGCCCTGTTGAACACTTCTGGTTGCAAATTAGCTATTGGAGGCAGATTCCCTATTTTGAGTATGTGTTCCATCAGTGAGCCACTTAGTGACCCCTATAATGATATAACCATTGATGCCTAATTCAGTGATTTTGTCAATGATGCCTGAGTGGGGGATAGAGTCACATGGCTTGGCTAAGTCCAGAGGGTTGTATACCCTGTTGTCCCCCTCATCCAGGTCTTTGGTGACTGCCTCAGACATGTCCACCAGGTTTAACAGCCATGATCTTCCTTTCAGAAATCCAAAGTGTGTATGGTCAACTGTTTGTAGATTACATATATATTTGATGATCAGCTCCTTGATGATTTGCCCCATGGGCTTACAGATATGGATACTCAGTCAACTAGGTCTATAGTTCCAGTGGTTAGTGGATGCACCAGTTCCGTGCAAGGGTATAACAGTTGCTGTTGTCCAGTCAGTGGTTACACTATGATTGTAAGGAGTTCCCAATGGTGTTAGTGATCTCAATGGATCCCATGTAGGCTGCAGCCTGGGATGTTAGCATGTCCAATAGATGCTGTGTATCCTCCATAGAAAGGCCAGTTATGACCTACTCTGTAGATATAGAAGGTATGGAACAGGTTGTAGGGATGTCATGTGGCACATGTGATGGGGACAGGATAGTGAAGTTGACTGCGAATCTGTGGGACAACAGTTAGCTATGAGTACAGACTCATTATATGTTTTATCGTTAAGTACGAGTTCACCAACAATCTGGGCCTTTTCTCTGAGGTTACACATGTAACTACACTGTGTGTTGTGGTTGTCCTTTGGGGGGGGAGGCTAATTTTGTCACATACTGTTTTTGCACAATGCCACAACAACACTATGTGCTTGTTTTAACTAAGGAGGGTGTGCCTCCATTTTAGGGGGGCTCCCTCACTCCAACTGTCACAATGCAATGTCCACCTCTTTTTGTCCAGCCTGCTAATGGCAGCTGTCCACCAGACAGGTTTGCTGTGCCATGAGGAGCATGTTTTCCTCCTGTCAGGTACAGCCGAGTCTATGCAGTTGTACTGGTGGTTGCATAAAGCATGGGTGTAGAGCTCTGCATACTTGCCTGTCCCATCTGAAGGGGGAGGTGCAGTCAAGCTATGTAAACCATCCCCATAGGAGGTAATAAATTGCTTTGCTGAAGTTTATTACTGTATTTTCTGCAAGGGGGCGTGTAGGTGTGATAGTTTTAATGAGACAGATCTGTGGTCAGATCTCACCACGGAGGACCTCACAGTGGAGGGGCTCAGGGGTCACCCATACTGGTAAAGGGTCTATGTTAAATGAACGAATGATCATAATGTCGAATACAACATACTCGACACACTATGATCGTAAGTTCAAAACCTCGAACCCTTAAAATCCCGAAACAAACAAAATCGAAAGATTTTGTTTGTCCCACACCTCCCCTACACTAACATACAAAACACACACATACAACTGATGCATACAAATCCCTACACACTCACATCATTCAAATGCTAACAAACACATCTACACAAACACACCTACTTTTAAAATAAAGTGGGGGGGCTTCACCCCCCCACCTCCCGATGTGGGCTATGCCCACCCCACCCTAACTAAATATACCAACTCCGAGATCGCTGTATATTGGGGAAAGTGCAATTTCCCGGTAATCACAACAAGCAATTACTGGGAAATTGCCCTTTCCCCAATGTACAGTGATCTTGGGGTTGGTATATTAAACAAAGCACCCTGTGCCATCGCCATTCCGAACAGTGTAGCATGCTACGTCACATGCTACACTGACTAGGATGGCCAACCAAAACATTTCAGAACTCCAACTTTTGGCATTTGGAGTGTCCGATTAAATGAACGATCGATCAAACATTGTCGAGTATGTTGTACTTGACATTTTGATCATTTGTTCATTTAACATAGACCCCTGGTAAACACCTGATGCACTACATTGGCTCCCCTTGTGGGGATGTCAGATGAAGACCATCTCTGGAAAAGCATTGAGGTCTGTTGAGCAAGTCATCCCAGGCAGACATGTAGTGGATCCCCTTACAATGACACCACATGCTAAGGCAATTATTGACATCCACCATTTTCCATTTGTATTGAGCCATCATCCTAGGTGAGGGTCAAATGCAGCTGAAAGCTATAGGCGTACATGCAAGAGACACAGAGTGACTAAGGTCAGTCATGTGTCTGCATACAGTCTGGTAACGTATGTCCTGAGTTGTACACACCTGCAGGAACTATGATGTTATTATTATATTACCTGATATTCATTGACTTGTGTCAATGTGTGGTATGGTGTATCATGTCAACCCACAGACAAATAATTGTGACCTTTCCCATATGTAGCCTGGTGGCACGGACATCAGTGTGCCTCATGATGTAATCACCTATGAATAATAGGTTTGTTTTTCTGGTTTGCCTCAGGTGTTTGACTGGTGAGACAGTGGTGCATGATCTATTATGTGTACTGTGGTCTCCAGAGGTATGATTATGTCTACTGAGTTTGCATATAGCTTTCTGAGCTGTCTATTGTTTGAGAATGTGTCTGGTAAAGAGCTCCACACATACAGGTGTGTGCGATGTGGGTGTGGGTGGAGCAGGAGGTGAGCTGTGCATGTTGGCAAAATGCTCACTGCCATATGTACTGACTGGTGTGTGAGACACCATGGAATCAAGGTTTGTAATGCAGTCACATCTCTCACACATTGTGTTTGTGTGGCATAGGAGTAGAGGGGTGGAGACACTTTCCACATCTCAGCAGTCATTGATAATGCCATTAGCAATACAGTCATGCTTGTGTGTATGTCACAGCAGGCCATCATTAGGCAGTGTCATGACAGATGGTGAAATGTAACATGTCACCTTTATGTAGGTCCCCTAAGGTAACACAGTACCTGACAATGTGCCATAACATAGTTGTGTGATTACAATATTTTGCTAGCCATGTGGACCTTGGATTAACCATAATTCTGTTATTAGGCTTAGTCGCTATACCATACCTACGAATGTGACAATGTGCAAGTCCAGCAAAGCTAGGGTCATGCTGCTACACCCTTGGGTTTGACAGTCTGAAACACAGTGTTTGTAGGCATTTCTTGTGGTGAAGATGTGGATGTCCGTGCATGCACAGATGTCTTGTTCAACTTTATAGACATTACTTTGGCCTCGCAAGTCTACATTGCCTGTCAAGCAACCAGACAGCAAACTGGATCTTGTGTGACATGACTCAGAGACCTGGCTAAAACCTGACACCAAAGATACTGCCATTTTACCACACGGCTATAATATAGCTAGACTTGACCATTCAAAACATAAAGGTGGTGGAGTTGCAATCCTCTTTAAGAATCATTTAAATATCTCCACCCTGCCAGTAGACCCAACACAGGATAGCAAAGCAGAAGTCATTATTACAAAACTTCAATTGAATTCTAGGAAATCCCTTTACATAATTTGTATGTACTTACCTCCTGGTAACAATATACCCACTTTAGAAGCCTTTCTCAACTGGGTATCTACAACTTACCCCCAAGAAACTGTAATTCTTGGTGACTTTAATATAGACTGGAAAAGTATTAATGCTGAAAATCCTACTTCTCACATTAACCTCCATGGTTTCACCCAAACCATGACCTCAACTACAAGAATCAATAAGCCTAATAATAAAGACAGTATTCTTGACTGGATACTTATAAACAAAGACAAACAATTATATGATGTAGGAACACTGCCAGATGATGTCAGTGACCACTCTCTGACTTATATTACAAGAGACAAGATTGAATTTCCTAACCTCCCAAACATTAGAAAAATGCTCTACCAAACAGTTTAACATAGATTTATTTCAAGCTGAACTGAACTCATGTAACTGGAACGCTTAAAAACACTTCCTCTTGAAAATGCAGTATTATACTTTAATACTACCTTCTTATCCATTCTTGATAAACATGCCCCCGAACGTACTATCAGAATGAAACCTAACATTGCCCCATGGCTCTCTAAGGAAACTAAAAACTTAATTCTCCAGAAATAAAGTCTGGGCTTTATGGAGACACCATAGAAATAACCCTGATCTTTTTCACTTCCGTCAGCTTAGAAATCTGACAAAAAAAGCAATTATTACTGACAAAAAAAACTTTTACTGTAGACTCCAACAAACAAACCATAACAACCCCAAACAGTTCTGGTCTTCAATCAATAAACTCCTTTCCCCAGGAACAACCAAAACTCCAACCCCTCTCAATGCTGACCCAGACAACCCCCACCAAACTGCTAATGCTTTTAACTCTTTCTTTATTGACTGTATCCAAACCCTAGCCAGACAAATGAACATCAACAATGTCTCCCCTCCAAGTAACCTTATGGACCCATCCTATAACTTTACATTACAACCTATCCCCACATCTTTTATCCATAGACTTATTAACAAACTTAAGCCTTGTACCCCTTCAGCTGACAAGCTCCCATCTCTCTATCTCCAAAGGGCTGCCAAAGTGATTGCATAGCCTATATCCATACTCATAAATAGGACAATCCAAGAAGGAACCATCCCTGATATCTGGAAAGTTTCCCATATTATTCCATTACATAAAGGGGGTAACTCTATCAATTACTCCAACTACAGACCAATTGCTCTCCTTTCTCCATTAGCAAAAATTATGGAAAAATGTATTCACCGGCAACTTCTACAACATCCCACTCTGCACAACATAATAGCAAACTGTCAACATGGTTTTAGACCTTATCATAGTACTACCACTGCTCTCTTATCTTTTGTAGAAACCATCAATAAGAACCATAATAATAACCTTCTCTCTTCTGCTCTCTTTATCGACCTCTCCAAAGCATTTGACATGGTCAACCAGTCCACCTTAATTAACATACTTGAATCCCTCTCCTTTGACAACCTAGCCACTAAATGGTTTAAATCTTACCTTAGCAATAGACAACAAGCAGTTCTATGGGGAAATCAAATCTCTTCTCTCCTACCCATTAACATTGGTGTCCCTCAGGGCTCCATTCTTGGGCCACTTCTATTCTCCCTTTTCATTAATGATCTCCATTCTGCTATCCCTCAGGCTACCTGCATCCAATATGCAGACAACTCTACCCTTATCTGCTCTGCTTCTTCTCCTACTGAACTTTGTTCACTTACTCAAAAGATCTTTAACTCAGTTGAAACATGGTTCTATAAACGTTCCCTCCTACTAAATGCCAAAAAAACTAAACTTCTTCTCTTTACTCCCACCACCCGATCCCCCTCCTTACACTTCACCATTTCCTCTAATAATGCCACGGTTATCGCATCCGATCCTACAACAAAACTGTTAGGAATAACCATCGACAATAATCTCTCTTTTGATCAACACATTAACAACACCATTAAATCGGTCAACAGAAAATTAGGATCCTTATATCGAATTAAACCCTTCCTAACTGAATCTGCTAGAGCCAAGATTGCCCACTCCCATCTATTGTCAACACTTCTCTACGCTTCACCTATATTTACCAACCTTAAGAAAGCCAACCTTAACAAACTGGCTACATGCTATAATAACATTGCCCGCTTCGCCACTGGCAACCCCTTCAGAACCCACCACTGTATTAACCTGAAACAACTAGGCTGGCTGGAATTCCAAAACCTTCTGCTCATCCCCCAACTGAACATTGCCCACAAAATACTGCACCAGCCTTCCAACACCCCTATACTCTCAAAACTTTTAATCCCATACAATAATCTTAACTCTCGTTCTTCTAGGAAACATATGGCTAGATTAACAAAGTCCAATAACTCAGCTGGTGACTCTCTTTTTTCTAGTACAGTAGGAAGGAACTGGAATCTACTACCCAGTGACATAACACTAATCTCATCACAGCCTCTCTTCAAACAAAGAATAAAAGAATACTTGAAAAGTCACTGGCTCTGTTCCTGCACTAATCCTGACTAAATAATTCTACCCCTTCTCTATCTCTTTCCTTCCCCCGCATCTCTCTCCCTCTTCCATGAATAACTATCTCAATTTCTAACTTATCTCTTTTCCTCTTTGCTGAAAGTTTGTTTAATCCTTTCTTGTCTTTTCTTTTTACTTTACTCTCCTCTTCTTACTTTGCTCCCATTTCTCCTCTCTACTATATATTTGTTTTATTTCTTTCCTTCCCTTCTTTTCAAAAATATCTTCTTTTTACTTCCTAACTCACCTTTCCCTGATTTTGTTACCCTTTATTTAGTTTGTTTATAGGTAATGATGTTAGTTCCTATTTGTAAATTTTTTTCTGCCTGCTAACTTTCTTTATTGTCTTTACATTGATGCTGCTGCTTTTGTTGTATTGACTTTCATGTGTTGTATGTTTTTTTTCTGTATATTGTGTGGAGCTTTTCTCCCCAGGCCTCTACTGAAAATGGAAATATATCCAGCTAGGCTAGCCCGGTCAACAAATGTAAAATAAATAAATAAATAAATGTGGGAACACAGATGTTTTCTGTGTACATAACTGCAGAGTGTGACATATCTAGGACATGTGGCTGGTGGACACACTTTGGCAAAAGGTGGCTACTCCTCTGCAGTAGGCCTGAGAGCCATGGCATGCAGATATCCACCATTAAGCTGTTGAAGGTCAGGTTGCATGAACTGTGCTGAAATTGTCACATAACATGGATCACCGCTGCTGTGGCACTTGTTTGAGAAACCTTGGACATCTATGTCACCAGACATTGCACATTATATTGTGACGTTGCAGCTTTGCTCCTAATCACCATCTGGTCAGTTCCCTAGGGGCATACCACTAACCTTGGAACAGAAGGCATAAAACATGCAAAAGCCAAATGATTGCTCAGGTTGCTATTCAAGGCATCTACCTGGAGAAGGGTATATGAAGCCTACTGAGCCTTTCAGGCTGCGAGACAACTATGAGGATGAACAAACAGGCTGTGTCCTGCTTCTCATTATGAGCTTCATAGTAGCGTTTCATTTTTGCTGAGAGAAAAAGTATTGTTGCATGGTATCCCAGGAGAGAACAGTTGTGGTGAGACCAGCGTTAGTAGTAGCCAGGCACTAGCAATTCAGGGGACTCCCCTGCTTTCTGCATTCTTCCCAAAGTGCTTGTGTCCTTTCAGTACATACCACTTGAGTAGTGTCCATCTGCAGAATACCTGTGTAAAACCTCCCACCTTAACTTCACAGGGTATATGTATTACCTTTCCCTCCATTGTTTGTCTGTGCTCTGTACAGACACAGACACCTTGGAAGACTATTTTCTTGGGAAACATGATGGAAGTGCCTGCAATACTTAGTTGCACAGAGGACAACTAGCATGCAGTGCCAAGCAGTGTCCCCAGAGCTCTCAGTCATCTGATATTTAAAGCCATGAAATGAGTTATCATGGAAATGATCAGTAACAGTATCGTACACTTACAGACACTGGATCAAACACAGTTTGCTTTGATCAAGGGCAGATCATGCCTACCCTAACTGATGTACCTCATCGAGTGTTAAACTATGCAATGGATGAGGGGAATATGACTCACTCCACCTATCATGGCCTGACAAGGCATTTGACAATATTAGGCCATCAGGCATTGCTGAAAAACTGCATAGGTTATTTACAAAGTAGTATGTCAGCTGGTGGATATGCAAGTGTCTGATAGTCATTATCTGGGAAGCTAGCATTGGGTAGTCCACTGCTACAATGAGGCCAGTCACCAGTATACTTCCCTCAGAAATCATATATGGAGTACACCTTTTAGCCATTCCCTTCTCTGCAGTCACAGCCACTGTCAGTGACCTCAAACTTACTACATTAGCAGGTGACTGCATATTAGGAGCTGTCTCTGAATCCCACACAGAACCAACACCTATCTAGGATGGCCTGAGACACACATTCAGTTGTTGTCAGAACCACTGACAAATAATAAATGCCTAGGAATGCACAATACTATCCTTTTGGAAGTCATCCACCCCTGGAAAATAGAGTATTGTTTGCACACTGCACACAGTTAAGCCATTACTCAGGGACTTACAGACACAGAGAGTCATCTAGCCTTTGACATTTACTGGTCATTAAGATCTGGGGACTCATTAAATTTTGTACAACCTATAGATTAAGGACTAGCATGTAAATCCCAGACTGTCATTGTTATCCTGTATTTGGCACTCATCACACCTATCACTGTGATCTGATTCCTGACGGTCCTGTGAAAAGTTGAAGGAGAGGTAATGTAAACACCACCGAATGTTGCACTATAAAAGGGTAATACAGCCATATATCTCACATTTACAGCAGCTACTATGTTAATTGTTATGTTGGTAAAAATTTGTGCACGAGATTCAAACTGCAGTTAAACCCCCCCCAAGCAAACACCTGACACCCACATAAAACTACATACACCGTGACACACTGAATGCTACAGTATTCCAATGCTGATCAAACTAAACCTACCTGAATGCACCTCTGGTGTAGAAATTGTGGCACCGACATCAATGACATACAGTGTGATGGATGCCTGGGATCTGTCGTGTGTTCCTATGTTCGCCAGGAATTCCTCAGTGGCTAACAGTGGTTGTTCCACTGCAGGCCCTCCACCGGTGACACCACAATCCCTGGCCATGTCTACTGCTCTTCTGAGTGCTGCATTTATCATGTCGGTTGCACAGTGTCACACCTGCTCATATATCCTGCTCTCGTGACAAACAGCATTAACATCATGGACCAGGTCAGCCTGCAATGCTGCATGCTGTTCCCTGTTTTGCCTCCCCCTGGACAGCAGGAGTTCCTAGTGTTGATGGAAGTCTTCTAGGATGATATAATTCTCAGCATCCATAAATGGGCCCCAGTGTCTTGCATACATTTTTCCTGAAAGACAACAAAATGGGAACACATGTCAGGATCACATACATGGGAGTACACTATGTAGAGATACAGCAATAATAGAATGGCTGTCAGTATTCACTGCTTGATTACACATCTCATATTCCACAGTTTGCAAACATACTAAGGGTGTGGATGCAACTAGGATACTAGCAATAGTCAGCTATTCCTATTTGTGCCATGACAGATACTGATGTATGATCACACACCTAACACAGGTGTTTGTACCCTAGGGGTAACCCCCCTGATAATATGTCAAAACAACAGTCCCAAGCAAATAGCAGTGTGCTATTACAACCACTATAAAGGGACATTGCCAGGAGACGAGTGTACCACATTAACAAAAACCATTCCACCCTTGATGTACTGTACTTCTGCTGTAGGTATAACAAATCTGGAGATGAATGATATGTCATCATTACAGTTCTAAGAAAGGCTCAGTTGTGTTATCCCCATTCCCTTTAAGTGTATTCACACATATGCAGCAGGTTGTAAAAAAGTTAGATAATTGATGGAGTTGATGGAGTTTACTGCATGAAGAAACTCTCATATACAATGGTTCCCCTAGCTAGCTGTTTGCCTTTTTAACATGGTTTTCATTACCATGTGATTGGCTCTTAACCAATCTGTGCTTCTGAAATGCTAATTGCAGCCAATACAGCTGATTTGCAGTATAATCAGCCAATGACATGCAACCACTTAACAAAATATAAGGCCTTCATGTAGATTAGAACCACTTTCTCATATGTTGTGCTGGAAATTACTGGGGTAAATATACTATGTCATTGCAGAAAGTATGTCTGTAGCAGCTACTTTTTACATACAGATGTGTGTGCTACTGGCTGAAGCTGAGCTGCAGGCAATAGGTATAGTCCGAGAGGGTGAACACTTTGAAGGGCAACAAGCTGTAAGAGAAAGTGTGGGACCAGTGGCAGCCTTGTTGTAGAGGCAGAGCCAGATTGAGGGTACCCATTTCACTGGAAATTAAGGTATGTATTTAAGGTAAGTATGTTAGCCAACAGTATCAGTGCCACAATCAAAGGCAAAATGGTTGGTGTGTCCTAGAGAAAGCTAAGAGGGTAGGTTAACCATTATGTCATACAGTTCGATAGGTGCCAAGTCATGTGGGCTGCAGTGTCATACTACTGGGCCAAAATTTCAGTACACACTTCAAAATCCTGTGGGAATTCAGGCTATTGCATGACCTGACATTCTCTGCACTTTCTAGTGTTGTACTAGGAGTAGTTAAGACTGGTCCTATTTGTAGGCCTTTGTGTTCTCTTACTTAGATGGAGACATTTCATCTGTACTGCTTTGGGTGGCTAAATAGGTGATAAGACAGACATACACATCACAATTTTTAATGTTGATGTCCATATAAATGTATTTTCATTGGTAGAGGCAGCTGCAGTTGAACCCAGGCCCATGTGTACCAAAACGTAGCGTTTTCAATGCATTTTGACAACTGAGCTACACTGTCACTGAGAAAGCATGTGTATTTTTACATGTTGCAGATAGCATTCCACAGTTATCTGCTGTTGCAAACTGCACTTACATGTATACCTCTCAGCTGTACAAAGTTTTAAAGAATTACCAGATTTTGCCCTCATATTTTCTGCCTGTTTTTCATAAAATTGCAGTTTTCTGGCAAATTAGTGTTAACATTAAAGACGGAAGTCAGAAAATAATGACAGACATTTGAGTTTCAGACTTCATATCCTTCAGAACATTCATGCTAAATCAATACCTGTTAGTCTATCATCTTTCTAAGTTTGTAAGAGCAATATTTAAAAATTGTCCTGATTTTTTGGACTTGTCCCACTTTTATTTATAGATTTGTCCAGATTTCTTGCTCTAAGAGGTTGAGAGGTATGCTTACATATATTATTGTGTGTATGGCTTTAGAATGCTGTATTTCTCTAATAGAGTCCCAGTTAAAATCCTATTTATACATTAATGTTTTAGCAAGTGTAGTTTTACATGTTGTACACATAATTGCAGGGTTAGCTGCTATTAGATACCTTACTTACATTCAATATTATGTGTATAGCTTTATAGTGATGTATTTCCCTACTAGAGTACCAATTACAGTAATATTTTTCCATATTTCTTTTAGCTGGTTTGCACAGTGCTGCACAATGCTCAGCATTGCTTAAACATGCTTAATGACAAAACCTTGAGAATTACTATGTTTTCATTAAAACACCTGTGTTAATTAGTAGCTGTTTGGCTTGGTGGGTTGAGCCACTGTTCTGTAGGTGCGATAGTCCTGGGTTTGAAATAGGGTGCAGGTGTACTTTTTGAAAGTGGTTAATATTTTTGCAAAAGCATATATCAATGTAGCACTATTTAGCATAGCGAAGCAATGTGGCACAAAGCACCACATCACACAAAAATTATTTAAAGAAAAGAAAAATAGGGAGATAGTACAGTGGTGAAAAGGGGTCCACGCAGGGGGATAAACATAGTGAAAGGCAGGTAGGGATGTGCAGGATGGGTGTAGGAAAGAACCATAGCTATCCATTTCTTTATCAGCAACAAATGTGCACTGTGACAGATTTTTTAGTTGAATTTGGACTGTCAACCCTAGAGAGGGGTGATGACAACCTAACTGCATTGTCAAGCCAATTGAACCAAATTAAGTGTGTCCAGTGGACACAAGTGAAATGGAGAGCTATGTATGGGACGATATTTTTTGGGGGGTACAGATGCCCGTTTTTTTTAAAGTGAGAGTGAAATGTTGGGGAAGGGACAGATGTACATGTGGGGATGTAAGTTGGGAAGGTGAGGAAGCTTTTGCAGACAAACAAGGCAGACAAGACAGCAGACAGGGTTGGTGTGTGACACAAATGAGGGTGAACACCTAGGATGTGGAGGGTGTTGTGGAATCCCAATCCCATGAGCATCCACAGGGTAGCAGTGTGACTCAAGTCCACACCCATGGGACTGTCAGCACTGCTCCTTCACTGCCCCTTTGGTGGCAGTGATGGAGGCTGGTGTCCAGGGTGACACTGCCCCACTAGGATGGTGAACATGCTCTCCATCCAGCACAGGCATGCACTGAAAGCTCATTAAACCACCCTGCATGCCATACCTGGCAGTTCTTGATGGGTGACAAAATCACCCCCTCCACCTCTGCTCCCAGACAGGAGTCCAGCCCTAGCCTGTAAGGCAGAACTACCAGATGCCTCAGGTAATGCAGGGGCAGCAGAAGGGGCACCACCAGGCTGCAGCCCAGATGTACTGGGCCCCGATGTCACGGCCAGTGGAGGCGAGGTAGGTAGATTGCCTGGAACCAGCCTGCCTTTTCACGCTGTAGTAAATTAGATATAAACATAAGTGAGGAACACAACAATAAATAACATAATGGTAAGTATTTTAACAGCACACCAGTATGACATAACCCATAAGGCTAACGTAATAGTTAGTTTAAAATAATATATTAATATCAAACCATAATAATAAATAGTAATAAATTAATACATTTTATAATAATAAATTAGAGAAGATAAGGGGTGGGGAGAGAGAGAAAAACATACCATTAGTGACCCCGCAGTTGATATTACTACACAGACTAATAATACACACTTCTACAAGTGTGCAGTGTCACTTGTTTGCACAGTGACTCCAATTCTTATATAGATGATGTTACACATACATAGCTCTCAACTTGTTAGCATGGGACAGTATGGGGCAAGCACTAGCAAATGCTGGTACACAACTACAGGGAACTCTTTTACATAGTGTACTCATACATTACTACAAGGTGTTCTGTAAATGGGTTTGCCAATAAATTGCATTCCAAGTAATATTGTTTATCTGCTAATCAAGGACCAGACATATGGGGCATTAGTGATTACATTCTGAAAAATCATGACAGTTGAGATGTATGTTCATATACACCAATTAGACTAGACAGCCAGTGATTTCTTAGTTGGCTGCCATGGGATTAGAACCCACAAGCTGTGACTCCAGGAAACATGTGCACTAAATTTAATAGTTGACGGATGTCAGATTAGAAAAGACAAGGCAGTGCATACAGGAATACTTCACACTTATTGGAAAAGAGTATTTAACAACACAATCCTGTTTTACACTTTCACTTTACTGATATTGCTCCTGAAAATCTGGCACTTATACACATGGATATCTGCCCAGAATGTGAGGTACCTTACTCATATACCTTGTTCCTTGAGTGGGAGGAATAAACAGCATTATTTGACTAGAAATTAGCATAACATAGGCTTGAACATTACTGTGGGAATTGCACTACATTTATCAATTTTTTTCTGCAGTCTTTATTCATTTCCATTTTACAGTTGACTGGTATCAGATTAAAATATACATGCAGTGAATGCAGCCATGCTGCATAGTTATTTGAACAGATTACTTCTCAATGCACAATCATACTTTAAACTTTTATTGATAATGTACCTTAAAATCTGGCATTTATACACATGTATATCTGGCCATGACATCAGCTACCTTACTCGTATACCTTTTTCTTTGAGTGGGTGGAATGTACAGCATTATATGACATGAACTGGCCAGAACACAGACTTGAAACTTACTGTGGGTATTACACTACATTTATCACACATTTGTTTTTCAGCAGTATTCATTTCCTTTGTACAGTTGACTGGTGTTAGATTAGAACACACATGCAGTGACTACATGACTAGTGAGCACTTTGTTTCAGCACCATCACCCTTTAAAACTGATTTATTACTGTTGTTTCAAGTCTGGCATGTACAGCATGGATACCTGTGTCAGACATCTAAGTAATAACCCATTTACCGTCATCATTACCTGAGTGCAGTCTGCAGCATATTTCACACAATTAGCATAGCAGAACAGTGACTGTCAATCTCGGCAGACCACAACCTCAACAGATGTTTGTAAGGTGCACTACACAATAATGCATGGTTACTTGACTTAACTTGGTTTACCATTTCAAGTAGGCACTGACACATTACTAAACATGTTACATTTCCCAAGTATGTTATACGTGACTGTTAGGACTGTAAACTCTGTAAATACTTTTTTTATCTTAACAGCACATTATACATTAGGTTATTGTTTGCTTTTTCCCTACTCACCAAACTCATGCCTCATCCTGGCCAGATGCTCTCTATGGGACTAGACATTGTAAGTCCTCTGTTCTGCAGCTGTTGTAAGAGAAACAAAGCATTATGCATACCAGTTTTGCACATATTCACATTTTATACTTATAAGTCACTGGGAAAAATACTTGCATCTCTGTGGGGTGTGCCCAGCCCATGTTTGTTGGACCCAGGTGTCCAAGATTCCCCTCTTTCTACACGTCAGGTCATCATAGTGGTGACAACACTGCTCACCAGCTTGGGGGATACCAGTAGCACTGGTAAGGTCCCTAGCCAACCGATCCCAGGCCTCAGACTTACATTCTGAGCCCTGGTAATTGCTCTGCAGAAGCTGGGGTTCATAGTTTTGGACCAGGAGTCCAAATAACACTTTTGATTCCTGTGCACCCCATTTCTGTACAGAAAAGCACACTCCCTTCCAACACCATCAGGCATATCAGCAGCCAGGTGACAACTCCAATATATGGTGTGAAACTCCCGCCTATTGGCCTTTACATGGGATGCATTCCCACCCTTACATGTCATACTGCAACTTTCAAAAAAGCTGCACATCACTTAGCATTGCATAAACTAGCACAAACTATATAAGCGAAGCTGTGCATTGCGCAAATGGAGTAGACTGTTGATCATGTTTCAGTGGAGCTGATCACTGCGCAAACTCGCACAAACCTTTTAAGCGAGTCTGAGCATTGTGCAAATGGGGTAGCCCATTGCCCATGTTTAAGCAGTTCTGAGGAAGTCTTCTGAGATGAAAGGGCTTGACTGTTTGATTATTGTTTTTAAAATTGTGATTAAAAGGTTTACGGTGGTTCTCTGAATCGTTATTTGGATCTAGCAAGGTGCATGCTGTTTTCTGGCTCCAGACAAACAAGACTTAGTAACAGAATTCTACAACAGAAGTAATTCTAACTACAGATAATACTGTGACAATGCAGAAGGTAGGGACAAGTAGAATAGTAAGTAAACAACAAGTGAAGAAATGTATATGTGTGATATTTATGGGTCTTGGTGTTCATAGGCATAGTGTGGCACTCTGTGCACTGTGTACTGCATAGGCATGTTCCTTAATGGTGGTGTGCAACTGATCCCAAGTCTTTATGAACTTTACAGAGCAGTGCATTGTACACAGTGGTGTATGTAGTGTTCTAGAGCTCATTTTATTCCCACTTCTATCCACAGCCCAGCAGGTGCTGTACTGTGCTGTTTGGCATGAAAGTTGAAAACACTTGTGTATATACTTTGCATACTTAATTACATAGACACCCCCTGCTACATTGTCATTTTCTGTCATATGTGACTGTGATTTATAAATACTTTACAGTCAATAGGCATGACAGCAGAGATAGGGTTATTATCATAAGGTAATGGAAGTGGTGAGCACCCATTGGTGGGAGACAACTAGCATTATGGAGGGGAGAGGGAGAAGTAAAGTTGAGGTAGCATGGTAGTCTTCTACCAGTAAGGTTTTTTCTGTAATGTAAAGGAATGTTTTTATTGTTTATCTTTTGTAACAACATTAATATGTTTGACAGGTGTATATGTTGAGCAACATATCAGCAGGGAAGTGGGATTTCTACATGACATACAATATAAACAAAATGAAGCAAGATGAGGTACAAGGTCTTACCCTACTGTGTACAGATCCTTATGAAGTATGCAGGACTTTAGTATCAGCCCTACTCTGTGGCATATAGTCTTAATGAACAGTGACCTTCCTACCTACTATAGTTTAAGCTTTGCTACCTCTTTTTGATGTATGACTTAAGCAAAGGCAAGAGCAGTGCTTTAGTATTATTTGTGTCTCAGTAGTTAAAAAGTTTGTCTTGCGGTTCTAGGGTTTAGGGTTCAGTATTGACTACCCATTACTGTCTATGTGGAATTTGCATGTTCTCCTCCTCCCACAAGCATGTAGGTTAATTGCCAATACAAAACAGTCATTTACTCTTTTCCTTGATGGCCGGGGGTCCATGATGACCACTTCACTTACCCAATTAATGAACAAAAAAGAAATGAGAACACTGAGTATAGATACAGGTTTATGACCTTAAGCTATACAATTAAAAGTAAATCAATGAACAGTAGACCAGGTATTCTACATTGTAAATGCAAATATACAAAGAATTAACTGATTGATTTATTCAACTGTAGTATTTAAAAAACATGAGGAGTAGCAGTCATAGATGTCAAGACATATTTGGCATGTAAGCATATATATGACCATGGTATTGTGTGGTTCGCTTTAGGAAGGAGTGGGGTTAGGGGTGTAACACTAAAACCACAGTAAGGGACTATAAGAAAGCAAATCACAAAAAAATGGTAGAGGACATGTTAGGGGATTGGAAGAGAATAAGTGGGTTTGCTGATCTCAGGGATAAAAAACGAGAACAAGAGCTACGAAAAATAAGTAATGTTAAGAAAAGAATGTAGACATTGTAGCTATAGAGGAAAATAAGAAATGTGTTAAGGAAACGCAGAGCACACGTAAGAGAAGAAATAAAGGGAAATACCAAGAAATGAAGACAAAAGTCAACAAGGGACATCAAGAGAGCAAAAGGAAGTCTGGAAAGAGAATAGGCAGAAGGAATTAAAAAGGGATGTAAGGAGTGTGTGAGATAAAAAGTGGCAAGGAAAAATAGAAGCAAAACTTGTTAAGTTAAAACGCATGAGTGAAATACAACAGTGGAAAGAAGTAGAGCCCATCAAGCAATACGTCACAACCATTTTTACCAAAGAAAAGGTAAATAATGTGTTGGAAGAACGTAGAAGGTGGAGTGTTGGCAGTGCCATAGGAAGGGTTGAGTAAACAGAGCACATGCTCTGTCTGCTAATTGTAGTAGCTGCTGAAACTTAATAAAATTTTGACAGTTGTCATTAAGTGATCATGGTCACAATCACTTATTAGACAGCTTGTAAACTCTCTGTCATACTCCTCTTATTTTATTAAAGGTGGTGCTAAACTCTCTACATGTCAAATGTATGTTATTTTTAAAGGTGGTATTTTATAGAGTTTAAAAACTGTCTCAAAAATGATCATAATCATAATGTTTTAACAGTAGCTTGTAGGCTGTTAACATGGACATTTTTCCTAGGATTCTAATTTCTCTTGCTATAGCTCTGACAGGTTGAACATGTGGACATATGAATGAACTGAAGCTTGGAGGGTAGAATAATACCTCTCAATTGTACAGATTGTCACAGTATTTCCAGATTTTTTACTCATTTTTGGTTTGTTTTTCATAAAATTGTGTTTTTTTCTGACAAATTAGTGGCAAATCATTAAAGACTAACGTTAGAAAATAATGACAGATGTTTGAATTAAAGACTTCATACCCTTTAGAAAATTCATGCTAATGCAAAACTTGTTATTTTATCAGCTTTCTAAGTTTTTAAGAGCAATATTTAAAATGTGTCCCTATTTTTCAGCCTTTGTCCCACTTTTATTTATGGTTTTGTCCAGATTTATTGCTCTAAGAGGTTGAGAGGTATAGGTAGAATACTACCTATCCAAACTGAGAATTTAAGGAAAAAGGAGCAGATGGAACAATTCCCAAAATATACAACTTGAAACTTTAAACAGAAACTTGGCCACAGTAATTATGAATTCTCCAGTGGAAGTATTTAACATATTTAACAGATCACTGGACATTGGATAAATCCCAAGAGTCTGAAGAAGGACCATGACATTGCTTTATTAAGGAACTAGTGACAATGACCTAGGAAATTATCATCCAGTCAGTCTGGCACCAGTGACAGGAATGTAATGTAGAAATACTAAGGAAGAGACTAGTGACATTCATGGAAAAAAAAACAGACAAGTTCATGGTAAAAAGATCTTGCCATTTGAAGCCAGTCCATTTCTGTGATTGGGTTGCCATGGGAATGGATAAAAACATACTACCTGGTGCAGTATATTTTGAATTTACTAAGAAATCCAGTATCCTAATTTCCCTCCAATCTCTGCAGCCCAACAGCACAGAGTGCTTGCATGGTTCTTTGCACTATAGGGTCTGACTACAGAACACACTAAAAACTGACAAATTCTCACTTTCAGCCAGAATGTGTGAAATGTTAGAATTTAGGTTCATAGGTTTATAGGTCGGTACTAGGCTATTGGCCCTAGGGCCTATATAAGCCTAGCCAAATGGTACCCTGGCTTTTACCACCCAAGAAAATTATTTTCCTGTGCCCCTGTCAAGCAGAGCCACAGAGGTGATCCCCAGGGTGAATTTCCTATTGCCCATCCAATCATCATGATTTTTCTTGAAGAGTGCTAATGAGGAGCTTTGTTTGATATAGATAGGTAGTCTGTTCCAGAGTATGGGAAGTCTCTGGGACAGGAATCTATCCCTCCAGCATGTTCTGTTTATTGTGGTGACAAGGTTTAGGTCTCTAGAGCGTGTAGCTCAGAGGGATTGGGATTTCTTTAAGTGGAGCATGTCCAACAGCTCTGGGTTTGACATAGCTTTGTATGTTAGGCAGAGATCGCCTCTGAGTAGGCGATATGCGACAGAGTAAAGCTGGAGTTTTTTGAGATGGTCTGTGTAGGGCATCTGTTTGAGGCCAGTAATCCTCTTTGTGAGGTATTTCTGTGGCCTTTCCAGTTGTTGTAGATGTCTTGTGAGGTACACACCAAAAGGGGCATTGTACTCTATAATGGGTCTAATAAGTGATGAGTAGAGGAGAACAATGACCTCTTTTTTCCTGGATGAGAAACCTTTTGTGATGAGGTGTGCCATGTAGAAGGATTTCCTGACTACTGTGGTGATGTGATTATCAAACAAGAGACTGCTGTCTACCTGTGTCCCAAGGTCTCTTATCACACTTTTGGTGTTAAGTAGACTACCGCCTATGTGGTAGTTCATGGGTACAGAGTTTTTACCAAAAGGGATGACAATGCACTTTTTGGCATTGAGCTTGAGGCCATGGCTTTGACACCAGGCATCTGTCTCAGTGAGGCCCTTTTGTAGGATGTCCACATTGTTAGGAGTTTTGATTATGGCTCCTAGTTTGTGTTAGCCTGTACTTCAGAGAAGTAGATACCAAACAGGACAGGACCTAGGACTGAACCCTGTGGTAATCCACTTGTCACTGGTCTGAAGTTGGATTTAGAGTCTGCTACTTTCACACTGTGGGTTCTGTCAGTGAGCCAGTTGGCAACCCATCTTGTGACATAGGGATTTATACATAGTTTAGTGAGTTTATCTATAATTCCAGAGTGGGGGATGGTGTCAAAAGCCTTGGCGAGATCTAGACAGGCTGTGTGAACCACCTTACCCTCATCTATGGCTTTGGTGACCGCTTCAAAGAAGTCTATCAGGTTTAGGAGACATGATCTGCCTTTTACAAACCCGAACTGGGTAGGGTCTAGAGTTTGGAGATTACCAGTGTCATTGTTTATAAGTTCCATGATGATACGTTCCATAGCCTTTCAGACCAGGCTCATTAGGCTAATGGGGCGGTAGTTCCTGGGGTCCATGGTGGCTCCCCCTTTGTGGAGTGGGATAACCGTTGCTGTGTGCCATTCAGTGGGCACAAAGCCTGAGGTGAGGCTATGACTGAACATGGTACTTAGGTGGGGTGCCATTTCATTCTGTAGTTCATGTAGAATGCAGCCTGGGATATTGTCAGGTCCCATGGATGCTGTGTTCTTGGCTTTGGAGAGTGTGTTTATTACCTGTGCAGCCGTGATTACAGGAACTTTGCATTATTCCGGTATAGAGATGGACCCTTTAAGGGATGAGAGAGGGGTAAAGTTAGCACTGAACCTATCTGCCAGGATGTTGGCAATATCAGATGGTTCTGTATATTTAGTGCCATTGTGCTGTAACTCAGAGCAGCTCTGAGTGTTGCCATTGAGATTCTTGACATAGCTATAGAATGCTTTGAGGTTGTCTTTAGAATCAGTGACGATTTTGTTTTTGTAACTAGCTTTGGAGGATTTTATGAGGGATCTCAGCTTCTTACTGAAGCTGACCACAGAGTTCCTCCAATCATGGGATTTTACTCTTTTTTGCAACAGTTTCTTTCTTCTGTTGTAGAGTTTGTTTATGGCAGGGGACCACCAGATTGGCTTCCTTTTTTTGAAGGATAGCATCTTGGTTCTGTTACGGATTGCACGATCCATGCACTCGTGTAAGTGCTTATAAAGTGCAATTGTATAGGATTCAGCAGTCATACCTCCATTGTCCGTCAGCATAGGTGTCGTGAAGTTTGCCACTTCTGTTTTAAGAAGCGTGAAGTTGGCTTTGGAGAAATTTTTTATGGTGGGTTTCCCTAATGGGGGGTGGGGGTGGGATGTGGATGTCTAGGGTGATTTGCTTGTGGTCAGATCTGACCAATGAGGAATTGACCTCTGGTGTGGAACACCGGTTGCCCATGTTGGTAATGACCAGGTCTAGGATATTCCTGCCCCTGGTGGGGGTGTGGATAAGTTGATCCAAAGAGTTGGAATTTATGAATTCCAGAAAATGTTGAGCACAAGATTCGGTACATGAGTAGTTTTCCCAGTTAATGGTGGGGTAGTTGAAATCGCCCATTATTAGTCAAAAAGCTCAGAATGCCTCCACTGGAAGTTAGAGTATAATTTTCCAGGGCGTCACTGGATGGAATGAGCTAAAAGATGAGATTATGGGAGACTTGCAGAAGTAAGCTTAAGAAGTTTCTTTATACTGAAAGGATGGCAGAGTCATTTATGTGAGTGATGCCAGCCCTGCACCATGTAAATTATTGTGGAAAAATACATTTGGGGTGGGGGAGCATTTGCCTGTCTTAAGGGATGTCCACATCTCACCTTCAGTCACATAAGTGAACTGCAAAGGGTAAAAGTAAGCTGGCAAGAAGCCCGCTATGTCCAAAGAAGCCCACTATGCATTACCTAGTCTAAATCAACACATAATTATTGCATCATTGGGTACACAAGTAACAATGTTTTTTTCTTTTTAATTTCTCCAAGTCTTTTGGGTTTCTAATACGATGATAGGAATGGACCCCATTCCTAAGTCAAAGTATGATTAAAGTTCATGAGATTAGTATTGTTTCATTCTTTGATGTCAGCCAGTAGTGCTCTTCGCAGCACTCGCAATGTGCCCAGTAATGACTCCTTCTGCAGTTTGGATGGAGTTACATATTGGTAACTACGAATATAAATTCTTTTTTATAAGACCCGTTGCTCCTACTACTATTGGAACTGTCTGGGTATCTTTCTTCAGCATTGCTCTCATTTCTGCCTGCAGATCCTAATATTTTATGACTTTGTGTCTCTCTGTATGCAAGACACTGTAGACACTGGGTGCAGTGATTTCAGTGATCAATGCTACTCTTGTCTTCTTTTCTTGGACAACTATATCTGGTTTTCTGGCATCTGTCTTTTGAACTGTTGGTAATGAATGATCCCATGGGATGTAAACTTCTTCATTTTCTATGATGTTTTGTGGCTCATGTTTCCAGGGTTTTTCAGCCACTTCAGTACCATAATATTTGCACAATCCCCAGTGCAACAGTCTCGCCACATTATTATGCCTTTAGTCCTTCTGTCATTAGTATGTCACAGGCAGCAACGAGGTGTGCAACTGTTTCCAATTTGGTTTTACAAAGCCTACATTTGTCTGTTTCTCCTACATGTTCAATGGATTTTATAAACCAGTGTGTACACAGCCCACTATCTTGGGCCGCCAATATTCACCTTTCATCTCTTGGTTTAAATTTGCCTCTCCTTGAACACTCCTGTGTTCATTCCTGATCAACATGAGGTTCTTCCAGAAGTTTTCTATACTTGCAACTATATTTATGCTTTCTCCATATTTCTTGCCTTCTCATCTGAGTTTCACCTTATATTCTTTCTTTTGTTTTTTGGTACATTCAGTTGCTGCCAGATTTTTATCTGCTTCTGGTTTGATTTCCATTCCTGCTTGACGCTGATGAGCTTCTGCTAGATTAAGCAGAACAGTCATCTTAGATTTATTCTCCTCATGTTTCAAAACTTTTACTACATTTTGGTCTTGTGAGGTCAGCAGATATGTGTGGAGTCCCAGGATTGCAGATCTACACATATAATCAGTTTCAAAGGAGGCCCATCCCTCCTTCAGAACGGGGAATATATAATCATGGTATGCATTCATTTTTATAAATTATTTGGTGAGCATGAAGCATTCTTTTTCTTTTCCTATCTAATCTATCCAACACATTTTGGGGCCAGTCAATCACTCCAAAACTGTAAGTTAGGACAGGAAGAGCAAATTGTTTTATAGCATGAATTTTATTCCTAGATGTCAGTGCTGTTTTCAGGATAAATTTAAGTCTTCTGAAGTATTCCTTACTAAGATTTTTTTACATTTGTTCATGTTTTATTTTTGATCCTTCATCGATTCCCAAATATTTATACACTCATTCTTGCTCAAGTTCTTTTATATCACATTCTTGTCCCAAACCGATGTTTACCTGGCGTTGCAGTTTTCCTGCTTTAAAGGTTGCTTTTGCACATTTATCAAGACCAAGTGACATTCTTATGTTGTTGTCTTTCAGCTTTTCCTGGTTAGGGGTCGCCACAGCGGAACTCCGGTCTGCTAATGATTGGCAGTAGATTTTCACAAACGCTGAGGTGCCAGCTCGACGTTCAACCTTCAGTGAAGGCATGCCCATTTACACATGTCTTTCGAACGCCCACCCAACCACGGGGAGGACATGCAGACTCCACACAGAAGGCACTCCCTGCACTCCAGCCGAGAATCGAATGGGAGAACCTCTTGCTGTGAGGCAACAACGCTACCGCTGCACCACCACGGAAGTCTAGCAAACAACATTCTTATATCATCTGAAAAAGTTTTGACAACTTGCAGTTGTGCTTTCAGTTCCTCATCTGATGAGATATACAATTTTAAATCATCAACAAAGAGAAGGTGAGAAGTCTTTACACTTTGTTGTTTTCTAGGAGCCAGATTATAGCCATGGCCTAAGCTGTTAAGTAAACAGCTTAATGGATTAAGGGCAAGGCAGAATAGTAACAGTGACAAAGGGTCACCCTGGAATAACCCCTTTGAATTTTTTACTATATGAGAATGCTGGTGTATGTACAACATATTTTTAATATATAAAATACATCTGTTTGTGGGGTTGGATACAGTAGCTTGGTCATTTGCTGTACAATTGACATTATTTATTTATTTATCTATCTATTTATTTATTTTTGGAAATCTTTTTTAGTTCCCTGCATCAGCAATGGCTACTACCCCCATGCCCTCATCCATCGCTGGGTCTACTAGCTTCCCCTCATCTACCCCGATTAAGCTGGGGCTGATCAAAGAGCCCCAGCCTTGGTCAAGGAGCCTAAAGGTGTCAAACCATCACCTTCGGCTGGGGAAGTTTTCATTTTTTTTTTTACTTAACTGTTTCCCCCTCCCTCTATGGTTTGTGAGGTTTCACCAAAGGAGTGGGTTTGTAATGATAACATGCAGCATTTTTCTCCACCTCCACAACAGTTCAGTCATGTTCCCACTCTATTCCCCTCTTCAGCATACACTCCCAATGTCCATTTCTCCAGCCTACCCCAGAGACTGCTGATGGGAATGCCCACAAAACCCTCTGCTCCCCTTGGATGGACACACCCATCCCTCCCTGCCACTCCATCAGCCACCTGAGCTGCTAGTGGAGCCCAGTTCAGATGGTCATTAGTCAAGCTTTATTCCTCTATGCCACAAGAGTGCCTATAACTGACATCATTGGCTATATTCCTGTTAAGGAGACAGGAGAATTGAAAATGGCAGTGCAATTCAAAAGCATGAGATGCAAGTGCAGATGTATCTTATCATATAAACGTTTAAATAGGACAGCCCCCATAATTATTATAATGATTAAAGACAGACAAGAAAGGCATCCTTTCCTGCAATCTTGTTATCTATCTGGGTATATCTCTGAATTAACAAGAGATTCAAATGGCAGCCTCAAAATCAGTGAAAGGATCTCTACTGAAAGCACCTACCAGAACCAGTTTTAGTAACAGGGCTTCTTAACTGGTAGTTACTAGATATATGGTTCGGTAGACTATTGAAAAGCCTAGCCCAATTGCCTCAGAGCACTATCAGGTTAAGCGGTTTGCTCAGGAGTACACACTAGGGAAAGAGAGACTGAAGGACTCAAACCCTGGACTAGTGGATGATGCAAGTTAGTAGCTCATAGCCTTAATCCCCTGTGTTGTTTCAGTGGACATTTCTGCTGAAGGACTTGGAAGAATAGTGCACTGTCTGTCTTTTAGCTTTTGATCCTAACACTAAAACTCTGTTCAATAACTCACTAGTTAAGACAGTTTGTATCCTCAGATAAAACAGCAATCAACACAGCACTTAGGGTTGATAAGTGGGATTACAGTTATTACTGACAGGACTTCCCCAGCTCCAAGGAATAGAGGAATGGAGTCCTGACTACAACCCAGATGACCTGAGTCCAACTAGCAGTTTGGTTGCTAGAGGAGCCTACTGGGAGGTGGGGGTGGAAAGGTGCCAGATAGCCTACTAAGGGAGGGAGGGAAGGAGGTTTTCCAACTGTCACATTCTTGCTGATGGGGATGGCGCGACAATCACAAAGATTGATATTAACATTTTGCCAACGAAAGGGGACAAGAGATTACTGACATTATGTGCAATGAGGCATGTGCCATAAGTAGCTCCTCCCATTTAGGACATACAAAGAATCTGTTGTGTGCTGTTATCAGCTGCTATACTCTGTTCCACCTTCCTTTCATGACCAACCATTGGTGTGGACTCAGCCTTGGGGGATAGTAACATGGACATTAAGGTACAAATGGGGGTATAGGAGCACCCCTAGAGTGCAGCTGATGGTCAGATGGATGGCACACGAAGGAGGCAAAAAAATTATTAAAAAAAAATTAAAACTGATAAGTAAAAATTGTTTACACTGCAGAATTCATAGATAAGTCAGAAAAACACTATAAAAGTCATGTACACAAAACTCATGGCAGAAAAGACTCATTAATATTAATTACAGGAGACTTAATATCCTATCCAACTCACACAAACATAAGCATCAGCAAAACTCCAAACCACATCAAAAACAGGAACACGAACTGGAACACCACTGATAGGACATAGAACTCTTTATTGTATTACGTTCTGGTATCTCAGCTTCTTGCCTTCTATTGGAGCGATTTAAAACTCCAAGTATGTCCCTATATATTTATTTATTTTATTTATTTTACATTTGTTGACCGGGATAGTCCGACTGGATACATGTCCATTTTCAGCGGAGGCCTGGGGAGAAAAGCTCCACATGGGTACAAGACAATATAGTTACAATACAGTGAAATAAAATAAAAGAAAAGGAAAAAAGCAAAATACAAGCTACATAAAAATTAGTTACTATAACCTAACAGTTTAACTACAGTTCGTAATACAGTTCGTTAAAGTAGTGCAGTAGGTAATTGAGACAGTTATAAAATATGGTTAGGGTGGTGAACAGTTTGTAAGCAAATGGATTACAAGTCCCCTCTCTAGGTTGTCCTAATGGATTTGGATTAGTTATGGAAAGAAGTGAGGCCTTTGTTTAACAAAGGGCATCTAATCTGGATATACACATGGGCAGAGCCAGTGCACCTTAAAATGTTGTTTTAGACTCTTTTTAAATTGTCCAAGGAAGGAAATCAGCCTAAGGTTGTTGGGGAGGGAGTTCCATAGCTTTCCAGTGGTGTTGGCGAAGAGAGCTTCACCACCCATATTGTTGGATTTGGTGGTGTGGACAAGGAGTCTGTTAGAGGAGCGAAGGCAACTTAGATTGGAGTAAGGAATTATTATATTACTCAGTGCAGGGGTTTTGTCAGGTTGTTTAATGATTTTAAATACTTCTGTGAGTTGGTTCATCTTGAGAAGATTGGGTAGTTCTAACCAGTCAAGTTTTTCAGATTAAGGCAGTGATGCGTTCTATAGGGCAATCCAGTTACAAATCTGGCAATGTGATTATAAGAAGCAGAGAGTTTGTTCAAATCACATTTGTTAAGGTAAGAAAGCACAGGAGAGGCATATAGGAGAGTAGAGAGAAGGTGAGTACGAGCAATGGCTAGTTTGGCAATAGGGGTTAGAAAGTTCTTTATTCTGTATAAGGATCCAAGTTTCTTATTTACAGTCTTAATGGTTTGATTGATATGCATGTCAAATCTAAGTTTGTTGTCAATGACAACTCCTAATAGTTTTGTATAGGAGTCGGGTGAGATGATGGTACCATTATTAGATTGTATAGTGAGATGTGTGGGAGGAGGGGCAGAAGTGGGGAAAAAGAGAAGCAATTTGGTTTTATTTGGGTTTAGGATAAGTTTACGCTCTGCGAGCCATTTTTCAACTGTAATAAAGCAGAGTTGGGTGGCTACTTGTAGATTGGATAGAGAGACATCAGAACAAATTAGGGTTGAGTCATCTGCATATTGGATACAGGTGGCTTCAGGGATGACTGAATGTAGTTTGTTTATGAAGACTGAGAAAAGAAGAGGTCCTAGTATAGAGCCTTGGGGAACTCCTATGGTATTTGGTAACAGGTGTGAGAGCTTATTTTGCCACTGGACTGCTTGTTGTCTACCAGAGAGGTAAGCATGGAACCAATTGAGAGCTGAGTTATCTAGGTTAAGGGTTTCCAATGTATGGAGAAGTAACTGGTGATTTACCATGTCAAAGGCTTTTGACAAGTCCAGAAAGAGGGCAGAGGATATTTTTTTATTATTCCGGTTTTGGTTAATTGTATCAGTAAAGGAGAGGAGAGCGGTGGTCATACTGTGGTGAGGTCTGAAACCATGCTGGGATTTGGTCATAAGATTGTTCTGGGTGAGATAGTGAATAAGTTGTTTGTGGACACATCTTTCCATAATTTTGGCTAGTGGTGACAGTATGGCGATTGGTCTATAGTTCGATAGTTCTGTGGATGCGCTACCTTTATGGAGCGGAATGACATAAGATATTTTCCATATAGAGGGGATTGTGGCCTCGGTTATGGTTCTATTAATCAGAATTGAAATAGGATAGGCTATGACATCTGCAGCTATTTGCAGGTATTCAGCCGGAAGTAGGTCTGCAGAAAGGGTAGTTGATTTTAGTTTCTTCAGTAAGGCTCTGATAAAGGATGTAGAGATGGGCTGAAAGTTAAAAGAGGGAAGTGATTTTACTACAGTGTTTTTAAGAGAAGAGGAGGAGGGAGGTAGTTGGTTGGCTAAAGACTGAATAGTCTCAGTAAAGAAAGAATTGAAAGTATTTGCTATTTCTTCTGGGTTTTTACCAATAAGTGTCCCAGGGGTAGGAGTTGAAGATTTGCCTGAATGGAGGAGGTTATTTAAACCTGCCCAATTCATTCCTTCAATTATTCAATTAATTTCAAGTAATTATGTAATTAAATAATTAAATTATCTTACTACCAAACCAGTTGTTAAAGTGTACTTCAACATCATTCAAACAGGCTGAATAGAATATTTTTTAAAGTCACATTCATTAAACCCATATTGCACTGACATTTCTTCATTCAATAACAGATGTGCATACATAAATAACACTACATTTTCTGATATTTTTAAATGCATCTGTTTTAAATGGATCTATGATATAAAAATAATAAATTGTGTTTTACATATGGTTAATAAATATTTCATCTGTCAACATTGAATGTGTTATTCCTCATGCACCGAAATTTGAACTAAAAATGTACTTCAATAAACATGTAACATTCAATGGGGTTTTACCATTTATAAAAACAACTTTTAAAAACAAGTTGCGCTATCATTTCTTAATTCAACACCAACTCTACATATAAAATAATGAGCACATTTATATTTTAAGTATTTCTGTGATCTTTTCATATCGTCATATTTTTCAATAACTATACAAGAAATACAAATACAGAATACATATTCCTAACATGCTCATTAGTATAATGTTACTTTTGTTTCCCCACTGCACTAAAAGTTCTCATAATATTATACTACAGTGCTTCTAAAATTCCCTCAATTCAATTTCTAAGTATTAATAACCTTAACAATGATATATCCATATATACATTCTTAATGTGACATAAATTTTACACTTTTACTCAATTATTCTAATACCGCGGTGGTGGTGCTGCTGTAGCGTTGTCGCCTCACAGTTAGACATTCCGCATTCGATTCTCAGTTAGAGCATCTTCTGTGTGTCGACATGCGTGAATGGGCGTTCCTTCGTTGAAGGTTGTGTGTTAGGCCCGGCAAGCCAGCACGTAAAAATCTACTGCCAATCATTAGCGGACCGGAGTTCCGCTGTGGCGACCCCTAACCGAACGACAGTTACTCAATTATTCTAAATATTCAAATTGTTTTCCAAATTCATTCTCTGAGGATATAAGGTATGAAAGTTAATAATCATTCGATTCTCTAGTCTGTTTAACTGTTTTTTGAAATTCCCATCACTGAAAATTGGACGTGCTAAAATACTAAAAAATAAACTATTGTCTAGCCCTTGATGTTTAGACAAGAAGTGCATGGCAATGGGACTCTCAGGTTTCTGTCTTCTCACATCCCCCAAGTGTTCCATGATTCGTACTTGGCCTTCCTGGTAGTTTGACCAATATACCAGGAAACTGGATCACAGTCAAAACCTGTTAGATAAATAACTCCACAGCTGTCACAATTGTAATATTCACTGGCCCTATATAATTTACCATTGATCTTTTTACCATCTAAATTTTTAACTCTATTACATATAGAGCATTTTCCACAGCAATAGGTTCCAACAGTTTTGCCTGTTGTATCTGAATATTTTAATTTTAAACCTTTTCTATTCAACAGTTCTTTTAAATTATTATATCTGCTGTAGAAAACACTATATGTTTAGGAAATAAAAAACAATGGAATTATCCTCACTTACGATTTCCCATGCCTGCCTAACAATTTTCTCCAAAATGGGAGAAAAGTCAGAGTATCTTGTAACAAAAAACAGTTTTTTTTCCACCCTTCCATCCTCACTATCATCTCTGACTTTTCTTCCATGATGGTTAGGACCAACCCTCCCTCTGACTTCACCAGTGTCTATGACCTTATTTTTTGCTTTTTGCAATATACGGTCATCATATCCTCTGTTCTTTAATCTAATATATACCTCATCCAAGTTTCTTTTAAATCAACTTCAGAGGTATTCATAAAAATTCTTTTAAATTCACCGTATGGTAGTGAATCAATCAAATGGGGGGATGCATACTAGTAGCATGCAAAAAATTGTTGACTGCTGTGGGTTTTCTATATGGTTTGTGCTATATCCTTTTATCAGTATTTATATAAAACATGACATCCAAAAATGAAATGCTCTCCCTACCAACCTCCCAGGTAAACCTCAATCCATGTGGATTATTGTTTAAGGTTTCCATAAATTCTACAAATTCTACTCTATTCAGCCTGTTTGAATGATGTTGAAGTTCACTTTAAAAGCTGGTTTGAGGGTAAGATAATTATTTAATTATTTAATTATATAATTATTTGAAATTAATTGAATAATTGAAGGAATGAATTGTATATATAGGGACATACTTGGAGTATTAAATTGCTCCAACAGAAAGCAAAAAGCCGAGGTACCAGAACGTAATACAATAAAGAATTCTATGTCCTATCTGTGATGTTCCAGTTCGTGTTTCTGTTTTTGATGTGGTTTGGACTTAATATCCTATGCCAGTGCCTTAGTTTGAGAGTGTATTCAAGTTGCTTCATACCTGAATTTTGTGGTTTCCACATTTTGAGAATAGGCTGTGTTCCTAGTGCAAAGCCACAAAAGAAAACCAAACAAATGGACTCAGGAAGCAGCTCTTGAATAAGCCCAACGAGTTTACCTAGGTTTCGTCTTTAATCCGACTTCATCAGAACACAATTGAATACAAGACAAACAGCACCTTTAAATACACACCTACAAGTGACATCATCAATTGCATAAAATAATGATGATTATTTAAAAGGCCAGCATACAAAGTTAAAACACAAACTTCACAAAGAAATATGTGTGTTTGCAATGTTGTTACAGACCAAACACCACTGTTGTTAATGCAATTTAAAAAAATGATACAATAATAATATTATTAATGTACTCAACACAATACCTGTTGACAAAAAATGAATAAAAATGAAAATAAATGTGAAAATAAAATTGAAAATAAAAATGGAAATGAAAATGAAAATAAAACGGGTGAAATAAAAATATTCACCCCAAAATGTGTTTCAATTTTAAAATAGGCATGAGACTGATACAGTCATTAATGCCTGGCTGTTGTAAAGCATTGAGCTTCAACTGCCATTTCATTTCGGCTATATCTAAGTGCACATCTAATGTCTTTCCAAACCTATCTGCCATGATCTGCTGAATAACACTAAGCCTAAAACAATGCCCACCATTGATATCAATATGCCTATAAAGTGCATTCGATTTTTTCTTCAATCTAATGTCTAACTGGTGCTCAATGATCCGCTCCCTTAATGCCCTACAGGTCTTTCCTATATAAAATGCCGGACATTGCTTACATAGGGCCACATAAACAACACTCGTACTATAACAATCAAAATGAGCCCCTGGTCTAACCGTAACACCAGCCACCTTGAACTCAGCACCAGTCACATTGATCAAATGGCAAACACTACACCTACCACACCTGAAGTTACCCCTACTCCTATGTGTGCCAACATCAGAAGTATCATTCCTTTCCAATAATTGCTTAAAGGACGGGCCTTTCCTATAAACACATTTCGGGGGTCTCCCCAGCTTGCCACTAACTAATTGGTCCAAATTCAGTAACTTCCAATTATTGATGACAATATCAACTATATAAGGAGCATCAAAGGAATAAGTTGTAATAAAATATAAAGGATGGTCATTACTAACCCTTGAACAAGATTCTTCACATTCTAAATCAGTATCACCCCTAGCGCCAATTGAAACACCAAACTCATTTCCACTATCAGCCTTCCCTTTTAGCAGGGCCCAATACACACCATTTGCCCTCTTTAGTTTAACTTCATCAGCAATGCAATTACACAATGCTTCTGGATAACCACGCCTAATGAACATTAGCTTAATGAACTCAAGTTCCTTAAAAAATTCAACATCCAAACTGGTCATTCTTGCTGCCCTGACCATCTGGCCCTTAACAATTGCCTTCTTTTGATGGTCAGGGTGACAGCTAGAATAACTCAAATAAGAATTGGAAAATGTAGGTTTCCTATGGATAGTCGATACCAAATCAAAATCACCTGGACTAATAATTAAATGAACATCCAAATAATCTATTTCAATATTACTCATATTATGAGTGAAATTTAAAAATTCAGCTGAATTGTTAACATAATCCATAAATTCTCTAATCCTATCAAACCCACCTTCCCAAACGATAAACAAGTCATCCAGGAAACGGGTGTAAAAACTGATGTGGGGCATAAAGGCACTAGAAATAAGAAATTCTTGCTCCCAGTATGCCATTACATAATTGGCATACACGGGAGCACATGCATCGCAACACCAGTTTTCTGCTTGTAATAGGTTCCCTCAAACTGGATGAAATTATTGGTAAGAACAATTTCCATTAAGCCCACCAACAAGTTGATTCTATCTTGGTCAAACAAATGTGTTTTCAACAATTGGGCTTCCAACCATTCAAGACCTGTTACAGTGGGAATGACCGAAAACAAATTTACCACATCAACTGTCAACAAAATAGAACCACTATTTAAGTGCACACTCTTTAACCTTTCCAAAAATGTCCATGAATCTTTGGTGATATAATCAAACACCTTTAAACCCTTTTGTAGTTCAAAATCAAGAAACTTACTTATGAAGCAGGTTTTACTACGCTTTCCATCCACAATTGGTCTAAATGCCAAATTGTCCAAACCTTTGTGGATCTTAGGTATTCCAAAAATCCCACTAACCAACGGATAATCATTAACCAAATACCTGTACTCAAATTCATTTATGTGACCCTGCCAAAGTAAGTCCTCAATGTATAAACTAACCTTACCATGGGCAATATTCAGTTCATTCAAACTCAGCTCCTCATAAGTATCCGTTGCCAGCATTGCCACAATACTGTTTACATAATCATTCTTATCAATGAGCACTAAACCATTACCCTTATCAGGCTTCATGAACCTTACAGATCTATCACTCACCAACTCTTCCAGCAACCCATGCTCTTCAAAGGTCAAATTGTCCATCATGTCAAAAGACCTTTTATAATGCGGACTCCTTGCCTGCCTATAGTGGTCCCTAATGTCAAACTCACACATTCTTTCATACGTGTTAGTGACAGTATTAGGTGGGGCATATACTTACTTGGTTTTTCAAAACTAACCCAGTTTCATTTCTACTCTCACCATCAAATAATAACCTCAAATTCATTTTTCTAACTAACATTCTAAGGTCAATTAAGGTGTCAGTCAAACTACCCCGAATCAGGGGGACAAAAGTTAGCCCTTTTGCTAACAATTCAACATGCCGTTCATTAATAACTTTACTAGAATAATTATATATTTTTAAATCATCAAACATATTAGTTATGATGGTTGGATTACTAAGCCCCCAAACCATCTCAGTTACAGCCTCACCATCAATTACACGTATTAGATCCTCAATACCACAATCAAAACTATGGTCACTCACACTAGTAGGAGCCCCATCACCCAAATCTTGTTCATGAAAAAATACAGGGTCAACAACAAAATGTGTAGAGATCGAACTGTTGATAGGTGGAACTGAATATAAACTAACATCATAAAAGGGAGTAAAACAAACATCAACATTGTCACTACCATTATTAACTGATGAATTACTAACCAAAACGTTAGAAGTAGAAAAATCATTCAAATATGGTAAGCGCTGTGTTTCAACACAAAGCACAGATGCTTCATCTGCTTCAACATTTACACAAGTTGAATTCAAACCATCAAATAACTCCAATTCAAAGTTTCCCCCAATAACATTTTCATCAAATGATGAGCTGTGCACTAATTTGTGACCACAGCTAATATTACAAATTTTACCCCCCAAATGCATACACCCAGTCACACACTCGTAAATGCAATCCAGGTTAGGCATAAGTTCAACATTAAAATTAACAGCACAATTATCCCTACAAATGTCCACAGCATCATTAACGCCCAACAATGTGCTCATATTCTGCGACCGTTGTGTCGCAGAATTCAAGAACATAACGTTACTAACATTAATTTGTTGCATAGCATCATCCAAAATTGAATTGGCAAAAACTGTCCCAACATTACGCTCACACCCATTAACAGCAATTGAGGGTAAACGTTGCTCAAGCTCTGTTGGTAAAAGATTGTTACTCATAATACCCCCAACAGTTGAGTGCTCAAAGTCAGTGCCAGCAACTCCCTCACTAGTGCTTGTATAAATGTCACCTTCATATACGAAATCCTGGTACGCCACACTAACAACCGGATTAGGCGAACCTCCTTTCACCAAACCAAAGTTAATGTTGGAATCTTGTGTAGACAGCGCTAAAACACGCTCAGTAATTTCTGAAGAAATATCAGAACCAACCTCAACGAAGTCACAGCCACTGTTAACATTTGGGTTTGTAAAATGTTCCGTAACATAATCCCGCCGAGGTTTATCGCTCAACCATAAACCGCCCTCAACAGGCGGAACAAAATGAACGTAATTGTTGTTAACAATAAAACTAAAATGCTCGGTACCACCGCCATTACACCCCTTGCTGGATTTAATGTGTATATTTTGTTCGTAAGAGGAACACTGATGTTGCTCACCGTATGATGGATAGCGTGTAATGATACCAGAGCTATAATAGCAATTGAAATCATCATCCATGGTAAGCGTTATAAAATGCTTACCCCTACCATAGGTAGTGTCAGAAGCCAGTTCAACAAAATTAGCAGTGTTGCAACAACGGCAGCGAAAAAAATAAGGAAAACACTTGAAATTCGAACTCTCACCTGGATGGTCAAAATCATTCATATGTATTATGTTCTCCATTGGGCTCGATTGCCCCTGCTGCTTAAATTTCCAGAATTCGTTGTCTTCGGTTTCGCACCCTGCCTTGTGTAGTCGTTGAATCCTCCTTGCTCCTGCCGTTAATTCCGTCCACGTAACCTCTCCGACCTTCTCAGCTCCACATCTAAAGGGGAGTCAGTACGCTCAGTCTCTCCATTAATACGATCATCAGTGGGCGTTACCTCCGAATCTTCATTATGCCTAATTCTGCTTGTTTTACTTAAAGGGACTCTGCCGTAACAATTGCCTTCAGACATGGGATAAACTTGATTCCGCCTGTACTCATTACTGTCCCTTTCTATTTTTTTAGCCTTTCTAGCAAAAATGACTTCACATTGGGTATTTACTTCTGCCAACAAGTTATTGTAATTTGTGGAATAATGATCAAAAATCTAGTCATTAATAATTGTCTCATTCAGTATTTCCAGCTCACTCAGCAAAGTGACAATTTGCTGGTCATTGTATTTGATCATTATAGTCAATAATTCAAGACCCATCTTATCATATAGTTGGTGCACTTCCTCCAACATTTCTTTTTTGTTAACAATCCCATTAGGATACTTCCAAGCTCGCAAGCCCTTGGGCACCAAACCACAATCAATATTTTTTTGCAGATACCCATTTTCAATTTGTAGTTTTTTAAGGGCAAATAACTTCTTTTCAAACTCATTTAAACGCTGTGTCATTGGCTTCAACACATTTCTTTCGTTGTTCACCACCACCCGACTATGCTGAAAATTGAAGTCATTTACTCTCCACTTGTTGAAATCAAACTCAGATGAAACACTTTTGACATTACCATCAGCATTGTTGGAAGTAGAAGGGTTCGCAGCCCTCACTCCAGTATTCACCTCAGGAGAACTACGTCCCACATCTGCAACACATTCACGTCTTCCACTGAATTTGGAACCAAATTTATTACTGCTGTTCTCATTTTGCTGATCTTCAACCAAAGTCTGAATTTGCTTAGAATGCTCAAGCAATTTCTGGTTAATAGCTTCCAATAAGCCCAAAATGTCAGGTCCAACACCACCACTCTCCATACTAAGAAAAGAACAACTAAGCCACAAAAGAAAACCAAACAAATGGACTCAGGAAGCAGCTCTTGAATAAGCCCAACGAGTTTACCTAGGTTTCGTCTTTAATCCGACTTCATCAGAACACAATTGAATACAAGACAAACAGCACCTTTAAATACACACCTACAAGTGACATCATCAATTGCATAAAATAATGATGATTATTTAAAAGGCCAGCATACAAAGTTAAAACACAAACTTCACAAAGAAATATGTGTGTTTGCAATGTTGTTACAGACCAAACACCACTGTTGTTAATGCAATTTAAAAAAATGATACAATAATAATATTATTAATGTACTCAACACAATACCTGTTGACAAAAAATGAATAAAAATGAAAATAAATGTGAAAATAAAATTGAAAATAAAAAGGGAATTGAAAATAAAAATGTTGAGGGCCTGTTCAGGGCGGTTTATGGTTGAGCGATAAACCTCGGCGGGATTATGTTACGGAACATTTTGCAAACCCAAATGTTAATGGTGGCTGTGACTTGGTTGAGGTTGGTTCTGATATTTCTTCAGAAATTACTGAGCGTGTTTTAGCGCTATCTACACAAGATTCCAACATTAACTTTGGTTTGGTGAAAGGAGGTTCGCCTAATCCGGTTGTTAGTGTGGCGTACCAGGATTTCGTATATGAAGGTGACATTTATACAAGCACTAGTGAGGGAGTTGCTGGCACTGACTTTGAGCACTCAACTGTTGGGGGTATTATGAGTAACAATCTTTTACCAACAGAGCTTGAGCAACGTTTACCCTCAATTGCTGTTAATTGGTATGAGCGTAATGTTGGGACAGTTTTTGCCAATTCAATTTTGGATGATGCTATGCAACAAATTAATGTTAGTAACGTTATGTTCTTGAATTCTGCGACACAACAGTCGCAGAATATGAGCACATTGTTGGGCGTTAATGATGCTGTGGACATTTGTAGGGATAATTGTGCTGTTAATTTTAATGTTGAACTTATGCCTAACCTGGATTGCATTTACGAGTGTGTGACTGGGTGTATGCATTTGGGGGGTAAAATTTGTAATATTAGCTGTGGTCACAAATTAGTGCGCAGCTCATCATTTGATGAAAATGTTATTGGGGGAAACTTTGAATTGGAGTTATTTGATGGTTTGAATTCAACTTGTGTAAATGTTGAAGCAGATGAAGCATCTGTGCTTTGTGTTGAAACACAGCGCTTACCATATTTGAATGATTTTTCTACTTCTAACGTTTTGGTTAGTAATTCATCAGTTAATAATGGTAGTGACAATGTTGATGTTTGTTTTACTCCCTTTTATGATGTTAGTTTATATTCAGTTCCACCTATCAACAGTTCGATCTCTACACATTTTGTTGTTGACCCTGTATTTTTCATGAACAAGATTTGGGTGATGGGGCTCCTACTAGTGTGAGTGACCATAGTTTTGATTGTGGTATTGAGGATCTAATACGTGTAATTGATGGTGAGGCTGTAACTGAGATGGTTTGGGGGCTTAGTAATCCAACCATCATAACTAATATGTTTGATGACTTAAAATATATAATTATTCTAGTAAAGTTATTAATGAACGGCATGTTGAATTGTTAGCAAAAGGGCTAACTTTTGTCCCCTGATTCGGGGTAGTTTGACTGACACCTTAATTGACCTTATAATGTTAGTTAGAAAAATGAATTTGAGGTTATTATTTGATGGTGAGAGTAGAAATGAAACTGGGTTAGTTTTGAAAAAACCAAGTAAGTATATGCCCCCACCTAATACTGTCACTAACACGTATGAAAGAATGTGTGAGTTTGACATTAGGGACCACTATAGGCAGGCAAGGAGTCCGCATTATAAAAGGTCTATTGACATGATGGACAATTTGACCTTTGAAGAGCATGGGTTGCTGGAAGAGTTGGTGAGTGATAGATCTGTAAGGTTCATGAAGCCTGATAAGGGTAATGGTTTAGTGCTCATTGATAAGAATGATTATGTAAACAGTATTGTGGCAATGCTGGCAACGGATACTTATGAGGAGCTGAGATTGAATGAACTGAATATTGCCCATGGTAAGGTTAGTTTATACATTGAGGACTTACTTTGGCAGGGTCACATAAATGAATTTGAGTACAGGTATTTGGTTAATGATTATCCGTTGGTTAGTGGGATTTTTGGAATACCTAAGATCCACAAAGGTTTGGACAATTTGGCATTTAGACCAATTGTGGATGGAAAGCGTAGTAAAACCTGCTTCTTAAGTAAGTTTCTTGATTTTGAACTACAAAAGGGTTTAAAGGTGTTTGATTATATCACCAAAGATTCATGGACATTTTTGGAAAGGTTAAAGTGTGCACTTAAATAGTGGTTCTATTTTGTTGACAGTTGATGTGGTAAATTTGTTTTCGGTCATTCCCACTGTAACAGGTCTTGAATGGTTGGAAGCCCAATTGTTGAAAACACATTTGTTTGACCAAGATAGAATCAACTTGTTGGTGGGTTTAATGGAAATTGTTCTTACCAATAATTTCATCCAGTTTGAGGGAATCTATTACAAGCAGAAAACTGGTGTTGCGATGGGCGCGGCATGTGCTCCCGTGTATGCCAATTATGTAATGGCATACTGGGAGCAAGAATTTCTTTTTTCTAGTGCCTTTATGCCCCACATCAGTTTTTACACCCATTTCCTGGATGACTTCTTTATCGTTTGGGAAGGTGGGTTTGATAGGATTAGAGAATTTATGGATTATGTTAACAATTCAGCTGAATTTTTAAATTTCACTCATAATATGAGTAATATTGAAATAGATTATTTAGATGTTCATTTAATTATTAGTCCAGGTGATTTTGATTTGGTATCGACTATCCATAGGAAACCTACATTTTCCAATTCTTATTTGAGTTATTCTAGCTGTCACCCTGACCATCAAAAGAAGGCAATTGTTAAGGGCCAGATGGTCAGGGCAGCAAGAATGACCAGTTTGGATGTTGAATTTTTTAAGGAACTTGAGTTCATTAAGCTAATGTTCATTAGGCGTGGTTATCCAGAAGCATTGTGTAATTGTATTGCTGATGAAGTTAAACTAAAGAGGGCAAATGGTGTGTATTGGGCCCTGCTAAAAGGGAAGGCTGATAGTGGAAATGAGTTTGGTGTTTCAATTGGCGCGGCTAGGGGTGATACTGATTTAGAATGTGAAGAATCTTGTTCAAGGGTTAGTAATGACTATCCTTTATATTTTATTACAACTTATTCCTTTGATGCTCCTTATATAGTTGATATTGTCATCAATAATTGGAAGTTACTGAATTTGGACCAATTAGTTAGTGGCAAGCTGGGGAGACCCCCGAAATATGTTTATAGGAAAGGCACGTCCTTTAAGCAATTATTGGAAAGGAATGATACTTCTGATGTTGGCACACATAGGAGTAGGGGTAACTTCAGGTGTGGTAGGTGTAGTGTTTGCCATTTGATCAATGTTACTGGTGCTGAGTTCAAGGTGGCTGGTGTTACGGTTAGACCAGAGGCTCATTTTGATTGTTATAGTACGAGTGTTGTTTATGTGGCCCTATGTAAGCAATGTCCGGCATTTTATATAGGAAAGACCTGTAGGGCATTAAGGGAGCGGATCATTGAGCACCAGTTAGACATTAGATTGAAGAAAAAATCGAATGCACTTTATAGGCATATTGATATCAATGGTGGGCATTGTTTTAGGTTTAGTGTTATTCAGCAGATCATGGCAGATAGGTTTGGAAAGACATTAGATGTGCACTTAGATATAGCCGAAATGAAATGGCAGTTGAAGCTCAATGCTTTACAACAGCCAGGCATTAATGACTGTATCAGTCTCATGCCTATTTTAAAATTGAAACACATTTTGGGGTGAATATTTTTATTTCACCCGTTTTATTTTCATTTTCATTTCCATTTTTATTTTCAATTTTATTTTCACATTTATTTTCATTTTTATTCATTTTTTGTCAACAGGTATTGTGTTGAGTACATTAATAATATTATTATTGTATCATTTTTTAAAATTGCATTAACAACAGTGGTGTTTGGTCTGTAACAACATTGCAAACACACATATTTCTTTGTGAAGTTTGTGTTTTAACTTTGTATGCTGGCCTTTTAAATAATCATCATTATTTTATGCAATTGATGATGTCACTTGTAGGTGTGTATTTAAAGGTGCTGTTTGTCTTGTATTCAATTGCGTTCTGATGAAGTCGGATTAAAGACGAAACCTAGGTAAACTCGTTGGGCTTATTCAAGAGCTGCTTCCTGAGTCCATTTGTTTGGTTTTCTTTTGTGGCTTAGTTGTTCCTAGTGCAAAGCCCCTTAAGTGATGACGGATATCTGTTTGCTGGTGACACATGTCCCAGTATTATAGAGGTCTACTGATCTTTTGCCAAGCTTAGGTTACTACATCATTTCTTTCAGTGATGTAGCTTTCAGCACTGTCAGGCCAAATTAACTGGATACCCCCACAAAAAAATCCTACTAACATGCACAAATCATCATCAGACGCTTGCAAATGGAACATTTATCTTAAATTAGTGTTTTGTGCTAGGAGATAAACCTCCCATATCCCCCAACCTAACCATAGTTAATCGAAAAGGCAAATAATTTGTTTTGCATGAAAATCAAGAGTCTGTCTTTATCCTGTCTTCGCAAAGGTCAAATAAAATAACCATTTTGAAAATGCAGTCCTTGAAGTATTGCAGTCTGAGAACTTTGCGTTCAAGTAGAAGAAATGTTACCCTAATATCGAGTGTATGGCTTCTTGCTAAGTTGTTGAATCACAGCCAAATAGATAACAAGGAGTCACTAGAGGTTCCACCGCGGGAACTCATGTGGTAGTGGGTCCTAGTCATTTGAAGATTGTGGTTGTCAGCTGAATTTGAGCTCTTGGGGGATGAGTCATATGCCTCCAAAAAGGAAGCACATTAAAATGATTTTACATATGAAATCCTGTCAGCATTCTCTGTGACTAGAGAGGCGGTATCTCTTCTAATTATTTAGTTTGGTACAGCTGCTGCTGCTGTTTCTGTTTTCCTATGTAGAAATGCAGGTGCATAAAGAATGTGAAGGAACAACTGCACTTTCAATTTTATGCACTCGAGCCTGTGTGTGTGTGTGTGTGTGTGTGTGTGTGTGTGTGTGTGTGTGTGTGTGTGTGTGTGTGTGTGTGTGTGCGTGCATGCATGTGTTGGGAATATTCATCTCTGAAAAGGAACTCTCATTTATATTGAATCAAGAACAATTGGGCAGTTTACAGTTCCTGTACACTTTAACCCTATGTGTAGGGACAAGCTGTTTGCAGAGGATATCTGGGATACCAGTATGAAAATGAAGAAAAGTAGCCAGTTTTGGCTTAGGAAAACATAAATAAAATGAAATAGCAAGAATGAATGCTTCTAGCTAGATTCATGCTTATTTTTGTAAAGTGAGTTATTCCAGGGTATGTGTCACCTTTTTGAGAATGTTGTCTCTCCATTTTCTTCTAAAATATTTCCTGCCTTCAGTCCCAGCTGGAGGTGGGATGTAACAAATAGGCAACTCGAGAATGGTACTTCAATGAACAGCAGATGGCAGGCTAGGCTTAACAGAGGTGGGAAATGACCAGTAACAGTTGTATAATTGACCTTTTTAATATTTCTCATTGCCACCTTCTAGTGACATTTGCAGGTGTAATCCCCAGCCCTCTGATGCCAAAAAGCCTGCTCTAAAGGTCACAGCTGGCATTTAGCAGTGTTAAGCGTCCGGTGCTAAAAAGAGACAGATCTGTGGCAGATGTACTCTTGGGCCAGACTGTTACCTCTCATCCTGCTAACAACATATGCTCTCTGTGCTGGTATGTCCAGCTGACTCTGCATTCACTGCTTGCCAGGCCCTTCATTTTGTTGAATGAAATAAACCTGATAAAAGTCAAGTTCAGTAGTAATGAGATGAGGATATGTTTTTAAAAAATATCGGCTATATACATCTCAAAGAAAGTACTGTTCTCTCTGGTGAAGAGAGTATTAGCACATTTACACTTTTTTCCATAATTGCTATAATTAAGTTATCACCATCCTTAGAGTCACAAATCCTCATTAATATGGATCTAGGGTTTTTTTGTTTTTTTTTTACTTTCTGTGCACAAGTCCATACATAATGCAGTATTCTGCCTGTTGCCAGGTTTCCACAGTTAGGTCAGATGGCATGTAACTGAGTAGATGCTGTCAGGCGGAAATGAAATGTATCAGAGCAGGGTAGATTAAACACAATATGAGTGAATTCAAGCTTTCCATGGCTCACAGAGCTGTCTCATGGTTATATTCCCTCCTAAAACAGCATCCATATGGTCAAAGTGCTAACAGAATGTGAAATGAGTAATTTAAGAACAGGTATCTCTTTCTGAAAGGTGTAAGGGATCAGCCTAATCAGTAATTTTTCTGTCTTTATTTTTGCTGTACATTTTCAAGACACAAGATTCCATACCAATAAGTTTTGTTTAAATACTTCCCATTTACAAATGGTTCAGATGAGAAAACAATATTAAATCATTCTTTCATCACTTACTTTCACATGAAAGTGCAAATTGCTAAACAGAAAAAAAACAGGCTAGGTGGAATTTAAATGTAGCCATATGTGTACGGTTTTATGATAATTTACTGTATGTAATGTTCTTTCAAATGTATATGACTTCAGACTTTGTACTTGTCCTAAATTAATTTTAGTATGGTAACAGTTTTCTGTTAAAAGGTTTCTTATATTGAAAAGAAGTGCACAAAATGAAATTACACTCTGGTAATTAGAGAAAGATAGGGAGCAGTTAGAATTCGGTTTTGACTGTAATCCCATTGCTATTTAAAAGATAAACTAACAGGATCTTCATTTTACCTATGTAGTTTGAGTAGCAAACCGTAGCTGATAAAAAATCACTTGATTTACAGAACCCTTTCATCTGCTCTCTGTAAGTATAATTCATAGAGATTGATTTTGCCAAATCAGAAAAAAAAACAAAAAGAAAGAGACAGACTGCTGCACGGTAACACTTTAATGTTTCCAGCATGGACATCATGTCTTGCCATTGTTAGTCCTGCTAAATCCTGAAGTATTTGCTTAATAAAAAATATGCATGAAAAAAATTACCCCACTTTTCTGCAGTACAAAATCGTGCACAGATAATATTTTACAAATTTCACTAAGAGACCAGGTTTAAATGTATCGATACTAAAATAAATCCATGTTTCTCTGCTTATACTATTAAAATGCCACCTAAGCAGTAGCATAGGAGATTGTAATTTCTAATATATGGTCATGTGTGAATAGCTCATACATTATATATGTAAACAATGCAAATAATTAAGTCCTCAAAGACACAGTATTTGAATATTTACCGAAGCAAAACAGGAAATATTCTGTTTTTGTCTTAGAAACAGTCTGTGTTTATTACACTTAGTATAGCAGTACACATCTGCATTCTGTCTGAATACTGGACATGTATCAGGATTCCAAAAGGTGTTCAGTGAAACATGAAGGAAAAAGGGTTCCTATCAGAAGAGCGAATGCTTAAATTAGCAAATGCTCTTATATCAAACTTTAAAACGCGAAACCTGAAAATGTCGAAAGCACAGAACATCGATTGTTTTCCCATCGGGGGTGGGGGCAAAGCCCCCCACTTTATTTTGCCTGTACATTTTTTTTTTTTGATCAGCGAATTTTTTCCGTGGGGAAAAAAATTGCCGATTTGTTCCTTTGACATTTTAAGGTTTTGCGTTTTTAAGTTCGATAAAGGAGCGTTTGCTATTTTTAGCATTCGATCTTGTGATATAGATGCAAGAAAAAGCCTGCATGAAAGTATAGTTGGGTAATTATACTTGACAACAGCAGATGTTTGAGTCATCACTGCTGTAGTAGCATAAGGTATGTGGGTTCTGTTCTGCCAATGAATAATGGCCAACCAAGTTCCAAAACTTCAGGTCATCTTCTACATGCTCAAACTGTTTATCAGCTCAAGCTGAGCTGATTAAAAGTTAGGGCTGGGTAGCAAGGTCTTCAGACTTCATGCCAACAGAGAGAGAGAGAGAGAAGGAGTCTAAAACCCTGAGATGGACAATGCCAGCAAAATAATAACAAATGTCCTCACCTTGGCATAAAAATATACAAAAAGCAAGGGAGATAGATGGAGGAAGGGAGGGAGCAGTTAATGCAACAGTGATCACTCAAGAATCTACTGCAGTTACTGCAACAGTGATCACTCAAGAATCTACTGCAGTTACTGCAACAGTGATCACTCAATAATCTACTGCAGTTACTGCAACAGTGGTCACTCAAGAATCTACTGCAGTTACTGCAACAGTGATCACTCAAGAATCTACTGCAGTTACTGCAACATTGATCACTCAAGAATCTACTGCAGTTACTGCAACAGTGATCACTCAAGAATCTACTGCAGTTACTACAACAGTGGTCACTCAATAATCTACTGCAGTTACTGCAACAGTGATCACTCAAGAATCTACTGCAGTTACTGCAACAGTGATCACTCAAGAATCTACTGCAGTTACTGCAACTCAAGAGTCTACTGCAGTTACTGCAACTCAAGAATCTACTGCAGTTACTGCAACAGTGATCACTCAAGAATCTACTGCAGTTACTGCAACAGTGATCACTCAAGAATCTACTGCAGTTATTGCAACAGTGATCACTCAAGAATCTACTGCAGTTACTGCAACAGTGATCACTCAAGAATCTACTGCAGTTACTGCAACAGTGATCACTCAAGAATCTACTGCAGTTACTGCAACAGTGGTCACTCAAGAATCTACTGCAGTTACTGCAACAGTGATCACTCAAGAATCTACTGTCATGGTAAGTTTACTTACACAGCTGTACTATGTTCTTCATTTCATTACTACTGAAGTAGCCTAAACTATATGGGTAGATTACCATAGCTTAGATGGACTGAGGAGGAAGGATGTGGGTCCTGAAACCCTGAGAGAATGGGTCCTAGCAAAGCCTGTCTTAGATTTGAAGATGGAGTCTAGTCTACAGTGCTTTGTAAAAGTATGCACAGTGAACCAAGTTGTTATTTCTAAAATATTTTTAGAACCCATCCCTTTCCAAAAAGCCACAGAAGAAGCAAACGTCCTGGCAGAATAAGCTTTGACCCTGCCTGGAGTAGTCTTGTTGTAGTGGGAGTAACAAAAAGTAATAGCATGAGACAATTTTGACATAGTCTGTTTTGACACTGGTTATCCTTTCTTCACACCTTCATAAGAAATGAGAAACTGATCTGAAATTCTGAAACATTGTGTTCTGTCAAGATAGTACCTGAGTTGTCTGTGGACATCCACTGTAAGAAGTAACAGTTTTTCCTCAAATTTGTGTTCTGGAAAGGAGACAGGGAGATTTATAGCTTGACTCAAGTAAACTTAGATATCACTTTACGCATAAAAGAAGGATTAGTTCTCAAAGAAACCTTATCTTTGTGAAAAATAAGAAAAGGTTGACCCACCATAAGAGCTAGAACCTCAGGTACTCTTCTTGTAGTGGCCAGAGCAACGAGCAAGACTGTATTTCATGTCATGAACCTCAAGGTAGCTTAATGAGCTTGTTTTGACGGAGTCAGTGTTAGGTTTTCTAACATAAAATTAAGATCACAAGGATGAGACACCTGTTTTATAGGAGACTTCTAGTGAAACACTCCTTTCAAAAACATTTTCTCATGAAACTGCATTGAAAGAGAGGGATCCAAGAGCATGCAGGCCAAAATGGCTGACAACTGAAATGTAGCAGAGGAGTCAGGTGGTACGTAGTCTAGTAACTTATGCAAATAATGTAAAACCAAAGAAGCACTAGCCCAGAATGGGCACTGGTTCTTTTGCTGGCACCAAATAGAAAACCTTTAACATTTGCTAATATATGATTTTCTAGTAGCAGACTTTCTTGCCTGCATTAATATCTATTGCTCATCCTCAGAAAAAAGGTGCCTAAAAAATGTTAAAACATTATCATCCAGACAGTCCGTTGCAGTTGTTTAGGGTCAAGATGTATCAAGCACCCCCAATCTTGTGTGAGTAAATTTAGTCTGTGAGGAAGCTTGTGGAAGTTGCCCCTGACCATTTCCAGAAGAAGGGAGAAGCACTGTTGCCTGGGCCAGAAGGAGTCACCGCAGTAATCTTTTGGGAGTCCTTCTGAATTTCAAGGAAAAGAAAAGAAAAGGTAGTTGTTTCCAGGCCATCTTGCACAGAGTCCCAGAACAGAGTTTTGGCAACTGATTGTTTAGACAGGATGCATAAAGCTCTATTTGAGGTGTTCCCACTGATGGATAGAATTTTGTAAGACCACCTGATTCAATTTCTACTCATGAAGGTCTCTTCTAGTCCTGCTAAGCTTTTCTGCCACACAATTTTGCTCTGGCAGAATATAAGGTGTCTATAGAATGAGATTGTGCTGAAAAACTATATCCCAGGCTACCATGGCTAGTCTGCACAGAGAGTAAGATCCGGTTTCCCTTGCTTATTTATGTACCACATCACTGTGGTGTTGCCTATAAACACTTTTAGATGTCCAAGAGACCACAGTTGATTTATAGAGTGAAAAACATTTATGATAGCTAAAGACCCTGCACTTTTGTCCCCAAAGACACTGCTCCCCATCCAAAGTCTAAGGTTGCTGTTATGACTGACTGTGCTCGAGCAGGAAGGGAGAATGGGAGACCTGGATTCTGAGAGATTTGGTGTCTCCACCACATAATCTCGTTTTTCACAAATGCTAGAATTTAAATTTGAAAGGTAAAGGGATGTTGATGCTGAGAAGATAGAGATTTCAGATAACATTTCTCATGTAGATTACTGCAAGAGGTATATTGTATATAATTAATGCTATTAGATGCAGAATCCTGAGCAATTCAATTGCTGAGATGGATATCCGAGTGAAAAAACCTCAGGAACAGATCTAAATACAGAAGTTATTTCTCCTGTGGAAGAAAAGCTGTTTGAACTGATGCATCCAGGAGACACCCAGAAAAACAATCTCATGAGAAAGAGTCAGAAAAGACTTCTGATTGGTCTTTTGGAATCGCACCCTGTGTTGGAGATCCCCTACCCAAGTCAGGGATCCCTGAGACTTTGAAATAGGCTCTACAAAGATAAGCAAATTGCCTAAATAATGAAAAATGTGAATACCTTAAAGTCTGCCATAGGCTGTCACAGGAGCTAGATACTTTGTGAACACCATTGGAGCAGTAGATAGTCCAAAGGGTAAGGTAGAGAATTTATAATGCCAGCCAGACACACAAAACCTTATGAAACATCTGAAATCTGAATCTAGTAGAATGTGATGATATGCATCTTTTAAATTTAAGGTCACAAGTGAACTCAAATGGGGAAAATAGGACAAGTTGTGAAGTGACATAATTTTGAACTTTGGTAGTATCTCAAACTGGGTCTGAAAGGAAAGGTCCAGAACTGGTTTTCAACAAACTTCTTCCTTGCTTTGGAATCGGAAACATCCTTGAATAAAAACATTGTCCTACCTGAGGAGGAGGAACAGTTTGTATTACCTCCTGAGTCAGCATATGCCAAATGACAGGAGAGAAAAGAAGACAAAAATTATTTCTGGCAGATGAGGAGGAATCCCTTGAAAAGGAGGAAGAGACTCTGACTGCCATCTGTAACCTTAATGGATTACTGTCAGAACTCATTTGCCTGAAGCAATTTGTTGCTGAAGAGAGAAATGGAGGTTCAGACTTTCTGGAAGAATTAAAAGGACTGCCAGGGTGGGAAGGGGAAGGGCAACCCTCATATAGTCAGTCACACTAATTAGACTGTCCTTTGTTCTGGGGGATTGCTACTTTATTTTTGGAATCTTCCTGCCAGTACTTTTTAAACATCCAACAATTACCAGTAGATTGCTGGGACTGATTATTTTTTTTTTTAATTGAAAATGGATGGTTGAGCATGAACCTGGAGAAGGAAGGATGAAAAATCCAAGTGATCCATTGAATCATCTTCCTCCTCTCATCTTACTTTTTAATGACCTTGTAATTAAGGGTCAAAAACTAGTTCTCTATCCAAGCAAGAATTCAAATTTTCATTTCTGATATGTTCAAGGAGGTTTTGTGAATATAGTCAGGCAAACCTTCCATTAACAGCCCAGAGGCAGCAGCCCAAAAAGTGGCAACAGTAAAATCATGTGTACATTGCAAACAATGGATAATGATGTCAGAACATGTGCACACTGTCAGAAATGGCAAGCTGTGACAAAAACATCCTCCAAAGCCATAAGTACAGTATGAATAGGTGTAGGTTCAGGAAATTGCAGATGTAATACTTCTTTCTGTGGATAACATTACTGTTTTTCCCACTGAAACAAATTATTCATACTGGAAATAATCTCAGAGAAAGAGAATCCTTCACAGGGTCATTTTTTTCAGAATCTGTATCAGAAACTTGTAAAGGTTACATAATCTGTCTCTTCACGCTCCTTTTGAGGTTCAAACTTAAATCTCTTCAGGAAAAGAAGACTCCCTTTTTCTTTTAACAGAACTAGCCATGTAAGAAGGGTCAAGAGCCTGCATTAAATCCTGAGCTAAGCCCACTAAATTAGCGTCTATATTACATAGTCAAACCTTTAAAAGTTCGAACGTCATATGGTCGACACCATATGATCTAACTTTTCAAAGTTTGAAAATGTAATAAAAAACAAACAAACAAAAAAAAACCAAAGAAAAAACCTACCTGAACGGTTTAAGCAGGGGGGGCAAGCTCCCCTACACCCCCCACACCCACCGCTCTTTAAATATACCAACTCCGAGATCGCACTACATTGCAGAAAAGGGAAATCTTCCCATTCCGCACTGTATGGAAATCTCTGTTGAAACGTTCGAACTTTTAAAAGTTCAATCATATGTTGTCGACCATATAACTGTCGAACTTTTAAGAGTTCAACAACGTGATATAGACCCCTAAATTACTGCTGCCCAATGTCACTGAGACAGAAGAAGTCATTTCTTTATTTTTTTGTTTCTTTTTGACAGAAATTCCTGAAGAAACAGACCCAGAATTGGCAGTAATCACCTACCTAGGGATGAGCACAGCTTTCTGTTTAAGCAAGGAGGCATTCCCTGCCCCTTCTCCCAAGACCAACAAGAGTGTCTCCCCCCATCTGATAAGGGCACACCAACAGCTGCAGAGAGCACATCTAAATGTTGTCCATGCTGGCTGTATGAACTACACCAATGGGACCCAAGGAAAAAGATGAGTGGTTTGAGGAACCAGCTTTGAGCACAGCAGAGTCACCCACCTGTGGCTGAGGCAGAATATTAGTCTGCTGTGGTGGTAAAGGCTGCTTAACAATTTTTTTTTTTTTTTTTTTTGTGGTTGGAAGAAGGTACAAGGGTTGCTCCATGGTTAAGCCTAAAAAGATGCTTAATTTCTAGGAAAACTAATAGCAACAGTAGGTAAAACAGGCTAAGTTGTAAAACGTAACTTTTTCTCTGAAAAAAAATCGCAAAAAGCACTTTAAACACTCAGTACTCTAGTCCCATAAAGTAAAATAACACCAGTTCCTCCACAAAAATGTAGTTTTAAATAAGTTCGTACAACTTTTTACCACAAAAATAAAAAAATAACACACCTGTTTAAAGGCAATAATAAATATATATAATACAAAAGAAATAAGTTTTCTGCCTCAGAAATAAAGTGGAAAGTTTTGCCCATGAAGAGAACTTACTCTGCTCAGGAATGGAGCAACATTAGCCAACTGTCAATCCTCAAAGCCCACAGGGCCGGACATAACCCGTATAGCTTAGGCTACTGCAGCAGTGATCGAATGAAGAACTTCTTCAAAGTAATTAACACTATGCTTAACAAGTGCTTGCTTGTTTGCATGGAGTTTGTCTTCTCACTATGACAAGTAACCTTCTTGTCCTACACAAATCTATCATGAAGTGTTTGAACTGCCAATTTATTATTATTATTATTAATATTATTATCCTATTTAACTGAATTTGGTACCTTCACATGCCCTTTTCAGCCATGAACAAGTTCTCAAGAGTAATGGCAAATGAAATATATCTATATCTATCTAGCTAGCTATCTCTTAGAAGAAGTCTTGTAATTCACAAAAGTGCTTACCACAGTTACCTTCAACAAAGATCTGAAAAAGGAGTCTCCTTTGCTGTGAGTTTTCTTTTAAACTGCAGATCAGGAAGCTTTTGCTCTTCATTCAGAATTGAACATCTGATCGTTATCTTTAATCTGAACTGCTACCATCTGGCATATTCTACTGCCACTTTTATGTTTTTCCTAGTGGATTCTCATGGTAACCCACCAGGTTTGGATTGCCAAGCCCAGGTTTTCCACATTCCAGGTGACTTTGTGTGTATGTAAGTGTGTGTGTGTATTTATAAGTATGAACCTATGTGAAGTACTCAAACCATCAAAAGCTCCAACTTAAAGTCAAATAATATCACATATCTAAAAGATTCAAATAAATAAATATATATAAAACAGGCAAAATTTAAAACACTTTTTTGCAGGGGAACAAGCCCTCATATATACCAACTCCAAGATTATATTTCACCGGGGAAAGGAAAAATTCCTAGTCCTCCGTGTACTGTCATATCCCAAAATCAAATACCGGCAAAGTGTAAAAACTATTTTGCCAGTATTTCAAGAGCTCAAATTTTTGATAGTTTGAACACTGTACAGGAACACATGCACACATAATTTGGGTGAAACTATGTTTGGTTGACATCTGTTTAGTTGAAAAAATTTAATTAAGCAGATGGACAACAGGTGTGCAAGACTGCACAATTCTCAGCATTGGGGAATCGGAATACTTGAACCTGTTAACAGTGTTGAGGGCCCTGAATCCTGTATTGCTACTCGCAACTTCCAACACCATTAATTTCAATAGGAGATGTCTGGACTCCATTATTCCTGCTGGGCCCTCTTGATTATGGTTTTCCTGACAGAACTTCTAATTATGTTAATAGTAACATGGCCTTTTGACTCCTTTATTCATGCACTGAGTCCCCTAAACTTATTTTATCATAACTGCTGGTTTTATTTTGTTATTTCCTACCAAGGATCTGACTTTATTTATTCCACTGTTGGGTTCTTGACTTTGTTAGAACTATTGCACTTTCCATCTCTGTTAATTGTAAGTGCTATTGAAATTATCTCTTCATCTTTAATTGTCCTGGAAGCTGAGTGACTGTTAATGCTTCCAAGGAGCCTGAATGTGTTATTGTATTTTTTTTTGGGGGGGGGGGTGTCCATGACTCTTAGTTCTATTGTGGCTGTCTTGATTCATTTAATTCTAGTGGTCACCTTGGTCTGTTAATTCTATAATTCTTCTCACATTTCCAGAGGCTAGGTGGCGGGTCTAAATCAAGACAGCAGACTGAATTCCTTGATAGGTCCACAGACAGCATAAGAATGGCACAGAAATCCAAAGATGAGCTTCTCCATGGGTGGTACATTACTGGGCAAATTTAAAGCAGCATCACAGTTAGAAGGTGTGTTCATTATGTTTGAAAGATTATTCTTACTAATACAAGAGGGTGAGGCCTACCACAGCAACATCAAAAATAACTACAGTAGAGAACATGATTCCGCAGAGTCAGAATATTAGAGTAACCAGCAATATGCCATAAAATTACTAAGGAAAAGGTGCAACTAACAGTTCAAAAAAGTATAAAGGAAAGTATAAATATATATAGATGGAAAGTAGATGGTCTAAAAAATAGGTCAAGGATAGGAAGAACAATGTCTGCCTTCTCTGGATCCCAGTGATGGTCCCAGTATATCGCTCCTCAGTATTGTTCAACAGAATTTACCAGCATCTACAGGGTTGGGCCCAAAAATCTGTATCACCTCCCTACCAGGCATGTACTGATGGCTGTTGAGTCATTTAGAACACAACACTGGGTAATTAATAGGTATTACAACAAGGGTGCTCCTTGGGAAAATACAGCATCAAATTCCTGGAAGTTATTTTTCTGCAAACTGATAAGGAATTCCAATGGCAATATTGTGTCTTTCAGTTTTTCCCGGTTAGGGGTCGCCACAGCAGAACTCCAGTCCGCTAATGATTGGTAGCTGATTTTTATGTGCCGAGTTACCAGCCCTGATGCACAACCTTCAACGAAGGTACGCCCATTCACGCATGTCTCCACGCAGAAGAAGCTCTAGCTGAGAATCGAACCAGACAGCAGCTTACTGTGAGGCGACAATGCTACTGCAGCACCACCACAACGTTGATATAAAAGCAGTGGGATGCTGAGCAACCATGAAGAGAAGAATACCCGAGGCAGGTGTGCAATGTTAGTACTGGGGGCTGCAGACATGACGTAGGCAAAATTGACCTATTTGATAGCTCAACAGAAAATTGGAACTCATATGCTGCATGACTGCAACACTTCTTACCACAAATGATATACCTTATAATGAACGTGTTCCTGTGCTTTTTAGTGCCATGGGAACAAAAGCATATAGCTCTGCCTAGTTTGCCAGCTTTGCACTGGCCTGCATGTAACAGGCTCAATAAGTTTGTGTGAATAATGCACTTACTTCCAACTAATAATAAAGTGTAGAACATTTCAGCTTCTATTAGTAAAATCAAAATGAATGTGAGACTGCAGCTTCTGTAGCAAAACTGAGAAAATTAGCAGAAACGTATCAGCTAGCGATAACTTAAATGGTGCCCTACATGATCAGTCAGCATGAAGAATTCTACAAGAAGGAATTCCAAAGAACTGTTAACTTAATCAGATTTAATGTTTTAATGAGCAGTACAAACTGCAGGCTCAGTAGAAACTGTAGCAAGAATTTACTGGAGTTACAAGCTGGAGCAAAATTTGGTAATATAAACAAAGTGATGGAAAGAAAAAGTACAAATCACAAGGCATATTATCACCATGGGAGCAGGTTCCATCTTCCTTCTCTGTGTAAATAATTCAGATGTGAAGAGTGAAGGCAATGCCATACGTCAGGCCATATATAGAGTTTGCCACATTGTTAAGACAAAAATAAATAAATAAAATATGTCACATTAAAATTGTAAACATTTCTAACAATGACAGTAAAGATATTTTGGCCATTGTAGAGCTATTTAGCATAAATGGGACAAACAGGTGATTTGTCTAATGTCAAAGATAAATGGCTGTGTAGTAAATATGGAGTTTTACACAAGGTCACCTGTTTTGATACTGTATCAAAATTACTGTAAAGCATTTTTCAGGAAGGAAAATCTGAGCGTATCTTCTGTCCTTCTCAAAATATACACTATTCAAAGAGTTATGCTTCCTATCGCCATACAATATAATGGTGAAACAGAGGTGTTAGACTTGTGCATTATAAAATAATGATGTACCTTCATGGGATTATGAGATGTTTGGAAAGCTGAAACTTGATTGAAAGATAAAAAAAACTGCTGTATAACAGACTACTGTGGAGAAACTGGAACTGATATGCATAGGTGTTACTCCTATATTTAAAAGTGCCATTGGTGCAGTGAAGCATATTAAGGGTAAAATTGTGTTTAAAGAGAAGGCGTCTCTACAGTTTTGCAAGGCATGTCCAGTACCCTGTGCTATCCATCCATTGGTTAATAAGGATTTGAAATGGCTGGAAGTAGATGGAATACTCTAACATGTAGACTATTGTCCATGGTCTAACCCAGTAAACCTTGCAGTGAAGAAAAAGTCAAGGTCAGACACTGTGAGGACTTCAAAGTCACAATTAATCCAGTTCTGCGAAATGAAGAGTATCCTTTGCCAATAATTTAGGACATTTTTGTCACTCTCTCAGGTGGATAACACTTTTTCAAGGTGGACTTAGCTGATGTCTTCCTTTGAATAGAGAATACATTCAGAGGTATTCCTGACCATCAATACCGTAACATGGTGGTGTTTGAGATAGTTTTTATAGGTTCAAGGGTTAATAGGTAGGTACTAGGCTATTGGCCCAAGAGCCTATGTAAGCCTAGCCAACAAGGTTCCCTGGCTTACGCCACCCAAGAAAGTTATTTTCCTGTGCCACTGTTGAGCCGAGACACAGAAGTGTATTTCCTATTTCCCCTTTTTATTTTTGCCCTGGCTATCTGGTAATAGATAGTGGGTCAGGTGTTTCAGGGGGTACCCAGAGTCTAGTGCTATCTTGATTATGTAATTGTCAGTAGAAATACATGCAAAGAGCACTTAGAAAACTTGAAACCTCAAAACATTCCAAAAAAGACTGGCCGAGTGTGATCTAACAGCTAGGTGAGATAAATGTGAGTTCTTAAAGACCAGTGTTATATATTATGAGCATATTACAGATGATCAAGGATTACATAAGTGCTAAGACAATATCCACATTATACTAAATGTTCCGGAAACCACAAGATGTTTCACAGCTCAGATCATTCTTGGGTTTTGTGAACTATTATAACAATTTTTTACCAAACTCGGCAACTGTGATACAGACAGTTCTGATGTACTATAGCCCATCAGTTATGGTGATGCTGGCCACATGTTATTGAAACAGTGATGTTGAATACCAGAGAAGATGGCAGTGAGAAGCACTTGTTGTATACTCCTTATGTATAGTTTAGAAAAACTATGCCCAGACTGACAGAGATGCATTACATATTGCATGAGGTGTCATGAGGTTTAACCAGTACCTGTTTGGCAGAGAATTTATACCCGCATGTGGTCTCCATTTTTAACCCACAAAGGGAAATTCCTACAAGAGCAATTGCCTGTGATAGGTATTGGTTCTGAGTGGACAGCAGATACAAAACTGAGTATAAATCTACTTTATGTTATGCAAATTCCAGTGGCTTGTTTTATTTTCTAATATAAATACGATAGTTTGCACCACTAAGAAGTTAGTGTTCCTAAACCAAATACAAGCAGATAAATAAATCAAATAACCAAAAAGGCTTAGGAACAACCCTGTGCAGATAAAAATTTTCAGCATTCAAAGTGTCTGTTCAGATCAAACACAAAAGTTGTTTCCAGTTCAAAAATTCAATTTACAAGCTGCAGATTCTTAAACAAGTCCAAACTTTTATTTGAACACAGATAGCAACTGCAGTGGTGGTGCTGCAGTAGCGTTGTCACCTCACAGTAAGACATTCTCCTGTTCGATTCTCAGCTAGAGCGTCTTCTGTGTGGAGACATGCGTAAATGGGCGTACCTTCGTTGAAGGTTGTGCATCAAGGCCTGCAACTTGGCATGTAAAAATCTACTGCCAATCATTAGCAGACCGCTGTGGTGACCGCTAACTGGGAAAAGCCGAAAGACACAACAACAACAACATAGCAGGTAAGCGCTTTTGCCAAAGAGACTTCCTCAGACCATATACAAACAATTAATTCAGCACTCTCCACATATATATATATATATATATATATATATATATATATACACACCTTCAATTACATTATGACATCATCATTAATTTATATATATAAATTAATAATCAAAGATGCTGCATAACTTAATAAAAAACATTTCATTATTCCATACGTATAAAAGACAGATATGTGTATTTAAAAACAATATATATATATATATATATATATATATATATATATATATATATATAAAGCATGTATACATGAAAAAGACATTTTAAAAAGAAACTAATTAAAAACTACTAACAAACAATCTCCTATTCTTAAGGACAGGTTTAAGGGGAATTTTATCATTTAGACCTGGGTTTATATGTGCCTGGAGTTTTATTTTCTATTGGAGACTGCAAGTGACAAACATGAAGAAGAGGAAGCACTGGATATATTCTCCTTTAGTCGCACCGAGAGCCGGCCATTTAGAAGGGATTGTAAAACCTGAAACCACACATGACAAAATCTTATCACAAATGCATATAGTGGCTCAAAGTGGCTGGACAGCCAAACACATATCTCTGTTGGCCGACCATTAAACAAGACAAGATGAACTTCCGTTAAATGTTTGCTGTGTAATGGGTATAAAGACTGTCTGCATCAAGATCATCTTAGAGTAGTGAAAATGAAGGCACTGGGCAGAAGGTATATGTGCTGGTCAACAACTGATCAAGAGATAGAACATTTGGCAATGAACTGGAGTATCTGCCAGATGGATCAGAAGGAGGCAGAATGTGCACCATTTTACTCATGGCAGCAGATCTGTGGTGATCTCGCTAAGCCATTTATGGAGTAATATTTTTGGTGGTAATGAACACATGATATGAATGGCCAAGGTCTTCACCATAAACTCTACTACTTTGGCCACTACTGATGTACCAAGAGACCATTTTGCTAGAATCTGATTCTCACAGCAACTATTAAGTGGTAATGGCTCTCAATTTACAGCAGCTGATTTCCAGACATTCCTTCATAAAAATCGCTTTCAACATATTATGTTTGCCACCTGGCATTTAGCAACTAATGGTCTAGCTGTAAGGTTTGCACAAAGCCTTAAAAGAGCATTTTTAAGTCATAGCAAATGACAAGTTTACCCTCCAGCAAAAGCTGCCTATTTCTTGTTCACATACCAAAATGTTGTCAAAATACTGTCAATGCTTCGACTAAGCAGAGCCCAGCCATGTTGTTTGTGAGATGTCCTCTTATCACACAAGGTCTAAGTGGTCCTTGGCATCCTTTGGTGGCACCATGTTAATTCAGAAAATCCTGACTGGCAGTAGTGTTGCTATGGTGGGGTGAGAAGAGCAACTGCCCCGGCTGAAAAGTGATGTGGGAGGTGCAATCAGTTGATTCCAATCTCTCATTAATGTAATACCAGCTTCTAAAAGCATTTGCATTCAAACCTGAACACTGTAGCTCTCTGTGTGTGGTCTAAACTGTAGTAAGTGCTTGCTACTTTGTAGAAAGCAGTTTGCTACAGTTTAAAAGTAAAAACAAAATATCTCTCTCCCTCTCTTTTTTTAACTAAAATCTGAGCACTGTAGTGCTCTGTTCATAGGTTCATAGGTTCATAGATTAGTACTAAGCTAACTGCCCTTGCAAGCCATTTTAAGCCTAGCCAATTGTCCCTTGAGAGACTCAAACCCTGCACCTTGTGTTTGCAAGGCAAACACCTTAACCATTAGGCTACCCTCCCAACCCCAAAAGAAGAAAGGAAACACAAACTCTGATGAGATTTGAACTTATGACCCCAGGTTTACTAGACCAGTGCTCTAACCCCTGAGCTACAGAGCCACTCTAAATCTCCTGCCAGTGGTGAGAATCAAACCTTGCACCTTGTGATTGGAAGGCATACACCTTAACAACTGCACCACTTGGCTTTGCAGGTACCTGTGTTGGTACGGTATAAACTGTAGCACATGCTTTTTACATTTGTAGCAAACAATCTATTATAGTTTACAAGATTATTTTTAAACTGAAACATGCGAGCCATTGCAACTCAATGCAGGCAGGATATAAAGTGTATCAGTTTAAAATAAGATTTTTTTTGAAGAGCTGAGGGGTGGGGCTCTGGTTCTTGGTATCAGCAAAGGGTATTTATTGAGACAGCTACTTTTCTGCTGATTGCGTAGAGCTGAGAAGCAATGTCCCTCACGTGTTATTATTCCAGTTTGTCAGACAGTTATTGTCAGACAGTTATTATTACTGACAAATTAATTCTGATGTGGAGAGATTTTGTGCCTTTCCCAAAACATCTTCTGTTGTAAACCTAACAAAGGTATATGGTGAAGAGATGTGTTACATGACATACATTCTTCTTTTTTTGTTTGGTGGCATCTAACAGTATGCATTAATAATACAATATGGATAAAAAGGTAAGTACCTCACACCTGTGGGGGAAGGAATTGTTATAAACTAGTAGTAATAGTATTACGCATGCCAGACCTGTGCTCTATTACTAATGTGTACTGCAGATTGTTGTGTTCAATGGTGATACCCTGAGAATGAAAAGGAAGCTGTGTCACTGAACAGCATCAAAAACAATCCCATGTATAAGACACTACAGACAGAAATCACTAGAGAGAGACAAATGGTAGCAAATCACTATTTTTCCTTTTTATCAAGGAGAGGTTAATACCTGCAGCTTATTTTATGTGCAGCTTAATAATACGGGTCTTAGCTATTAAAAAGATTTTAACCAAAAGATAAATATGATTTAATTTAAGGCTGTACACCAAATATGTTGGATATTACTTTACTTGCAGTAAGCAGATGTGCTAAAACATTATTGTGCAGTTTTATATGATATTTAATAAACATTTTAGCACTTTTGTTAGAGGTATTTATGAAACTAAAAGTGATTCTAGAGGTTTTATAAGAGGCTTTGAAGAAAGCATTTAGAGTACGTCTATTAGCAGATGGAATACGAAACTATCAAATATAATTTGCCTTAGTGAATATGCTCTGAAATGAGACCTGTAAGATAGGAAATGCAGCCAAATATGTGGTTGTTTGGTTTTATGAAATTTCCTGGTAATCCTAAAAGAAATAGAGGAAGAGAGTTGAGAACGAGTGCTTAAATTTATTGTAAATTTTAAAAAATATTTTTCCTTAAACTTAAAAAGGAGGAAAAGCAACAATTTTAGCATACTTTTAATAAATGTGAGTAGTATTCTTAACACCATTAGAAGGACTGGGGTAATGGATTGGTGTGCTAAATGTGATCTGGATGTTATAATGTTAGAGGAGTTGAGACTCCTGACAAGTAAAGAAAGACTGCAAACAGAAAAATCGTGGGATGGAAATATAATGTAGAACATAGAAGTGAATGTTGCCCTGGAGTGGTTGTGTTATGTAAAAAAAAAAAAAAAAAAAAAAAACGGTGAAAATACTAGCTTGTTCATTGATAAGGATGAGAATGTTGATTGCTGTGAATGTGACCTGGAGAGAATGGTTATACTATGAGTGGACAAATCTGAATGTACAGAGGATCGGAATCCTTGAACTGCATTTGCCCAAAAAAAATTGCTGAAAAACACTTTTTTAAGTGTTTTTGCAGGGAGCAATCCCCCCTTCACCCCATGATGTGGGGGACAAACCCCACACCCCTTCCCAGAACTTACACATACAAACTCCATGGTTGCACCAACTCAAAAAGGGAGAAATTCACCCAAATGGGAATCACTTCTGGCACAACTCGCCTACAGTGGTTCCCTATGTAAAAAGTCTGATTATCAGAGAGCTGAACCTTGGGAAATTGAAGTTTAAATGTTCATCCACCACTAGGTTACCCAAAGATAAGATGTTTATAGAATGACAGCACTGCAAGCATACATAAATAGCAAGAAAAGAAAGAATCATGCAATGGTTAACATGAAAATTATAATTGCACAAGACTTTGTGATTTAAGGAAAAGACATAAAAAGAGACAGCAACACAAAAAAAAATAAAGTGATAAAATGTGGTAAATTAGCTGTCTAGAACAAAAGTGAATGGACTTATAAAAGAGGCACTTAAATCTGAAACTAATTATTTTATATTAATGGAAGACTCAGGGGTAACAGATGGCGATACAGTTGTGACAGTTTTTTCAGACCACTTAGCAATGTGGATGGAGGTGATAGAGGAAAGGTAGTATATTAAAACAGGAAAGGGAATAAAAATAATAAATGTGAAAGTATGGGGTGAAACTGGTGAGTGGGAAGTATTGCAGTTATAGAAGGATCATATCGGAAGCATAGCTGGCTCAATCAGCTACATGTGCTGGTACCATGTACCAGCACTCCACCCACTTAGCTCTTCAAGTTAAGAGAAAAAAGGCACTTCACTATATTGTAGTGATTACAGATAGACCCATGCCTCTTCAGCTCTTCCAATGAACCTGGTGGTCAGATGCTCTATATGCATCTGCGGCCTGCCTCCAACCCTCATTCAGCACATTTTGTTAAGAAAAACTAATTTCTTCTTTTAAACTTTAGCAAGCTGCTTGCTACAAATGTAGCAAATAGTTGCTACAATTTATACACTCCCTGCACAGAGCACTGCAGCACTCATGTTTTAGTTAAACAAAAACAAATAGTAGCTACAGTTTAGACCACACACAGAATGCTACAGTGCTCAGGTTTGACTGCAATACTTTTAAAAGCTAGAATTACATTAAAGACATATCAGGTGCCCCCCAACACTTTGTGCCTTCGGCAGTTGCTCCTCTTTCCCCACCCTATCTATACTACTAGATCTTATAACTATAATGGGCTTCTATAAAAAAGGGGTATGAGTTGTGGATTGAATTTAGAAAGAAGTGTAAAAATTGTTTTTTTTTTTATTGGCAGGATAATGTAAAAATGGAAGAAAAAGTGAAGTATGGGAAATGTTACAGAAATATATTAGAGAATTTAGAGAATAATACAAAAGAATATTATGAAGTGGAAGAAGAAATGGTGAAAAGAAAATAAGACATTAACATTTGGGCAGAGATATTATTTAGAAGGAAGGAGAGAAGAATTATCTACACATTTCAGTAAAATAATAAGGAAAGATATTAGTATAATGAGAGAAATGAAAAAATGCAAAATGAGAGGTAAAAACAACATGCAAGCAAATTATGAATATTGTAGTACAGCATTTAGAAAATTAGACTGAATGGAAAATAGAGAAATTTCCCGAACACGTTAAGGAATAATTTGAAAAAAAAATTACTATTAGTGAATTGATTGATGTACTTAAGATAGTAAATGTTGATTCAGTATCAGGCCAAGACAACGACTCTTCACCAGGCTGCTCATGCAACATTCCTTATTACTACCACTCCCCTATCATCTGTGGGAACACAGATTACCAGTCTTGATTGTGGATATCATTCAAGTTATAGGTAATGCAGCTCCTGAGGCTCAGTACATGGTATGCCCAGTCAGGGTATATGCACATAGTTCTATACTTCTTCCCGAGCATGGACCACATCAAGACACACACCATAAGCCAACACAGTGGAAACCACCAATGGTCACATTGTGGTGTGTGGACTCCACCACTGAAAAATGAGATTTCTGACTACCCACAACCTCCCAGAGTATATGACTACCATGTTCTGCTCCCATTACCCTATCTCATGTTATTGTATTGCAGTTTCTTGTCACTGTGTCTCTCCCACCTGTGCAAGTGATGATCACTGCACCTTGCTGCCCCCAACCTGTGTTGATATGGTGATGTCTAATGCAGAAAATAGCCATCCCATGCACAGTCCTGTAGAGGCTGTGTGTGATACCAAATGCATTGTTTTATTTTCTATTACCTGTGCTGTGGCTCATACTTGTGAATTGAACACCAGACACCATATCTTTCCCAGTGCTTACCTTTGCCATTTCTGTGGTACTGCTGCTGTATGTTCTTCACCTGACTCTCCAACCTGTCCATATGCTGATGCTACAAGTGGCATGGAGGATCCTGCCACAATGTTCACTTGCTTCTCCATTTGCTTGTGCAATGTTATTTTGTGTAGCACGGTACACACTACAAATATCTGGCTGCATATGTCTGGACCATATTGAAGTGTCCATCCTGAGGACATTGGAAGTATCCCTTCAGTAGTCCAAATGCATGCTCCCTTGTATTTCATATTTCTGCCTGAGTTGTATTAAAGACCTAATCCCTAGGATTCAATAAACTCCATGTATCCTCTGCTCAAAACCTATATGGAGTTTACATGTTTGCTCAACAGTGTGTGATGAGTGGTAGCGAGCAATGCATATTAATTCTGTGCAGCACATATAATCTAGGTTTTATAGCTGGCAACAGTGTTGCTGGCCAGGAAACTGTGTAAGTGAATGTGTATATCAATTCTGTGTAAAGCAGAGCATCTACAGTCCGCATATTTGCTTAGAATGCCACAGTGATCACCAGGACTTTACAGGAACTGTCAATATGTTAGTGCAATGCATCTGCACAAAGGCCAACATAATGACGGGATAAATCACCAGAAACAGGGACATATTTGACATAGATGCTGCATAGAAATGTGTTCGAATAAAACTCTCTGAACCTCTTGGAGCAAGAAAACTGGACAAAGCAATAAATAATGGGGGGGGGGCCAAAGGCCCAAAACTAAAGACAGAATTTTAATATTGGTCTATCAAACTTAGAAAGTTGAAGGAATAATAGGTTGTACAGTACAATGAACTTTCTGAAGAGCATGAAGTTGAAACTCAAATGTCTGTCATCAGTTTCTGACTTTAATATGCAATGACATGCCAATGATTTGTCAGAAAATCAAAATGCTATGAGGAAAAGATCAAAAATATGAGACAAAAAGTGGACATTATGCACAAATCAGGACAGTTTAGAGGTATGAACTCAAATATATGCAATACTGACTCAAATCAGTCCTGAGGTCATCCCAGTGTATGGCAGAAAGCCACAAATTTGATAAGGAAAAAAGCCATACATCCTGGGAATATCTGGACAAGTGAGAGGTATGATTGTGAAGTATATAGTCCAAACACAGTACAGGACAGTGTACCTACATTGTAGAGTATTGTGATATCCCATTCCTGTCATTGTGTACTGAAGCTGTGTTAATGATCTGTAACGGAAAATGGGCTGCCATGTAAAATGAACACTCAGGGGAAGTATGTGTATTGAACAGGGACACACACATGAATTGTAGGAATGAACACAGGGAAAGAGAACAGGTGAAACTCCCTCATGTACAGCAGAGGAGGGCATATCAATGGAAGATGGTTATAGCAGTTATTACATATCTATATGGTAAGGTAGGGACTGTACAACGAAGAATGTGTCTTACATGACTGTCACACAAGATGACATAACAATGGGGAGGATGTATGCGTGAGATAAGCATTCTTACATGAATAATGCAGAGAACATTTATCAGGGATCTGACATAAAATTGGGATAGTGTGCATATTGCGAAGCTGTGCAAACTGATATGCCTGAATATCAGTGCACTCCCATCAGAGGCCTCCAGCAAAGTGGGTATAGGTAAAAGCCCATGGAAAACATTAAAAAAAACAGCCACAATCATGGGCAATTTCAGAATAATACCACCAGTAATCCCATGCCTCTGACATAACACATGTGATTTACAGTGATAAGAGATGAGTCTGCGCACACACACACACACACACACACACACACACACACACACACACACACACACACACACACACACACACACACACACACACACACACACACACAGACACACGCACTTGAACATCTATTATGATTCATTCACACTCTATGAGAGTAACCACAAACAATGTGCTGGCACTGTAGCATCTACTGGAGATGTTAGAAGGGATACTACTATACCTGTATGTGACAGTATGGGCAATACAGGCTGTAGGGCAGAGGGTGTGTTGTGACATTAAGAAGCATTTCAAAGTGAAGCCATGTGCAAATTAATAGAGACCACGTGCAGGCAGCAGAGCCATTTTGAGTAAACAGCCAGAGTGTTAACATGTATGAGGTCAGCAGTCTGTCTGTTTATAAGTTTATTTAAGTTTAAGTTACTAAGCCACAATCCTGATGTGTTTGTATGTAATAAAGCTACTTGAACCAAACCCCTAACTGTTCATCTGTTTTACCCTGACTGGATAAGCAACATGGTGTCAGATGTTGGATGTCTGAATGACATGGTGTCAGAAGTGGGATGTTTGAACGACATGGTACCAGTAGTGGCGTATCTGAACAACATGGTGTTAACAGTGGCATGCCCGAATGACATGGTATTGGATCTGGGATGTCAGAGGAACAAGAAGCCGGAAGTTGAGCCATGAAGTGCACAGTTATAAATGGAAGTATATAGAGGAATGCCTCATCCCAACCTGCTCAAATTATTGAAAAAGGTCAGAAACAAATTTCAGGTAATTAAAACTCTCATAAATGATTTATTTCATAAAGAAAATGATACGAAGCATTCACAAATTACAAAATGAATTATTAATCAAATGAAAAGCACAAAACATATTATTGATTAAAAGAAATGTTCAGTACCATAATATTTGATAAGGTTATTCAAAATATTTATGAGAGCATTCAGAATTACTTCTGATTTGCATAACAAGCATGACAAAAGTAAAATGAGTACAAGAGCATGATAAAAGTCAAACGAGCATAATGAGTACAATAAAAGGGCAAAATGAGCACGGAAAAGCAAAGCAATTGTATGTTTTTAGTAAACAAACACTTTTTTATATGAGCTACTATTTTACATTGACTGAAGCTATTCAAAGTATAACTAGAGTTGTTTGAAGTATCTCAAAGTGTGCAAAGTGTTTGCAGTGTGTGCTTTATTATAGTACAGTTATTTCGAAGAGTTTACTGTGTGCAAAGTGTGGTTATTTTGCAAAGTGCAGTCATTTCAAAGTCTTTCTTATACTATACAGTTATTTTGCAAAGTACAGTCATTTTGAGAAGTTTCTTGTGCTGTGTACAGTTTACTCACAAAGTGCAGTCATTTCAAATTGTTTCTTACACTGATAAAAGTGGTTTTGGAAAGTACAGTGATTTCAAGGGTTCTTGTGCTACAGAGACTTATTTTGCAAAGTGCAGTTATTTCAAAGTGTTTATTGTGCTGTTGAGCATAATTACAAGTTTCTAGCATACATTTCTGACATATATATGTGTATGTTCGTACATAATTCCAAGGGTCTTTATTACTGTGCGTTGGCATGGCAGAGGCATTTCGCAGACCCAGTCCACTTGTGTTTGATCATAATATTGCAGAGAATTAGAGAGTATTTCAGCAGAAACATGATATGTTCATACAAGCAGCTTTTTCTAATAAAGATGTACGCATGAGGGTATTTATTCTGCTTAATCTAGTGGGGTCAGACTCTATTGAAAGCGAGTGTTCATTTGTGTATGCACCAGCAGTATATGCAGGAGAAGGGGAAAACCATCATATTGTTGTACAAGCTGAATCAAGGGAGGACCCTGAGTGCTTGAAATATAAATTTAGAGAAATGTGCAACCCATAGACAAATGTTACATTGGAGATGCACTTATTTTATACAAGAGACCAAAAGCCAGGAGAAACTTTTGCAGCTTACATTACTGACTTAAGAAACAAAGCAAAAATGTGCAGATTTGGTAATTTGAAAGATGAGTTGACAGAGAACAGGCTTATGTGTGGTGTTAATAATACTGCAGTGAGAAAGATTTTTCTTTGAGACAGTGACTTAATGTTGAGCAAAGCTATAGAGATTTGTCAAATACACGAGCTTACAGAAAGGCACACAAATATGCTTGCAAGTGGTAAGAGCATGGTTTCAGCAGCCTCTAGAGAAAACATAGACAGCATGCAGCACATGACTAACAGAAATAGGCCTAAGCACATGGCAGCTGCAGCCCCTGTGGGATTTCCAGGGAGAGCCCGTACCTTTCCAGCAAGTTCTAAGACTAGCTCAGTAAAATGGACATGCTCAGTGCAGCACAAAGGTGAGTCAGCAAAACCCAAGTTAAGTCTCATTGTTAACTATCGTAATTGTGGTGCCAATCACAAGTCCAAAAGAGAAAAGTGCTTATATTTGATCAGCAATGCCACAAGTGTAAAAAATGAAATCACTTACAAAAGCTTTGTAAATCAAGCAAGCCTCATTCATTTATTAAGAAAGGTCATTCAAAAAAGCAAGTTGATCATACAGAAAGCTGCAACTGTACTTTCTATTTAGATGGTGTATCAGTGATTGGTGAAAAGGTTAATGCAGTAGATTTGTTGGCAAAAAACAAAAGTGTTTTGTACTGTCCTGATTAATGGTAAACCCACAGAACTCAAAGTGGACACTGGTTCAGTAGAAGCATTTGCTAGCATAAGAGCTGGTGAACAACTTAATTTGGCCAATTGTGTGAAGCTTGTTGCTTATGGAGGTGAAGAAATTCAGACCAAAAGTTCAGTGCTTTCATGCTATTCAGTTGGGAACAGTTACAGCTTGAAATTTTATGTAGTCAAAAGATCTGCACAATCATTATTAGGTCTCAGAGACAGTTTAAAAATGAAACTGCTTTCTTTTACCAAAGAAGTCCATCATGTAAGCACATGTCCTAGTTCCAGTTTCACCAATGCTATTTTCACAAAGTATGCTGATATTTTCGAAGAAAGCTAGATAAACTTCCTGTTGTATACTCCATGAAATTAGACCCAAAAGTCAGAACAGTGGTCAGGCCAGTAAGAAGAGTTCTGATAGCTATGCAGGACAGAGTCAAAGTCCAGTCAGATACAATGGTGCAGCAAGGTGTGATTTGTCAAGTTACAGGAACAACTGAATGGGGGTCTTCCATGGTAGTCGCTCGTAAGAAAAGCTCAGATGAAATCAGAATATGCATTGACCCAGGAGACTTAAACAAAGCATTAAAGAGACCCCGCCATCCTATGTGTACAGGCGAGGAATTTGCTACCCTCATGCCAAATGCCACTGTATTTTCTGTCTTAGATGCAAAGAGTTCATTTTGGCAAGTAATGCTTGTTCACAAATCTTCACTACTGACTACATTCAGTGCACCATTTGGTAGATACAGATTTCTCAGAATGCCTTTTGGAATAAATTCTTCCAGTGAAGTCTTTCAGCATGCAATTGAGTAATTTTTTTCAGACTGTATGTGTACTATAATACTAGATGGTTTACTATTTGGAGGCAATAGTGAAGTAGAGCATGACAGAAACCTCAGGAAAGTTATGGAAAGAGTACTTGGAAGTGAATCTAAAGCTCAATCCTCTGAAATGCAAATTCAGGCTACCACAAGTTACTTATGTCAGTCATTTATTTGCCAGTTCAGGCTTACGACCAGATCCTTCCAAACGAACAGCCATTCTTGAGATGCCAGCTCCAGACAATGTCCAAGCCTTACAGCATTTTCTTGGTATGGTTAACTATTTGGGCAAGTTTACACCAGACTTCAGTGAATTATCAGCACCCCTAACAGAGCTGACATCCAGAGCAATCAAAGCCCAACTATTCAAAAAGCACTCATTCCAGAAGTCCTACTATGATAAAATGAGCAGATTTCTTCATCCATTGAGAGAAGGAGAGATAGTGAGGATGCAAATGGTGAAAGGTTTTAATCGAACTGGTCAAGTGAGAGGTGTATGTGCTGAGCTGAGATCTTACTTAGTAGAATCTGAGGGCATAGAATATAGAAGAAGTCACAGGGATCTTCTTCTGGTGTCTGAATCGATATCGCCGCATCGCACCTGTCATACAGACTCTAGACATCAGATCAATCCAGACGATGTTTCAGTTGAAGGACATGTCTCAGTACCTATTCCAGTTCCTACTGATGTCCCAAATGTCCCTGAAGTCGAACATTCATTAAAGACAGTCCCTGTTGCTAAATCCCGTCCTAATTTTTATGTCACACAATCAGGTCATATTTCCAGACCTAGTGTAAAATACACAGCAAATGGGACATGATTGTTTCACTTGTAATTAGTTTTGTATAACTGCATGCCAAGGGATTATTTCTGTATAATTGCATGTCAATGATTATTGTCATTATTACTGTGCATGACTTATTTCTCAAAGACGAAGGATGTGTTGTGACTTTAAGAAGCATTTCAAAGTGAGGGCACGTGTGTATAACTAGAGATCACATGTAAGCAGCAGTGCCATTTTGAGTGAACAGCCAGAGCGTTTACATGTATGAGTGCAGTTTATTTAAGTTTAAGTTACTAAGCCTCAATCCTGATGTACTTGTATGTAATAAAGCTTCTTGAACTGAACCCACAACTGTTCATCTGTTTTATCCTGACAGGATGAGTGACGCAGGCTTATTACCTTGTGTGCACAGTATATATTATATGGCACGATTTACACTGTCACGGAAGAGATACATGCCATTAATGTTGCCAAACACATATGTATGTAGTGTGTGCATAAACAGACCAGGTAGCACACATGCATCTGATGTAGCAACTTGATTGGTGTTCCACACCATCAGACAGTCATGTATATTCCACAGAAAGATTACCTAGGTATGACCAATAAGCTATGGGACAGTCACTGTGGCAAAGGTGCTACACTTCAGTTACACATCACTGGAAGATGTGTAGGGAGGTACATGAAGAATTATGCATTGTAGGCAGTTATTTGTGTGATGAAGGCTTGGAACCACAAAGGTATTATGGCTTCAAATGTGGATGTCCTTCACATACCCAGTACTTGTATTACATTTAGGGCTCCTATTAGATGATCGAAGATGCATTTTATCGAATGCACCTTGGTTGAACTTAAAACAACAAAAAGGCAAAATAGCGAAGTGGCTTTTAAGCAAATTATTTCCCAGGGAAAGAATTTGCTTGCTCACTTCTGTTACTTTGCCATTTTCGGCACTGTAGTGCAATCTCGGAGTTGATATATTTAAGTAGGGGGGTGTGGGGGCAAAGCCCCCCACTTTATGTATTCTTTCAATTTTTTTTTTTTTTGGAACAGCGATTTTTTTTTTCCCTTGGAAAAAAATCGCTGTTCTGAGCTTTCCAGATGGGGTCGATTATTCATCGTTCACTTTTTTAAGTGTTCGATGATATAATATAGACCCTACATTTAAGGGAGTAGTCAACACTGTGACCACATGCTGGTGAATGTACCACATACCATCAACTCCAGCACATGGGTCACATATCTATTCGTCCGATTATAGAGTGTGATGTCCACATTATACTTGTGTAGTGTGTTTGTTTCCTGAATTAACAAAGCCCCATCTGTCTTCTCAATGCAGGTGTTGTCATGCCTGTGGCAGCAGTGTTTGTTATGTATTGCTACTGTCTGTATTATAATAATATCACAGTTCAAGTTAATGATTGCCCACATTCTGCAGTCCTTCAGGCAGCTCTGTGGACACAGCATATGTATATCATCTGTGATGTCCATCACTTAACTAATGGACAGGAAAGGGCCTAGCAGACAGCCCTGATGTATGGACCTGCTCACTAGACCTGCGATATAGGTCACATCACACATTTCCACATAGTGAGATGCCACATATGTTATACACTGGTCTACCCATTTGGGAATATAGTTGTTTTTGGCCACATATGACAGTGTTGAGTGAATACCTCAGTGTAGATTTGTGTAAAATGCCTTGACCTGGTCAACTTCCACAAGATGATACTGTTCTCATCATGCATGCCCTCGATGACCTCTATCAGATGTAGCAGACATGATGTAGCATTAACAACTCAAACAGGTCTGTTGCACACAGCCAGAATATGACTACTGTACATGTAGAAGAGGCCCATGATCATATGTTGGTCTGCCTCACAGTTGAGGAGAGTCAGGATGTCTCTATACATGCATGCATCAAGTGTTATCCCCTCTACTCAGATAGATACATGTTGATGTACACCCTTTTATGGGAATATAGCCTGTGTGGAGGTTGTGTTGAAGTGTGTATTCAACCATATCAGGAAAGTATATATGCTAAGTCATGCCATAGGTGATCTGTGATGTTGTCACAGGCCACTGCTTCCATCTGATAGGCCTGTATGAAGGTAAGATGGTGCATACTGCCTATCATGATCCGGCCTAGAGATTTGACACAATCCCCCACACAGGTGTCATTCAGAAACCCTCCCGGCTGGGGATTAACCCTTACATCAGTAGATAAATAACCAATTGGCTCACTGATAAAACACATACTGTGAAAGTTGGTGAATCAACCTGTACCAGTACAGGGATCTGTACTTGTCCCTTCACTGTTGGGACTCCATTTCTCAGCAGTTCAGGCTAAATTATATGGCCTTTGCCTAACCAAGTTTGCTTATTTTTGCATATTGGGTGCAATCATTGACTCCACCAATGGTGATAATATAGTACAGGAGGCGCTAACCTAGACAAATGAATGGGGACAAAGGCAGAGAATGTACAACTAAATACAGAAATGTGTCTTTTTGTATGTTGTCCATCTGAAAAGTGGAATTCCATGTTAATGACAGCATTGACAACAGTCCTACTATGCAGACACCCAGTGATGCCAGCATTGGGAACACATGTAGATATTAGTGTCAACTTCGACCACCAAGTGTCCACAGTGGCATTGAAAGCCTGTGTTGTGCATATCATACATCATGCCATCATATGCAGATCTTAGGATTGTATGACAGCACTGTAGTCAAACCTCATCAGAACAGTAATAGAGTATAATGCTTTGTTTTGCATGTACCTTACCAGACACATGCAGCAGCTGAAGGGACTACAGAGCTTTCTCAGAAAGATAACACAGGGCCTACAAACCATACCATGATGTATGTGGATAGAGTAAACATTATTTGCTGTAGCATTCTGTTTGTATAACTAAAGCATTAAACGGGCCATCTTTTGTTTGAGAGGGTTCCCCTGCACCCTAATTGCAGGAGTGTGCACTTATAAGTCATCTGATTGATGGTTACTGGAACAGGGCTCATGTTTCAGATTTTTTTATTAGTTAATTTGCTTAGATCAATTTGTGCTCATTTGCCACATAGCACCATGTTTGCACATCTGGCACTGCCACTCAAGATAGGGCATCATTGATGGTTATAGATGCAAACACTTTTGCCTGCAAATTTTCCCTTAGTGCTCTGCTGGTGCTCCATCGATGAGTGCTTGTGATTGTCCCTCACTGACAGGCGATACATTCAGCAAAGCTCCTGAGATACCAACACAGATCCTACCCACTAGCCCTTTGTATTTTTTGTCCACTTCTCCTGTCCTCTACTTTACCTGTTCCTTCCTGTTATCTCCATGTTTTCTGACCACATCAACTTACATAGCATTATGGATGGACAATGTCCTACAGTTTCTCCAGCCAGCCTGGATATCCTGAAGCAATGTAGCAATTGCCTTTTGTACACTGACAACCCACATCTTCTAGTCCACACAAATTCAATATGTGAGAGATGCATCTATATCAAAAACCTAGAATCCAGGCTCTCTCGCTCACCAGTCAGTCTATATGATACTAAGCAGGTTGTCAGCATGCATACTTCACTCCCTGCACCTACCAAACCAGCAACACATAAACCTACATATGCAGAGGTCCTTACAAGAAGCTACCTGAACATCAGAGACCTCCCAAACACAAACACAAGAATGTTTCACATAATACATCCTCTGCAGAACTTAGTACACATAATATATCACACACTAGTGTCTCACCAGTCAAACCCCTAAGGCATAACACACAAACAAACAGCTTAGTCATAGGTAACTCAGTTGTGAGACACACAGATGTCCCTCTCACTAGGTTGGATAAGGAAAAGGTCATGGCCAGCTGTCTGTCAGGTGCCAGGATCCACCACATCACACACAGACTCAAATCTCTCAACAACAGGCACTGTTATGACTCTGACATGGTCAATGTAGGTGTGAATGACTTGAGAACTACCTCACTGGACTATATGAAGAGAGACATGACTGAGCTCTTGGATTATGTGTCTAAGGCAGGTATGTTCCTATCCTTAACCAGCACTTTACTTTCACCTTGCATGATACCTCAATACAAACAAAAAATGATTGACTTCAACAATTGGTTTAGTTTCTGGTGTCATTTAAAGGGGATCCAGTATTTGTCTGCCTGGGATGACATGGTCAACAGACCTTGATGCTTTGCCAGAGATGTCTTCATCTGTTACCCCTGTGATTCCAGTTATTGGCTAAAGCTCTTGCCATCCCCATAGTGCCTTTTTTAGGCAATGTCACAAGAACAAAATTCTTGATGTAAAAATACCCTCTAAAAACAACCTCATTGTTATGCTGCTAAACACTAGGAGTCTAAACTGGAACCTGCACTCACTGGAAGCAGTCCTCGCCCTGAAAGATGCTTACATTTCTGCAGTCACTGAGACCTGGTTTAAGGCTGTGGAGTGCACCCCAGCTATACCAGATTACATTTTGTTCCACGTGTTCAAACCACAAACTGAAGGTATGAGTACTAAAGGAGGTGGTACATCAATGTTCATTAAAGATAACTACACCTCTAGATTGGTGGAACAGCCCTATTCCCTTGAATTACTTCAGGTGCAATTGACTGTAGGTAAGACCCCTCTTCAGGTCATTGCCAGCTATAGGGCCCCCTCCATGAAACAAGACATCCACTCAGCCTACTTGGATCTACTTGAGTCAGTCAAGATACAACCAAACACCCTGGTGTTGGGTGACTTTAATTTCCCATCCATAGACTGGGTAAATTATATGTGTTCTAACTCACTTATCCAAAGGTGCCTGGACTTTGTTAACTCCATTGCCCTGGACCAGCTGATTGCCACACCTACAAGGGCTCAAACATCTTGGACCTGGTGCTCATCAACATGGGAGATTACTGCACCACCCCCAGTGTGTGGACATCCCTGGTGAGATCTGACCACAAATCAGTCTTGCTAGAAGTAACTATAACATAAGACCCCTCTGTTAGCAACAACTAGACTAAAAAACTTCTCCAAGACCAATTAAAACCTTTTACATGGTGGCATAAATAACTTCATAGCCTCTCCCCCCACTGATGGAACAGACACCTATGCTGAGTTATACACCAATGCTTTATACAAACACCTGTACAATTGTATCGACTCTGCGGTAGCTGATAGAGCCAAAGCAAGATCTTCAAAGGAAAACAAACCTGTCTGGTGGACAACTGCCATTAACAGATTCTACAATAGGAGAAAGAAATTGCTGACTAAGAGCAGGAAGGAACAATCACAAAAGTGGAAACACTCCTCTAGAAGATTTAGGATCTTTGCCTGACAGTGTTTGCATAGGCATGTTTATACCCAAAGTAGATTCCAAAGAACTTTTCCTCATATGGATAACAAATGTTGGAGGTGTGATGGGCAAGAAAGAGGTGGCTGGGAACATACTTTTGGGAGTGTAATGAGCTGGCAGACTTTAGGGATTCCCTGCAAACTGCTCTGTCAGAGATGCTGGGTGAGTGGATTGGATTGATTGGGGGAGATGATTTTTTGAGCTATGATACAGAATTGGAATTGCCTAGACATAGTAAAGTCTTGTTGAGTCTAATTATGATGGCTGCCAAGAAAACAATTACTAGAAAATGGAAATCAAAGTCTAGACCTTTACTAGAAATAGTGAATATAGTAATAGAGATAAAACAATGGGAATTGGGATCTTTAGAAAATGGATGGAGCAAACTACATAGAAAAAATGAGAATTGTGGAATTGCACAAAGGGGTGCATCCACAGACCTGGGAACTATGGACCAGAGAAGAAATGAGGTTTAAGAGACAGGATTTGAATGAGCCATATAATACTTAATTGACAATGACTGGATAGATTATAGGTGATGTGTAATGTTTGCAACTACAGTTGTTTCAATGGTGTCTGTGATGTATAATGTTTGCAACATAAGTGGTGTCAATGTTTGCTTTTCATTTATATAAATGTAAGATTGCCTAAGTCATATGTGATAATTTAATAAAGATGTTTATTGAAAAAAAACTGGACACACTCCCTCTTCAACTTAAACAAGCAAATAAGTCTCCTGGTGAAGTCCTCCAAAGCTAACTACAAATCGAAATTAGCTTACCCTAACTAAGGATAACTACAAGACATTCTTTAGTTATGTCCATAACCTCAAAAGTAAGTCCCAGATTTCCACCGAACTCATAGTTAATGGTACTACATATAAAGAACCTGTGGATATAGCAAATCTGCTAGCTGACAAGTTCAGTGAAAACTTCACTCCCCTGTCCCCACCACATACACCCCAAAGCATCCCAAACACCTGTCCCCACCTAGTATCTCTGAGGAGCAGGTCTTAAATGCCACCTCCAAGGCCAAAAATACAGCCTCTATGGGACTAGACAACATCCTGGGCTATGTTCTACATGGGTTAAACCAAGAATTAGCATTACCACTGAACACGCTTTTCAATCACAACCTAAACACCAGTTTCATCCCAGTGGAATGGAAAACAGCTACAGCCATCCCTTTGCACAAAGGGGGCGCATCCACAGACCTGGGAACTATGGACCCATTAGACTGACCAGCCTTATTTGCAAGGCCATGGAATGAATCATCATGGACCTTATTAACAAAGATACAGGAAATCTACAAATACTCGACCACACCCAGTTTGGCTTTGTCAAGGGGAGATCATGCCTGTTAAACTTGGTGGACTTCTTTGAGAGTCACTAAAGCCCTAAACAAGGGAAAATCTGGCATACAGCCTACCTAGACATAGCCAAGGCCTTTGACACAATCCCCCACTCAGGCATCATTGATAAACTTACCCAGCTTGTCTCAACCAACATATTCTCTGGTGGGTTGCAAACTGTCTCACTGGTAGAACTCATACAGTCAAAATAGGGGACTCTACCTCCTCCAGCATACCCATAACCAGTGGTGTTCCACAAGGATCATTTTGCAACCACTATTGTTCAGAATTTACTTCTCAAAAGTGCAAGCTAAAACTAAAGGACTGAGGCTGACAAAGTTTGCTGATGACTGTAAACTGGGAGCAATCACTGAAACTTCTAGCAATGTCAACATCCTGCAAAAAGGTCTTATGCAGACTAATGACGGGTGCCAAAGTCATGGTCTTAAACTTAATGCAAAAAAAAATGCATTATCCCCTTTGGCAAGGATGATGTTCCTGCAAACTACCATATCAATAGCAATACCCTAAGCTCACAGTCAGTGGTGAGAGATGTGGGCACACAGGTTGGCAGCAGCCTTAACTTCAATCGCCATGTCTCCACAGTAGTAAGAAGGGCATTTTATATTGTTCAGTTCATAAGTAAGGGCATTGCCTCCAGAAAAAAAGAAGTTATAACTCCCCTGTACTCTTCCTCTTCCCTCATCAGGCCAATAATAGAGTACAACACTCAATCCAAAATTAGGCACTTGAGACCAGCAGTTCCAACACACAAGTAATTTAATAACGTTATTTGTGGATGTATATTCCTTTTGTTGTGTTTGAACATTAAATTACTTGTGTGTTGGAACTGCTGGTCTCCGGTGCCTAATTTTGGATTACTATTTAAGTTCTGGGCACTTTCACCACACCTTTGCTGTTTAAGAGTACAACCCTCCCTTTGGTATGTTCCTTTCCAATCACCCGCAGCAATTAGAGAAACAACAAAGTTTCCTTAAGAGGAAAATTCAGGGTCTTCAAGATCTGTCTTATGTGGACAGAATTAAATCATTGTCACTTTACTCTGTGTCATACAGACTGCTCAGATGTGACCTGTGCCTTGCAGACAGAGCAATCTCTGACCCAACTTTGATGGAAATGCTGCACATTCGCAAGTCATATGGCACATGGGTCACTGCTCAAAGGACCTTAATCTGGTATGTGACATCAACAGAACTTACTGGAGAGATAGATTTGTCTCACATAGATTGTACAACCTTTGAACGAGCTTCCTATTCATGTTAAACAAAGCCCCTCATTGGCCTTATTTAAGCACAATTTGGACAATTCGATGGGCAACTGGAAACCAGAAATTCACTCTGGAGGTTCCACCTGTGGCCCTCTGGGTTAGGGGCAATAAGTGGTGACCCTTGGGAACATGGGTTGAATTTGGATATGCTTGTAAGGGCCCTGGGGCCATTAGTCTAGTAACCTCCTATGATCCTATGAAAGCCATGTCACTGTAATTTTTCTGGTATAGGATGAGGTGACATCTACCTGGCCTCCATGCCAGTGTCTGACCCTGCCCTGTTGGGAGTACTGCATATCCAAAAATCTGATATAGCTGATGTCATCAGCAGTGTATGCTGAGGAGAATATGGTAATAGTGTCCCACATGCTTGTGTAAAAGGCTCTCTGTAATGTCAACCAAAAGCTTACACACACACACACACACACACACACACACACACACACACACACACACACACACACACACACACACACACACACTGTTGACTGCAATGAGAATAGAACCCCTACCTAAGTACACAGACTACAGACCTCTGAATTTAAGGCAAATTCCACAGCTCAAGTCTGACTTGGAGTGTCTCAAACAACACTTTATAGCTGATGACATCAGCAATGTCTGTTGAGGGAATATAACAGTGTCCCACATGCTGGTGAAAATGCTCTCTATAATGTCAAGCAAAACTCACACGCACACAGAATTTACTGCAGTGAGAATAGAACTCCTACTTAAGTACACAGACTACAGAACCCAGTACTTTACGCAAGCACCACAACTCAAGTCTGACTAGGAGTGTCTCATACAACATTTTATAGCTGATGACATCAGCAGTGTCTGTGGAGGGGAATATAACAGTGTCCCACATGCTGATGTAAAATGCTCTCTGTAATGTTAAGCAACAGCTCACACACACACACACACACACACACACACACACACACACACACACACACACACACACACACACACACACACACAATTGACTGCAGTGAAAACAGAATCCCTACCCCTCTAAATACACAGACTACAGAATACAGTACTTCACACAAGCTCCATGGTGCAAGTATAACTTTTACAAGAATACTGCAGATTGTACCAAGTAATTCTTGACATGTGTATATATTGCACATATGCATGTTCCAGTTATACAGATTACAGTTTACAGCAGGGCATTTCTGCCACTGGTATACAGGTTTTAATTTAATTGAAATAGTATTGAAAAATTAACAGTATTGTTTAGTTGGATGTGTGGTATTTGAACACACATCTGACTATAGTCTAATATAGTGCTCTTGGTTTGTGCTACAGACTAATAAATGCATACTTGCTTTTATAGTTGACATATGCATGTTCAGTTTGATGCAACTATATAACTTACCAAAAACCTATCTTTAATTTTTAATGCTACAATAATATTACTCTTCTGCTGCATACATACCACATGCTTCCCTCATCCTTACCAATTTAGACCCATAGGTTTGGACATTGTACTCATGGTCACTGCCAGCTATAGAAAAAAACAGAACAGAAGACCATTACTAATACCAGTTTTGTCTATATTCAGCTTTTTAAGTGTTACAATTACTCTCTACAGATGATATTTACACAGGTGTGGGATATTCTCATTCCTAAATTCCCCAATCTAGTGGTCAAGGGTATCCTTCTTCCTCCTCCATAAGTCATTATAATAATGTCTACATTGCTCTCTAGTGCACATGATACTGGTGGCACTGGATACAGCCCAGGCTAAACTATCCCAAGCCTCTGATTTATACTGTGAACCTGAATAGTCTCCCTGCAGAAGCCATTAGCTGTGGTTCTTATCTAAGAGTCCAGTAAAAATCTGGACATCACACCTGTGTGCCCTAAACCTCTCACCTTCCCCACAAACACCTACCATGTCTGCTACATGCATACATACATACATACGTACAAATATTTCAGGCATGGCCATTAATGCCCTTCTAGCATGCCAATATACCAAAACACTTGTTCCCATAATAAGTGTCCAGGCTGTTCTTAAAAATATCTAAACTAGTACTTGCTTTATTGTAATTTAGTAGTCTGTTCCATGCATCATCTACTCTGTCAAAGAACCATTTAGTATACTTCTAATTCCTATAGAATCTTCTACATAGGTTGTCTGATGATTCTCTAGTAATTTTTGATAAACTTTCCCAGAGGTAGTTGTCTCTAAATGCCCTATATAATTGAATAAGATCTCCTTTAGATATCTGTACGCAACATTGTACAAGTTCAGATATTTTAGTCTTTTATAATAACTTAAATTTTCACATCCATGGATGCCCTTGGTATATTTCCGCTGTACTCTTTCCAGTTTGCTCATGCTTGTTTTCTTATAGGGTTTCCATATTGTTATTCCGTACTCAAGTTTGGGTCTAATGTAACTAACAAACAATGACTTCATTATTTTTTTATTTCCTAGACTTTATAAATATTTGTATACAACCTATAGTTCTATAACTATCATTAAACAATTAGTTGATATAGTTAGAAAAACTCATGGCTGAATCTACCCATATACCCAGGTCCTTAAATGAGTCTACAGTTTCAATGAATGTGTGCTGTATTAAATATTCACCTTTCATTTTATGTCTCCCAAATCTTATATGCTTAGTTTTGATGTATTTATCAGCATATTATTCTCCTGTGCCCAAATGGTCCATTTCGTCAAGTTATTTTGCAGACATGCCTTATCTGTAACACACGTAATCGGTTTACCCAATTTCAGGTCATCTGCTTATAGACTGTAGAACACATCAGAGGAAAAAGTTAGGTCTGAATGATATAATCTAAACAAGTAAGGGCCAAGGACAGAGCCCTGTGGGACACCCTAACTGTAACCAAGGATTTCACCTGTCCAGTTGCTGTATGATACTTGCCATGTCCTACTAGTAAGCCATGCAGCTTTCCATATTATCAAGAGTACATTACTACCTATATGTACTAATTTATTGATAAGTGTTTTGTGCATGACCCTGTCAAATGCTGAAGTTGAATCTATATAAATAACATCACAGCACAATTTTTCATTCATAGTTGTTATTATATTGTTATAGAACATCATGTTACAGATGGTAATATATCTGTTTTCAACATATGCATGAGGATATATGGTTTCAAGTCCCAACCTATCCATTTCTGACAATAACTTATCCAGTATCACCTCTCCATTATTTTCCACAACATGAAAGTAGACTTAAGGGTCTGTATGACTCTGGGTTTGTCCTACTCCCCTTTTCCTTGAAGACAGGTTTAAGTGCATGTCTCCAATCCTGAGGAATCTCTCTATATTTATATGACCTAGGGAATAATAGATATAATAATACTGTAACTTCTTGCTGAAGTGTTCTCAGGTCATTGTTACTAATTCCATCCCCTCCCTGTGCTTTGTTTGGATCCAGTTTGTGCAGTTTTTTTTTCAATATAATCGAATTTGATTCCACTATTGGGTTACCTGGATGTCACTAGGACAAGTTATCACCCATTTTGTGAAGCCAAACTGTTTTGCATAAGATTTTGTAAATATATCTATAATCTGTTGTGTCTGAGAATAAATTTTACAACCTGCAGTTTATCAATTTGTGTCTTTACTCCTTACACATCTTATGTATCTTTAAAAAGGTTTCCTGTTATGCTCAATATCTTTATATACATTTTCTTCAAATTTTTCTTGATCTTGTCTCACACTGTGCTTAATCTGTATGGCCAGCTTGTTTATTTCAGTTTTCAAAGTTGTAGTTTGATCTCTCTACCATTTCTTATATATTTTCTCTCTCACTTTAATCAGATATCTTGTTCTTATGGAAATATACCCCCCTGATGTTGTATGCTTGGATCATGATGTAGACATTTTTGGGATTTTTTTAACTCAATTTTTCTTTTAAAACGCTCAACATTTAATCTGCAGTTTTTCCAGTGGACACCTCACTCCAGTTAGTTTTACACGGTGACTATTTTGCTTCAACATAATCTGTAATTAACCTTCTGTGCACTGGTTTAGGTTTCAGTTTGGCAGAATTATCTAGCAACAAATTAACCTTTATAACCCCATGATCACTGCGCATCAATGATTGTAAAATTTGACTTGAAGTTACAGTAATTTTTTTAGGGACATAAACAATCCCCCAGATTCTGCAAGACTTGCACGGCCTGCAGGATTATTGCAGGAGCTCCAGCAGGCAATATGTCTGCTGTGCGATCCAGGAATAACCTGTAGGGGTGTGCACAAGTGCTCCTGCACTAGTCCTGCACGGACTCAGCCCCTGTATGCAAATTATCCTCATTTGCAGGAGAAATCCATGCAAATGAGCTAAATTTGCGATTCAGGAAGCTGGAAACCGGCCGTGCAGGGCTAGTGTAATCTGCAGAAATGTACTCCGCCAGTAACGGAGTACATTTCTGCAAATTACAAAATGGAGCTATGACAGCTCCAAATAAAGGGTGGATATTATGTAGAAAGCATGCCAATGGCCAACTATAAGGCCACTGGCATGGAAAACACTTGAAAAAAAGAATAAATCTTTTATTTTTTTCTTAACCAATCTCAGCTGTATAAGCGTAGGGGAATAGCGCGCAAACGGGATCGGGGGAAAATAAGAAAATAAATCTACAATAAGCATTTAACTAAAATCGCTATTCTGCCATTATATCCAATGGTAGGCAGACGACAACATGGCCAGTGAATAGTGGTTGCTAAGGGGGGAAGGCTCAGTGCGGGACATGTAACTATGCATTAGCAGGCAATCCTATGCAAATGAGGGGAATGATAGTGAATTCCAGATTTCCCCTGCATGCTAGTCAGCTCCCAACAGTGTAGAGCAGGAATAGCTTGGTGCAAGCCTAGGAATTAGCTTACATCATGGTGGGGGGTGTCAGGCATACTGTAAGTGGATTGCAGTCCTGTGGCGCAGGCATGCTCCTAGCATAGCACAGCAAGTCAATGGGGTGTGTCTGAGGCTGCCTAGCACTTTACATTGCCTAAGTGGGTGTGTGCGCCACAAACCCGGTTTTAAATAAGAAAAAAAATTAAACCAAGAAATAGCAGCTCTGTGCACATTTGAGCACTGTGTTTGTGTGGCGTGCCCCGGGCTTAAACAGGATGGCAATGGGAAGGGAAAACAGCAGTAGGAAGGTAATCTAGGAGAACTAGCATAGCTGGCAGGTGAAATGTATCAGAATCAGCTAATTACACAGGCAGCAGACCAGCCCAGCCCAGAACGCTACTATAAACTATGCAAACACCTTCTCCTCTGTTTTTTCCCATACTGTACACCACCAGTGTATACAAGCGGGGAACTTTTAACAAACAAAACAACAAAATGATAGGGGCTGCAGCAGGCATCATACAACAACACGTGGAAGAGGCTGAGGGTGGTGAGGATGTGAATGCTGTCTACCAACCCACAGTGAGGAGACATAAAAGAGTGTACAGACCCAGGGTAACCTATCAGGGGCTACATGAGCTGGAGGCAGTGGAGCACAATAAGGTGGACAGTGACCTCCTACAGCAAATTGTTGAGCTGTGCCGTCCACGCCTGACACACCAAACTAACAGAGGGGGACCCCATCCCAGTGGATACCAAGGTATGTGTAGGCCTAGGAATACTAGCCACAGGTACCTGCCAAAGCTCAACTGGGGATATCATGGCGATCTCACAGGCATCAGCATCCAGATTATTCCACCAGTTCCTGGATGCCATGTCAGCACATGCTGGTGAGCATGTATATTTACTCAACACCTGTGAAGTATTGGCCAGCAATATGCATCTCTTCCACCAAACAGCAGAATACCCTGAGGTAGTGGGTGCTATAGACTGCACACACATATGCATCAGAGTACCACCCGGTGATGAGGGTAGGATCTATATCAACCGCAAGGGCTTCCCCTCCATCAACTGCCAGGTCATGTGCGATGCCCAGGGAATTATAATGAATGTGTGTGCTGGCTGCCCTGGAAGCTATCATGATTCCCACATCCGGCATCTGATGCAGCTGCACCAGAGATTTGCCAATGTCCCTTATGGTCACCTAGTGGGGATGCGGGTTATGCACTGGAGCTGTGGCTCATGACACCCATCAGAAATGCACACACACCTGAACAAGAATGCCATAATGAGGCACATGCACAGACCAGACTTATAATAGAGCACGTACTTGGTATGCTCAAGTCATGGTTCCAGTGCCTGGATACATCTGGTGGAGTCTTGCAGTACTCACCAGCTACATGTACTCAGATTTTTATGGTATATGCCATGCTACACAATATGATCCTGTGGAAACAGCTGAAGCAGGAACAGCACGGGGCAGGGCCACACAGCCCCCACCAATGCCAAGGCCTGCACAGGTGCAGAGTGACTTGGAGGAGGAACAACCTGAGCTTGCCCCAGTAGGCAGATGGAGGCATGCCCAGTATGCCCTGGCCTTGGCAAAGAGGCAACACATAGCGCATACTCTGACACAGTAGGGACCCAGGGAATGACACCGCTCTCTGACTCGCTCATACAGTAAAAGCGATGCCAAACATGACACTACCTGTGCTCAACCATGTATAGGAAGTGTACTATGAGCATCCGACATAGGTAGCCCTCCAGCACCATGCTTAATACTGGCACACCCACAAGGTAAATCAATCAACCTACCAATTGCCAAATGGAGTAGAATGTGTCATTGCCTGTATCTATGATATGGATGTGAGCATGCAAGGGAATTGGGTGGCTGAATGGTATGCCAGCAAATAGTAGATACCCATAGTGGCACCATGAGATCTGTAACAAATACTGGAGTCACCATAGTAGCCAGTACTACACAGGGTGACAAAACCCACTGCAGAAAATGTGCTGCATGACATGTATGTCCATATGACTCACACATGCCAGTCAGGGAGGTTCACATACCCAACAACAGTTTCAGCCAGCAGGACAGGTGTAGACAAACACAAACAGAGGCTGTGCTATGGCCTCTGAATGATGCCTTTGGGTAACCTCCCCCCAGGCCTACATAGACAGACTACAGCAGGTCAGGCAGTGGGATGTTAGATCTTGAAGGGTAGGAAGTCAAACACTAATATGTAGGTCAACCAAAGTTAATACCTGTAGTACACAGATATGCCTCTAGTCAGCATGATAGGTTAGAATACAGAATGAAATGGAGGACCTGGCATACCAGTACAGTCATAGAAAATGTGTACAAGTGCCAGATGTGCCCCCCACCCTATGTAGAAATGTAGAAACAGTCAGGTGTGTGTCCCAATCCTGTGTAGACATGTAAAAACAGTCAGGTGTGCCCCTTCCCCCAATCCAGCATAGAAATGTAGCAACAGTCATGTGTCCCCCCCCCAATTCTGTGTAGAAATGTAGAAATAATCAGGTGTGCCCCCCACAATCCTATGTAGAAATGTAGTAATAGTCAGGTGTGCCCCCCAATCCTCTGTTGAAATGTAGAAACAGTCAGGTGCCCCCCCCCCACAATTCTATGTAGAAATGTGGTAACAGTCAGGTGTGCCCCTTCCCCCAATCCAGCGTAGAAATGTAGTAACAGCCAGGTGTGCCCCCCATTCCTGTGTAGAAATGTAGAAAGAGTCAGGTGTCCCCCCCATAATCCTATGTAGAAATGTAGTAACAGTCCTATGTAGACATGTAGAAACAGTCAGGTGTGCCCCTTCCCTCAATCCAGCATAGAAATGTAGTAGCAGTCAGGTGTGCCCCCCCCCCAATCTTGTGTAGAAATGTAGTAACATGCATGTGTAGGTATAGTACCAGTAGAGCACAGATGCCCAGAGGTGGCCAAGGTAGCAGGATAGGTTGTAGCATTTGCACAATATGCAGGTCTGTGTGTGTTAGGTTGGTGTGTGTTTCATATTGTGTGAGAGTGGTCAGTATGTACGCATGTTGAGATAAGACCTGGTGGCCATTGCCCACTACTGCTGATGACAGGGACAAACTCTCAGAACTGCAGTGCCAAAGACAATTTCCACCAGTATAACACATGCTAGTAGTAAGCCATTGTAAATGTATGGTGATAATATGTGTCACCATCTGAAAGACTGAGATGGCATGGCTGCTGGGCTAGCTATACAAGCAGTACACAGGGGAATGTACCCCAGACATGCAGTATATATTGTGTCACTGTGAAATGGAGACACCCTTGGAATTGTACACACAGGTATGCATCACATTAACTGGTCCTGTAGTAGGGGATACCGGTGATGTCTGTCCAAACACTTGCAAATCACAAAGGAGGCAGGACTGATGTACTGGGAAACAGCTGATATACCTGCACATGCCAGCATAACTGGAATGCCCCATGCATATCTGTGCGTCAGATGCAACTAGAGTCCATAGCACACATGCCCCCAGCTCATGCAGAAACCATCCACAGGTACCTCTCTGGTCATATCCCTGCTGTGGGGAATGGGTACAATATGACCCCACCTGTATATGGCAATAATGGAAGAATGCAGCATGCAGTGCAGGTGTCCCATGCAGGTGTGTCCCTAGCTGTAGATAGCACCCTGCCAGTATCCACACCACCTGATCAAGACTGATAGAAGGTATTGGCATGAACACCTATCACACCTACCCTGTCATCCCAGGGGAATATACTGTATGGTGGTCTGAGACTGTAGGACTGACAGAATGTAAAGGCCTGCCACATCTGGCCTGCAACAACACCTAATGACCCATAGGCCTCTGCCAAAGGTCTGTGTCTCACACATACTGCCAATGCATGTTATGTCATGGACACCCAAATAACATAACACACTCCACATAAGCCATATGCAAGGCCATGTGGACAAACCACAGTAACATGTCCACCATATCCCACTGCATGAACTGTGGACCAACACTAACACACACCTGTGATGGGGTGATACCCTTAAGGAAAGTATCAGAGAATGTATGCATAATGTATGGAAGAGGTTAGAATAACAGAGGGGGGTGGGACCATGGGCAGCATGGAATGTGCAGGGTCTGACATCAAGCTGTGTGCACACACTATCCCTGGCTGCAAACACATAAATGCATGGCTACACACCTGCCCATACACCACAATAGGGGTAATGTCTTGACCCATGGCCCCTGCCTCTGGTTAACCTGTGTGAATCTGTACAGCGGTGAGACATTGCCACAGCAAGATAAGGCCATACTGTCATGTTGATGGATGTACAAGTATGGGATCCTCTGCCAGCACTGTACCAACGTGCTGAACTGGATACACAGACCCAGCAGCAAGTGTCCGCAGCTCCCCCTCCAGAATGGCATAACTTACCATGAATACATAGGTGTCTTCCCACAACACCAGACACAGCTGCAGTCACCCTTGTCCCCCAAGAAATCACTGTGAGCAAGAATGTCCACTTGACAGCACATGAGGGCAGAAAACATCATAGTGTATAACAGTACACATGTCTGAATATCTCTGCTAACAGAAGTACCATGCAGCTGAAGCAGCACAGACACAATCACCTACAGTACACACTATCGCCTGCATAGTTTGTCCCCATATTGCCAAATGATCGACAGATACCCTGCAGAAACAGTTTGCTACCTGTAGGTGTACAACACAAAGGTCTGCACTGGAGTACAAACTACCTGGAATTGATCCACACATTCAATACAGAAGGACATACTGGGTATGCCCACACACTTAAAGAAATGAAAGCAATGTCAGACAACAACATACTGAAAGGTCATACTGGGCATGCTCACACACTTAAACAAATGAAGCCCATGTCTGCAAATAACAGTGGACCATACATATCTGGCATTTGCAGATGTTAGTGCATACACACCACAGTATGCACCAGTCATACCTTGCACACACAGTGGATAGGAATACAGACATATCCAAGGAAAACACACTATGATAAGCCAAAAGTAGACATACATAGATGTGTGGAAGAGAGTGACTGTGACAAGAAGCCATCCATTATGAGGCCTGTCCCACCCAGCACACAGCCAAATGGCTACAACCACATGAAGTGTAAATGTCACTCACTGTGGACATTAGCCACCAGTATCCATCAGCATTACAAACTATGTGGTGCAAGTGCTAGCTGTGCAACATGACTGTACAAGGAAGTAGTCATCTAGCAGCTGTATACATGTACCTGTGGAATATAACCCAGCGTGTGCCTGCATGTGGTGTGTCAACCTCTAGATTAATGGGTTATGGTCCATGTACACACACTGCCCTCCCCATAGCCCTACTATGACAAGCCTGCTGAGATCACCCACTTTGAAATACACCTTTGGGAAAGGTGTGGCCCAGTAATCTCTGTGGCATATCCTATAACTGTGTACTGCTGTAGTGTGATAAGCTAGTTAGGTAGGAGTTCTAATCCTAGACATGGCAACTGTGTGTGTGTCTCTGTGTAGAGAGTAATGCTTTTCAAGCTAGTCACATGCACTACAATTCAAATACCCTACTTTGGCAAGGCTGCTGATGTCATTCACTGTGAAATACACCTTTGGGAAAAGTGTAGCCTACTAATCTCTGTGGTGCATCCCATAACTGCATACTGCTGTAGTGTGGTGTGGTAAACTAGTTAGGTAGGAGTTCTAATCCCAGACATGGCAACTGTGTGTGTGTGTCTCTGTCTGTGTAGAGAGCAATGCTTTTTAGGCTAGTCACACTCACTACAATTCAAATGCCCTACTTTGGCAAGGCTGCTGATGTCATTCACTGTGAAATACACCTTTCAGAAAGCTGTAGCCCAGTAATCTCCATGGCGTGTCCCATAACTGTGTACTGCTGTAGTGAGATAAACTAGCTAGATAGGAATTCTAATCCCAGACATGACAAGTGTGTGTGTGTGTGTGTGTGTGTGTGTGTGTGTGTGTGTGTGTGTGTGTGTGTGTGTGTGTGTGTGTGTGTGTGTGTGTGTGTGTGTGTGTGTTTGTGTGTGTGTCTCCATCTGTGTAGGGAGCAATGCATTTTAGGCTAGTAACACTCACTACAATTCAAATGCCCTACTTTGCCAATCCTGCTGATGTCATTCACTGTGAAATACACCTTTGGGGAAAGAGTACTCCTGTAATCCCAGTGGTGCGTCCTATAACAGTTTAATGCTGTAGTGTGATATAGACCTCTGGTAGGGGCTCTATTCCCACACATGGCTTTTGTGTGTGTTTCTATGTCTGTGTAGGGAGCAATGCATTTTTGGCTAGTCACACTCACTACAAGTCATATGCCCTACTTTGGCAATCCTGCTGATGTCATTCACTGTGAAATACACCTTTGGGGAAGGAGTACATCAATAATCCCCGTGGTGTATCCTATAACAGCTTAATGCTGAAGTGTGATATTGACATCTGATAGGGGTTCTATTCCCACACATGGCAGCTGTGGATGTTTTTGTGTGTGTTTCTATGTCTGTGTAGGGAGCAATGCATTTTAGGCTAGTCACACTCATTACAATTCATATGCCCTACTTTGGCAATCCTGCTGATGTCATTCACTGTGAAATACACCTTTGGGGAAGGAGTACACTAGTAATCCCCATGGCACGTCCTGTAACAGCCTAATGCTGCAGTGTGATATAGACCACTGGTGTGGGTTCTCTTCCTGCACATGGCAGTTGTGGATGTCCTTGTATGTGTTTCTATGTCTGTGTAGGGAGCAATGCATTTTAGGTTAGTCACACTCACTACAATTCATATGCCCTACTTTGGCAATCCTGCTGATGTCATTCACTGTAAAATACACCTTTGGGGAAGGTGTATACCACTAATCCCCATGGCGCATCTTATAACAGCTTAATGCTGTGTGATATAAACCTATGGTAGGGGTTCTATTCCAACACATGGCAGTTGTTGATGTTTTTGTGTGTGTTTCTATCTCTGTGTAGGGATCAATGCATTTTAGGCTAGTCACACTCACTACAATTCATATGCCCTACTTTGACAATCCTGCTGATGTCATTCACTGTGAAATACACTTTTGGGGAAAGAGTACCCCAGTAATCCCCATGGTGCGACCTATAACAGTTTCATGCTGTAGTGTGATAGAGATCTCTGGTAGGGGTTCTATTTCCACACATGGCAGTTGTGGATGTTTTTGTATGTGTTTCTATGTCTGTGTAGGGAGCAATGCATTTTAGGCTACTCACACTCACTACAATTCCAATGCCCAACTTTGGCAATCCTGCTGTCATTCACTTTGAAATACACCTTTGGAGAAGGAGTACTCAAGTAATCTCCTTGCTGTGTCCTATAACTGCATAGTGCTGTAGTGTAATAAACTAGTAAGGTAGGAGTTCTAACTCCAGACATGACAGTTGTGTGTGTGTGTCTGTGTTTGTCATTCTTATCCTGTGTAGAGGTGGTTGTGAGTGTGTAACAACTGGATTCAATGTGGAGTAGGTTTTGCAAATTTTTTATATGGTGGCTCTAGTATACATCACAATGTCTATCATACAGGGATAACAGATGTGAAATAGCCGAGAGGCTGGGGTGCAAATCCATACCCCTACATGTGACATCAAGGCCAGTCAAACAAAGTTAGCAACCCTTGTATTACCCAGAAAAAACTCTCAACCCATGTCTCAGACACATAGACACACACACACACACACACACACACACACACACACACACACACACACACACACTGGCCTAGGCAACAGCCGCTATGTTGGTAGTACCCTGCATATTGCCCACTGATAGTAACCATGGTGTGATTGCAGTGAGCTACAGAGGGCATGGCACCCTATCCATCAGTCCAATAGGCACATACATGCCAGCAGTGCACCTTCCCTATGTTCCTCACTGGACACCTGCAACGCCTGTGGTGCCATCAAATGTGACCTACAAAGGACATACAATGCCTGAAAAATATGCCCTGTATGGACAGATGCCACTGACACCAGGGAATACCAGTATCATGCTATCAATGTAGGTGCAGGGTCAACCTGCTGTCCATTAACAGTTCCCGCCAATGAGGCCAGGACTGGCACATCTGATGATAACAATCTGTGTACACAACATGGGACAGACACCCCAGGTACAGTTCCACATGTCACTGTACATGCATGTGAGAGGTGTGCACATCCCAGACACTGGCCATGTCATGGACTGAGGAACACATACATGGCAAGCAACGCACAACATTGGCCACACGCAATAGGTATCCAGGTGACTGGATGGTGAATACAATACCCACCTGTGCAGGCACTACACCCCTGAGCCACACTGCAGACCATTGTCATGTGGCCTGATTCCAAGGTATACCCATCACCTAGCCTTGTATAGCCATCTGGCACAGTCGACCACTACACACCCGTGAAGCAATGCACCCATGCATGTCAGCACTGGCACCCTGTGTCTGTGTGTGTGTTGTATGATGCCTATGACCACATTCACACTCACTACAACCCCCATTGGCATACTGAAGCATGCTGTCTGATGTCAGACACCTCCACATATGCTTTGCCCATATAACCTCCGTATGACCCCTGTGGTGCATGTGATATCTGCACAGTACTGTGTTGTGGCAGTCTCACTAGTGATGACTTGTATTCCTGGCCATGTCAAGTGTGTCAATGTGTGTGTGTCCCTGTGAGAGTGTGGCTGTGTTGACACTGACACCTGTTCATGCAGACAGGCACGTGTACTACACCTACTGTATAGCTACCATATCACTGTTGCAGATGTCATTCACCATCACATATACGTTTGGAGGGTTCCTCAACATGTAACCTATGTGGCGCATCCAAATACTTGCATAGACATGCAATAACACTATATAGTTGTATGGAGTTTGATACTCTGCACTGGTAGGTGTGTGACACAAGCATGCTTAAGTTTTACTCTCCCACCCCTCCCTGACTTATCTTTGCCTCTGTCTGCCTCTCTCACTCCCTCTCTGGTGGATGTGGAGACTTACACCTGCTTTGCTTAGGCAGCAGCATGTGTATTTTAAGTGATGCTCATGATCAGTTGATGGCCTCTGCATGAATTGCAGCCCTCCCCTAGCTGATTGCATGTGGAACAGCTGTGGTAACATTCCCATAGCCAATTGCAAGGAAACACACATGTTGGTGTTGGGCCTTTTCATTCACTTTGAGCAGGAACTTGATCTGTTGTTTGGCAAACAGCATCACAGATTGATTGGGGATTTACCTCTAACAACATACACTGTGGAAACAGGCCAACACACAGGAGGGGGATGTGCCTGACCTGACTACAGTCTGTAAGTGTTGCTATACTGGATTTTGAGTAATGGTTTAACAGGGTGTGTGTGGATATGGCTGTCCTACATGTTTTAATACCTGTCATATCAGTGCTATGTTTATGAGGAAACCCCCAACTGTATGGTCATCTGCAGACTGGGCAGTGTGTGGTGCCTTCTGTTTCATGTGTTACCCACAGAGCACCTATCTGTGAACTGCAGAAGGTAGTGTCAGGATTGCAGTCTGTAGATGGTGACAGCTGTTAGAGTTACTGACTTCATATCCCTCACAGGACATATGTTGCAACAAACCCTGTTACAACAGTAAATGTATGAGGTTATCACAGCAACATGTCTGCCCTGTGTTTGTGCCTCCAGCCACAACTCTGTCAACCTTTGTACATATGTTATGCAGTAAGAGGTGCATATGTGCTGTACAGTATATTTAGTGACATCATATCTGATTACAAGCCAGTGAGATATCAGACTGCCACACATGTTATGTATAGTAGGGGTTATATTTTATGACATAACCTGGACATTCTGTGGTTGTGTGTACAGTACTGAGGTCTGTATACTTATGGTGATTGTCGACAGTGTGTATATTGTTAATATGTACCTCGGCCTGTGTACAGACTGTGGTAGATGTCATTGTTCTTGGTCCTATTCTATCTGATGTTACATGCTGCTCCACTGTATGTTACCCTATCAGCTTACATGTTTGTAGGGCCAAACACACACATGTCCCATACCACAGACAGGCATCGGACCACATTGTGTAGTGGCCCAGTATATGTAGGGTTAGTGTGTGAGTAGCACATATGAGGATGGTGTTGAACAGATAGTCCATATACTGTAATATTACACTAGCTTACCATATGTGGCTATTAACAATGGTTGTGGTTATGTACTGTTACACAGGTGTCTGTTACTCTGTGCTGTGACATGCCTGTAGAGCCTGCTATATATGGAGGTACATGTGTATTCCCCCATAGGAAATGTAGACCAACGTTCAGCTAGTCTGCCTGTAGCCTGCACAGTGCTTTGTTACATGCCTAGCAGCTTAGTGTACTTACCCAGTGAGATGTCATGTCCAGATACTTGCCAGATGCACTGCTGCCAGGCCACCATAACAGTCATGTATGTCAGATAAAGCAGTGGGATGCTGTACCAGATGTATGTCAATAACTAGTGGGTTGTATGTGGCCATGGCACCTCTGTACCAGCGATTATTATGTGTCAGGACAGACAGGGGTGTGTGAATGCATAACCTATGCGGGCAAATGTATATCAGTAGTTATGTGTTATACCCATCCATATGGCTGTTAACATCCCCATTGTCAGGTTTAGTCCATATGTCTTGCACTAAGGGGTTCTGTGTATACCTCTGGACTGTCCAGACTGTGTCAGACTGTCCACAAATATTGGTCAACATCTCTGCTGTAGTCCACAGGAGCATTACTGTGCTAGCAATGGTACTGTACTATGATGTCCTTAGGATGTCTGTCAGTAGCCAATGGCACACATGTTAAAAGCAGATGTGACCTACCACACACACCATGTCTGTGAAGACAATCCCTATTACAATAGCAATAGTCTTCAAATATACCTGCAATACATACCTGACATCCCCTTGCACTATGAAGTTGGGACTATAGGGACTGAGGTAGGGCTCCACATATACATATTGACATACATAGATGGATATGCATATGTACATAGATATACATATAAACACTCAGATATATACATATACAGAGCAATATATGTCTACACATATACAGATAGAGATACATATGTACATATATGTAAGGATATCTACATATATATTCACAGTAGTAGGTATAGCAGAATAGATATGTATGCACATATAGTTATATATATATATATATATATCTACATATATACCAACATAACTAGGCATATATGTACACATAGGATGGGCATACATATATAGCTATATATACATATATCTATATAGACATATACGTATATATATATATATATATATATATATATATATATATATATATATATGTATATACATACAAAGATATGTACACATGGCCATATATATGTTGCACTATACAGATGTGTATACATACATATGTATGGGTATACATGTGTATGTACATGTAGACATATATAGACCTATTATATGTATATAACCATATTCCTGTCATGTGTAAACCTCATGGTTGTGTATACCCTCCCAGATGTATCTCACCATATGTATCTGCTATGTGTACATTATGATAAAACAACATATGTGATGCAACAGTCATATTAATAACAAGGACTACACAATTTAAGAAGTAAAGGCAATTGTTCAATACTACTCAATATGTGTATTGACAGCTATATTGGTAAAACAATAGCTGTCTTCACACTGTCATGGCATAGTGGTTAAGTGTTGTGACTGTACAGGGTCCTGGGTTCAAAACCTGCAAGGGCTGTTCATTTTGTTGCTGGGCAGAACAAGGACTGTTGGATACAGAGTGGTTAAGGTAGCTTTGAGCAACTTTAAGTGTGTTTGCGTGGGTTTGCATGAAGCTAAGTGGTGCTAAGCTATGGGTAAATGTACGGGCGCTTATACAGTGCAGGCTTTGCTTACCAGTGCACAAATCAGCTCAGCTGTTATACTGCAGTGATGTTGATACTTGTTAAGCATGGCTTATCCCTGGTAACCAGGTCACACCACCCAGTCTGCAGGTACTGACATCTGTAATAAGTGTATGTACTGCCATGTAGAATACATGCGCCTATGTGCTGTTGTTACAGTAGCAAGAGGTGTGAGTGTCATGTGTGGGACACAGATGTATATTAGGCCTGTACAGCACTGTTATCCATGTGAATGTGTTACATACAGGGGTATTAGGCCAGGGAACATGCTGTCACACTGGCATGTAGTGTATCATGGCAGTACTACTGTTGACAGTGCTTACCCAGGCAAGAGCAGAGTGCTAAATTTAGTACTGACAACAGGCACACCTGCAGGCATAGCTGGACACTGAGGCCTCCCTGTTGTATCCCTGCTGTGTGAGCTGTGTCACAGTATATACCCCTTACTGGGTAATGATCCAACATGTGGAATGTAACTGTAGACCACTGTCTGTACAGCATGTTAGTGAGGGCTTCTGACATGTAGTTAAGGCATAAATATTGTTGTCAAACATCTATCTGTCAACACAATCATCCTATTGCATAGCTACTTGCCAAGCTGATGACTGTCAATCCCTGTACAGATGTGAAGATGGCAGATATCCAGCTGGGATATGTACAGGCAACCTAAGCTTGATTGACACTGACATGCCTGCTCAGCTGTGAAAGAACTGGCACATATAGGAGATGTCACCCTGTACGCTCCACATGCCACGGGTACCTCCACTACACTACCACAGTCAACAGAACATGCTTGGGTACAGGTCTCCATCACAGACACTAACCATGTGTTGTAATGCATATTGCATACATGTCAACTTGATTACCTCAGGGGCCATGTGCAGGAGGCACCTGGAGGATTGGCTGATGCATGTCATTCTCACCCTGAGGGTCACCACAGTAGTGTCTATTGATAGATTGACTTTTATCACCTGGCAGGTGGCAGGATATCACTGTACACACAACCCCTACACATCCCATCTCTCATTGGACAATAGCTAGGCACACAGCTATGACCACCTGCAGTGATGCACCCCTGTACTGACACATGCATGCATGTGCATGACTGAGTATAGCAGTGTCTGTGTGTTAGCAAACCTGTACTTAGGAATTCCATGATGGCATTCACAACCAATGCAACACCTATTGCCATAGTCAGTTGTGACTGCTGCTGTATGGGACAATACATGTACCCTCCCCATACTGGCTACATGAGCCTTGCAGTACCAGCACAACAGTGATTTACAAATGGATTGATAGGCATGGGATACGCATTGTGTTCTGACATGTGTGTGTAGTTGTGCATGTCCGTATATCTGCAGGGTACAGCATTCTGAGGCCACATACTCCTATTACAATACCTATTGCCACACAGTAGTACAGATAGTATTGTTGCTGCCCATAGGTGAGGCATGACAATGCAACACCCTACTACGCATGTGGCATGTGCATTAGATGCACATCCCTGTACTACCACTGTTGGGGTATACTATGGGTTGTATTGCAGTCGCAGTCAATGTGTGATGGTGGGTATGGCAGAGTGTCATCATGGGTTTCAGGGAGTACAATATCCACTGGGGGATGTGGGTGCTGTGTACATTGTCATTACATCAAGGTACACCCAGTATATGTCCCATGTACCACATTATGGTTACCACTGTCACCATCAACCATACAGGTAAATGATACCACAATCCAGGCCAGTTATGCATGTGATGTGTGCAGCCTACCTGTAACACACTGGACACACAGTCAAGTTAGTTAGCAGCGATAGGCCCTGGTATCTCAGATGTGTGTCTGCCGGTTATGTGTCTATTAATGTATATATGAAGGTATGTCACAGTACATATTGTCCATATACACCCATTACATCCCCATTAGCATACTTTACATGTTTGGGGATGTTCTGCATGTAACATGTAACCTGGGACATACTTCACCTAAAAGCTGTGTGCAATGTAAGCCGCACACTTCAGTATCACTACATAGCTAGGTAGGGGTCAAGTCCCAGTGTTGCCAAGTAACAGTGTGCATGTATATGGATGGGTCTGCATCAGGTTACAGGGTATACACACCTCAGCTGGTCACCTGTCCATGTGGCACAGACAATAACTGTTTTAGTAACCTGTGACATGTGTTCAACTATACCCCAGATATGTTACAGACATGGTGTCATCACAGTGCAGACCATCCTCATGCTGACACATGTACACCTACAACACAAATAGTGCACTTTAGTACAGTCACCGTGTGCATCAGAACCATATTAGCCTGTCTCTGCATTGATGGTATGGATGACAGGGATGTGGTACAGGTATCATCATATGAACAGGTCATCATTGTGCTGACATGCATACCTACAACACAAATGAATAACATTATAGAGACCACAATCAACCAGCATTACTATCAGCTATAATGCATCATTGCTGGATGGCTACACTACCTGCCATATATGCATTACACTTTACTCCTTACATGTTCAACTTCAGTACTGTGGTACACTGTAGTAAAGTCACCGTGTGCATCAGAATCATATTAGCCTGTCCCTGCATTGATGGTATGGATGACAGGGATGTGGCACAGGTATCATCATATGCACAGGGTGTGATGCTGGTTTGCCAGAGGCCGAGGGTGGGCCATACATTTGACACCATGTATGTGGGTGAGGGGTGTACTGCAGTGAGCTGGGCATGGTGCTGTGGTGTGTATTGGTATGGGGTTGTCCTAGGTGTGTTTGTATTGTGTGTGGGCATGCATGCACACAGTTCTGCCGTGTTGATGCCTTACACAGGTGTTTATGGACAACTGCAGACCATACCTGGCAGGGTGTGCAGTTCACTGCTTCCGGCTATGGACACATGGACTGTGCCTGCCAGGGGGTTTCATGGGCATGTTCAGGTACAGGTCTTGATGTGGTACTCTCAACTGCTGATGACAAATGCCCACTGGTACCAGGCTCCTCCTGGGACTGACCAGGACCATGTGCACATGACCTGCTGTGGTGTGGTGTGGACAGCACCCCCCCACACACTGTCAGGGCTGGTACTGCCACTACAGGAGCCCCTTGGTGTCCTAGCATGTCCACATTGACTGTTAGCTGTTGGTGTTGCTGACCCATGTCCACATGGCCATCACCACATCCCCACCACATGTTGAAGCACGGACACACCACATCTCACCATGCTGTCTATCCATGAGCTTGTTATAAGCAAGGATGCCACCAGACAGTTCATGGATGTTGTCACTTACAGATGTGAGAGCAGCCCTCTGCAGCCTCAGACCCTGTCTGGAGTAACATTCCATATGTGCCTGCACCCCCATGACAGCCTGAAACATGTGCCTGCTGGTACCAGCTATGTCACCTCTGCCAGGAGCATGATGTCCAATGGCCCTACTCCGAGCACCCTGGGACATTCGCCTATGTGGTGCCCTGAAGGACATCTGGCTATGCCTGCTGTGACTGGGTACAGTAGGCATGGTTACCATACTTTCCTCTGCACTGCTATGAAACACCAGCTGTCCTTCCGCTGTGGCCACTGGTGATGGGGTATGTATAGGCACTGAAACTGTGTGCGGGGTTGGGGTGACTAAAAGGGGAATGTCAAATGTTGGCACAGTGTTAGCCCCTGACAATCCCACCTGTGCCTCAACAGTACTATCATCATCTTCAGTGTCTGTATGGACACCAACATCAGATTGCATGCAGGAGGGACCCTAACCCAGTACATGAGCCCAAGATGTGACATATGTCCTGTATTTCACAAGCAGTGTCTACGAAATGTGTTAGGTGTGAGGATGCTGACCGTGATGCATACACTCGCTGTGGGCATATGTGTGCTATGACAGTTTGTTGCACCTCTTGTTGTGTGTACTACAGCAGTCATCACTCCTGGTGGGAGTATACCAGTGTGGGTCATCTGCAATTGCCAGTATATGTTCAGTCTGCCCTACACATGTCCCCCTAATCTGCATGATTGCAAGGTCTACTCATGGCACAATCCTTGGTGTTCACACACTGTCGTCACTATTGCTGTGGGGGTAGGGTTACTTCTGGCAAAGGTCCTGAACCTGACTATGTGCAGATACAGCCATTCTTAACATCCTTAGGATCCCTGCTGCAGTGCACGGGGGTGTTATGCTGACACCCCCGTCCTTCAGCCTTTTTGCAGATGCATGACAAGTAAGCCCTACACATGTGTGTCACTTTGCGGTGTCCCATACACTGAACACCATGTTACAGCCTAGTCCCAGCTGATAATGTGGACTGCTGTAATGCCTTATGCCATAGTGTATCTCTGCAGCAGTTGCCATTGTCCTACTCGTATATGCACTGGTGTTGCACTGTATATGGGTGTTGTTCCAAACATGTCCCTACTGTAGGCCATGTCTCCCATCATTATGTTACTCCCTCTGGACACATTCCACAATGACAGGATGTTAGTTATCATGCAGGTGTCTGACATACCCTTCAAATGCCCCATCATGGTCAGCCCTGTGATGCCATGCATTTCACAGCAACAATACGTGCACATGTACAGCATGCATTCTGGGTAGGTATGTTAGATGTGTGCATGGAATATACCATCGCCATTACATGCCCGGTGTGCTGACAAGCATCTACATAAACCATACTCACCAGTTGCAGGCTGCTGCCTTGGTGGTATCCTGGAGGGACCTACCTACATAAGAGGGTGAGAGTTGCAATGTCAGTGGCCACACCTGTGGCAGTGCTACACAGAGTGGATGCAGTATTACACTACATCAATGGTACATTTCCACAATACTACCACATATGGACATCTGTTTATCCCTACTATGCAGCAACACAATATATCTATGACATGTCAGATATGCATGATCTACCTGTACCAATGAGGATGTATATGCAACAGTGGTCTACTGATGTGCCCTGTGGACTTACCAGCATGCTCCTCGGCTGGTGTGTGGGTGGCACCCACTTCCACAAAGGTGTCCAGTGGTTGGTGGCTGGCCAGACGAGCAGGTGCCATGAGGCTGGCCAGGACCTCCTCCACCTGTGTCAGGGGGATGGATGGCATGGTCCCCCCTGTGGTGAGGTGATCCCTCTGGACTGCAGCAGCACACTGACGGGTATTACGAAGCAGGTCAGAACAATGATGCTGGATCTGCTCATAACTGCGGTTGTGCAGTCCAACATCATTGACCCTGTGGACTAGGTCATTCCACAGGGTGGTCCACTCCTGCTGCTCATGGGTGGCCTGGCCAAACAGGACAAGGTAGTGCTGGATTAACTATGTGAGCAGCATGTCATTTTCGGCAGCTAAATAAGATGGTAGCTGTGCATGTGACATCTTGGCTGAAAGACATAATGATGGAAACAGGTCTAAGCAACTCATACAGCAAGGTTACAACAGTTCTTAATACACATTTCTGTCACCCCCCCCCACTATATCAGCGACAATAAACTGTACACACAACTCATTAGGTATGGCTGCAGCTTGCCTGCTAGTGGAACAGATATTGTATTGTACCACACTTTCTGCTATGTGTTTGTAGCCACGTTCCCTGTGTGGACTCTATCATTGCTGGCCTGTTACAGACTATTCACCTGCATGCCATTGTCAGGGCCACTATGGTTCCATATATGCCTGTGGTATGGCTTCTTTGTGAATGCTGCACATCTGACATTCTGTGTTATTGGGGATATCTATGCATGCTGCTGGACATGTTTCCGGATTGTGTAGACTATTACTACCAACATATGTTCTATAACAGTGACACAATAGCATGTAAATGTACTATTGCCCAGCAGAACCACCTCCCCAAACCCATCTGCCCATGTTACCTGGCAGCATCACATGTGTGCCCCACTATGGGGCCTTCTCATGTACTGGTACAGTAATGCTGTCAGGTGGAACCAACCCAGGGAATATTGTCCCCCCCCCGGGGGCACACACAGACATGTTCCTGTCCCCTGCGGTCAGGTCCTGGATCTGTTCCATAACAGGCTCCACAGACACATGTGGGATGTGCTACATCACTCTGAGGCACCCAGTACACATTCACAGGGCTGACATGCTCCTTCTGCTCAGCCTCCAGGCCAAGTACCTTCAGGACATGGACTGCTGTTGTGAGTAGCAGTGGGTGGGAGGTTTGTTCCCATTGTGTACATATTGGGGCCCATGGGGCATCCACATCACAGATCACATACACCATACAGGGTGTTTACCCACCACGTGTCACATACCACCCCTGTAGACTGTCCTCTATATCTACCAACACTGGCCACCTCCACAACTATACCGGCCATACTTCCCCATATTGCCATTCCATACTTCACAGACGAGGACTATGTGGTCCCAACAAGGGGTTCACATGTGACATACCCATCCATGTTGCACACACTGCCAGCTGTAGATATCTGTGTGTATTGCTATGTGTGCTATTTCCTTGCACTTTTTTTTGTTTGTTTTTTTTTTTTTTGTTTGTTTTGTTTTTTTTACTGTGGCTTTGGCTTTGCCTTTGGCTTTCACTCTCTCCCCCTCTCTCTATCTATCTCAGTCTCTCTCCAGTAAATGGATTAAGCTGCTTTGAATAGATTGCAGCATGGATTTTGTAGGTGATGCACATGATCAGGTGATGGCCTCTGCACCAATCAGTGTCCTCCACTTGCTACCTGCATGCAGCTTGCTGTGTAGTACTTCCAATTACCACTGTCATGGCAACCACCTACTATAAATCCCTACATCATGTGGGTGTGGTTCCTTTACCTTTCCTGTATGATGGACATCCTTCCTATGTGTGAGCATCAGAGTTACAGAAAGCAGGTAGCAATACCTCTTACAGGAGAACCTGCACACTCAGGCCACCTACATATTTATAGGAAGTTCCAGAACTGCAGACGAAGTGTGGGTAGAGATGTTGTATGCATTGTATAGCACTGGTGTTACAGGGTTTGTGTGTACATACTAGTTTAACTTGGAATGCAGTCTGCATAGCTCTCAACTGTGGGCCTATCCTCTTGATGGCCAGAGGTGTGCCTATTATGTTTTGTCTGTCCACCACACAGGTCTTGTGTCAGATATATCACTGGCAATGTGTGTGTGTTGAGTGCTATCAGTACATGGCTGCATCCATTTCTGTTTCTAACTTCATATTACTGTCTAAGGGTATGTTGCAGACTATCCTCTAACACCAGCAACTTGCTTACTGTATGACAATAGTTTTACACATATGGGCCTGTGTTCCAGCCTCTGTCCTCCACCTACATACCAGGCTTTGCACATATGACATGCTGTCAGGGGTAGTTCTGTAGTGGGCTGTGAGTATATCATGCTGCCATTCCTGCCATCAGTCCACTGCTGTTGTGTCTCCCACACATACTGTGGGGTTGGGGCCATATATGTGTGGGTTTTACCTACACAATACATGTGCCCTTATGCACTCCAGAGGTCAGTGTATGTAACAGTGGTATAAGGCCCTGCATTAGTGAGTCTAGGGGGGGACAACATGTGGGGGTATCAGGGGTAAGCTACCTTAAGGTATTTGGATGTACATTACCATACAATCCACCTTGGGTAAATGCAGGCCTACTGCCTCCTGCCATACAGACTGATCTGTTTGTCAGTGTGTTTGTGATGGTGTCAGTTATGCCTTGTTATATAACAGTTACATGCCATTGTGTCAACTGAGGTCTTCATCCCCTAGGAATTGTGTACAGAGTGTAGATAGAAGCTGCTGAATTATACATCTGCATTACTTACTGTTGATTGTTTGGTATCCTCTGGCCCAGTCTGTCTTTACTATTGTACAACTTGAAGGCCTCGGCCTGGACACCAACATATGTAAACCTTTCAAGACTACTGTATTAGTATAACTATTTCACAGTTGCATTACTGTGTTTATATGGATGTCAGTGTCTAAATAGCTGTCTGACATGGCATATACAACTGTAGCAGTACACAAATAAAGCTTTCCCATGTATGCAAACCTGTGTGTGGTGTTATATCCTTTGACCTCTCTGAGGGTACATGTTGCAGGCAACGATTGTTATTTCTATGGGTGGCTCACACAGTGTCCAGTTGGTAAGGTGGTAACTGTAGGCATAGGGGCTCTTCCATATTGTGTGCACCTTCTACATATATATCTTCCTACACATATCTCTGCATGTGTATGTGTAGTTACATATATATATATATATATATATATATATATATATATATATATATATATATCTGTATCTGCATATATGTGTCTGTGTATATGTATCTGTATCCTAGGGATGTTGATTGCTTCCACATTGTACATTCCCTATGGGAGCCAGACTGTACTGCATGATATGTTACTGATAGCAGCCTGACATCATACAGGTGGAATGGAGTACTGTTAACATCTTGTGCCCATGTCATGTCAGTTCCTGATTATGGGATTTGCAACAGTTGGTTGTGTATTGCAGGGCAGATGTGTTTGGCTGTGGGGGGGATACTTATTTGTACAGGACGTTTGTTGTTTGGGGCCTCTCAACCCCATTAATGGTGCATGTGGACATATATGTTTTTATGTTCCCATTTTTATCTATAGATGTATGTCCATATATATATATCTATATATATATATATATATATATATATATATATATATATATATATATATATCTGCATATATATATATATATATATATATATATATATATATATATATATATACATGTATCTATAGATATATACATATCTATGTATATATGTATATATATATATATATATATATATATATAGTTCTATATATGGTGCTGCAGTAGTATTGTCGCCTCACAGTAAGATGTTGTCCTGTTCGATTCTCAGCTAAAGCATCTTCTGTGTGGAGACATGCGTGAATGGGTGTACCTTCGTTGAAGGTTGTGCATCAGGCCTGGCTAGCCGGTACGTAAAAAGTTACAGCCAATCATTAGCGGACAGGAGTTCCACTGTGGCGACCCCTACCGGGAAAAGCCAAAAGATACAACATATAGTTTTATATATATATATATATATATATATATATATATATATATATATATATATATATATATACACACATGTATAGATATGTTATATATATCTAGATATTAACATATATACACACACACACACATACATCTACATGATGAAATACATTCCCTGTACTGTTGAATGACTGATATGTTTATGAAAACATCAGGGTTATGTGTATCTGACATGGCTTTGTGGTAAATCACTTTGGCTATGGTGTGCACAGTCCTGGGTTTGAGCAGTGCAGAGGCTGTTTATTTTTTTTGCTGGGCAGAACAAGGGCTGTTGGATACAGAGTGATTAAGGCACTTTTAAGCGGGTTTGCATGGGTTTGCACAGAGGTAAACACTGATAAATTCTTGTTACAGGTTCTTATACTCAGATTTTCAATTGCTTAACCTATGTAGGCATTGCTTACCCCCGCACAAACAGGCTTAAACCCACTTACTGCTGCTTAAAGGTGCTTACTCCCACTTATCCCCATGCTAGATTCTTTAAAAGCGGGTTTGTGTGGGTTTGTGCATAGGTAAACACTGTTAACTTCTGGTTATAGTTTCTTATAATCAGTTAGATTTTCAATTGCTTAACCTATGAAGGCATTGCTTACCCCTGTCCAGACAGGCTTAAACCCGCTTACTGCTGCTTAAAAGTGCTTACTCCCACTTACCCCGTTCTAATTTCTTTAAAAGAAAATAAAAAAGGGTTGATAGGAAAGTGGTGACAAAGGGACACAAAGAGGGAAAGACAGTAGGGAAAATAGCTAGGGATGTGCAGAAAGGGTGTAGGGAAGGTCCATAGCTGTCCATTTCTTCTACAACAATAGATGTGCATATACACTGAATTTGGAGGTAGATTTGGACAATCAAACCCCTGAGAGAGGGGTGAGGACAACAATAATAATTTGTGATACCAGTTAGACCAGATTGCATGTGTCCAGTGGACACTTGTGCGAAATGGATGGCTGTGTATGTGGCAAGATTTTCTTTTTTGGGAACAGATTGCCCTTTTTTTTTCAGGTGAGAGTGGCATGTTGGGGAGGGATAGTAGGTATATTTGGGGAGGTAGGTTGGGTAGGTTAACAGACAAGACAAACAAGACTCATACAGGGGCAGTATATGACACATGTGGGGGGTAGACACCTTGATGAGGTGGGATGTTGGAACATCGGAAGCCCATGAGCCCTCTAGTGGAAACAGTGGGATTGAGATCCCCACCCATGGGCAGTCACCACTGCACCTTCACAGCCTCGAAGGTGGCTGTGCTGGGGGCTGCGTTGCAGAGCCAGACTGACCCTCTAGTTGCGACACACGGCCCTCGAGCTGGTGTAGCAGATTTCCGACCTCCCTGCGGAGCTTGCTACGCACCATGACCCAGATCTGGCAATGGGTGCCAGGTTCCTGTCTGTGCCCACTTGCAGAGGGGGGACAAACCCCATCCTCAGAGGTGGCTCCACCTGAAGATGGTGCAGGATCAAAGGACGAGGAGGTCTGGATTGGGCCCCAGACATGCTGGTGCTCAATGTCGTGGCCAGCTGAGGTGGGACAGGTCAGTCCACTGGGACCAGCCTTCCCAAACGTGCTATAGTATTTAAAATTTATCGACATATGTGGGTTAGTAATAGTCAACACATTCCAGGGTTAGATATAACAGCATGCATAGATATTCCCATTAACCCAGACACCAGATATGGAACGGTTGCATAGCAAACGGAACACATGCATATATGGGACCACAGTGGTAATGACAACAGCATGCAGATATATTGATGGCACTATGCCACCAATGTTGGAATATTTCAATATAGCACATGCATGGAAACAGATTTAAATATTTATCATCCAATAGGACATAATCAGAACAGTGAAGTCATTACCTACCAGTTGAGGTAGGTATGTAGTTTATTGTTGGAGATATGGTGCGGGGGGGGGGTCAGAAAGATGTCAATTAACAGCTAGTATATTCCTGTAGTCCACATTACTTTCCTAGTCAGTGCTGTTATCTGTACCTTACAACTATTACTACACTACCCTATAGCCTTAGTTTGGACAGTGATATGGCTGACATCATTGTTATACATTAACTGGTTTTACCTGCAGTATACACCTCTTACCTGGTATACCTGTGGAGAAAATGTTTGTTAACATTAACTGTTTCTACACATACTCCCATATTCTGGGTTGATGTTGTGCACATAGCTGTCCATCTCTTTCTGCACAGACTCTGGCCATGTCTTGACCCCATGCAGGTGTACTGGGACATATCTAGATTATTGCCCTCTTCAACCTTTAGTGACTTACTTACCACACACATATACATGTTTTCCTACACAGTTATAGTATGTAGCACAGTGTGGGTGACAGTGAACAGTGATACTGTATTATTCAGAGCAACTGCAACACTCACAATTCCATACAATACGATAACTGTGTGTTAATCCTTTGACCTATTGCAGGGCAGATGTGTTTGGCTGTGGGGGATACTTTTTGTACAGGACGTTTGTTGTTTGGGGCCTCTCAACCCCATTAATGGTGCATGTGGACATATATGTTTTTATGTTCCCATTTTTATCTATAGATGTATGTCCATATATATCTATCTATCTATCTATCTATATATATATATATATATATATATATAGTTCTATATATGGTGCTGCAGTAGTATTGTCGCCTCACAGTAAGACGTTGTCCTGTTCGATTCTCAGCTAAAGCATCTTCTGTGTGGAGACATGCGTGAATGGGCATACCTTCATTGAAGGTTGTGCATCAGGCCTGGCTAGCCGGTACGTAAAAAGCTACAGCCAATCATTAGCGGACAGGAGTTCCACTGTGGCGACTCCTACCGGGAAAAGCCAAAAGATACAACATATAGTTTTATATATATATATATATATATATATATATATATATATATATATATATATATATATATACATGTATAGATACGTTATATATATCTAGATATTAATATATATACACACACACATACATCTACATGATGAAATACATTCCCTGTACTGTTGAATGACTGGGCTGGATGATATGTTTATGAAAACATCAGGGTTATGTGTATCTGACATGGCTTTGTAGTAAATCACTTTGGCTATGGTATGCACAGTCCTGGGTTTGAGCAGTGCAGAGGCTGTTTATTTTTTTGCTGGGCAGAACAAGGGCTGTTGGATACAGAGTGATTAAGGCACTTTTAAGCGGGTTTGCGTGGGTTTGCACAGAGGTAAACACTGCTAACTTCTTGTTACAGGTTCTTATACTCAGATTTTCAATTGTTTAACCTATGTAGGCATTGCTTACCCCCGCACAAACAGGCTTAAACCCACTTACTGCTGCTTAAAAGTGCTTACTCCCACTTATCTCCATGCTAAATTCTTTAAAAGCGGGTTTGTGTGGGTTGGCGCAGAGGTAAACACTGTTAACTTCTGGTTATAGTTTCTTATAATCAGTTAGATTTTCAATTTCTTAACCTATGAAGGCATTGCTTACCCCCATGCAGACAGGCTTAAACCCGCTTACTGCTGCTTAAAAGTGCTTACTCCCACTTACCCCGTTCTAATTTCTTTAAAAGAAAATAAAAAAGGGTTGATAGGAAAGTGGTGACAAAGGGGCACAAAGAGGGAAAGACAGTAGGGAAAATAGCTAGGGATGTGCAGAAAGGGTGTAGGGAAGGTCCATAGCTGTCCATTTCTTCTACAACAATAGATGTGCATATACACTGAATTTGGAGGTAGATTTGGACAATCAAACCCCTGAGAGAGGGGTGAGGACAACAATAATATGTTGTGATACCAGTTAGACCAGATTGCATGTGTCCAGTGGACACTTGTGTGAAATGGATGGCTATTATGCGGCAAGATTTTCTTTTTTGGGAACAGATTGCCCTTTTTTTTTCAGGTGAGAGTGGCATGTTGGGGAGGGATAGTAGGTATATTTGGGGAGGTAGGTTGGGTAGGTTAACAGACAAGACAAACAAGACTTATACAGGGGCAGTATATGACACATGTGGGGGGTAGACACCTTGATGAGGTGGGATGTTGGAACATCGGAAGCCCATGAGCCCTCTAGTGGAAACAGTGGGATTGAGATCCCCACCCATGGGCAGTCACCACTGCACCTTCACAGCCTCGAAGGTGGCTGTGCTGGGGGCTGCGTTGCAGAGCCAGACTGACCCTCTAGTTGCGACACACGGCCCTCGAGCTGGTGTAGCAGATTTCCGACCTCCCTGCGGAGCTTGCTACGCACCATGACCCGAATCTGGCAATGGGTGCCAGGTTCCTGTCTGTGCCCACTCACAGAGGGGGGACAAACCCCATCCTCAGAGGTGGTTCCACCTGAAGATGGTGCAGGATCAAAGGACGAGGAGGTCTGGGTTGGGCCCCAGACATGCTGGTGCTCAATGTCGTGGCCAGCTGAGGTGGGACAGGTCAGTCCACTGGGACCAGCCCTCCCAAACATGCTATAGTATTTAAATGTTATGGACATATGTGGGTTAGTAATAGTCAACACATTCCAGGGTTAGATATAACAGCATGCATAGATATTCCCATTAACCCAGACACCAGATATGGAACGGTTGCATAGCAAACAGAACACATGCATATATGGGACCACAGTGGTAATGACAACAGCATGCAGATATACTGATGGCACTATGCCACCAATGTTGGAATATTTCAATATAGCACATGCATGGAAACAGATTTAAATATTTATCATCCAATAGGACATAATCAGAACAGTGAAGTCATTACCTACCAGTTGAGGTAGGTATGTAGTTTATTGTTGGAGATATGGTGGGGGGGGTGAGAAAGATGTCAATTAACAGCTAGTATATTCCTGTAGTCCACATTACTTTCCTAGTCAGTGCTGTTATCTGTACCTTACAACTATTACTACACTACCCTATAGCCTTAGTTTGGACAGTGATATGGCTGACATCATTGTTATACATTAACTGGTTTTACCTGCAGTATACACCTCTTACCTGGTATACCTGTGGAGAAAATGTTTGTTAACATTAACTGTTTCTACACATACTCCCATATTCTGGGTTGATGTTGTGCACATAGCTGTCCATCTCTTTCTGCACAGACTCTGGCCATGTCTTGACCCCATGCAGGTGTACTGGGACATATCTAGATTATTGCCCTCTTCAACCTTTAGTGACTTACCACACACATATACATGTTTTCCTACACAGTTATAGTATGTAGCACAGTGTGGGTGACAGTGAACAGTGATACTGTATTATTCAGAGCAACTGCAACACTCACAATTCCATACAATACCAGAGTAAACAGCACCAGTACAGGGTATCAAGGTTTTTATTTCTTGGCACAGTGTTCGTATCCGACATACCTGGGGGAACAATGTTTGTTAGCACTACCTGAATGTTGCCACACAAAGTTCCAGATTACACATTAGTATTATGTACATACATCTCACTCTGGTACTGTACACACTCTGGTCACAGCTTAATAACATGGGGGTGTAGATAGGACATACTTGGCTTATTACTCTCATAACAGTTTCAGGAGTTGTTAAGACTGACAGGTTTGTTCTCATAGATGTGTGACAATCAGTTGTATTCCCTGTTTGCTGCCTAAACATCTGGGATCATCCCACAGACTTCCCAGGGGGACAGAGTAGCAGGCAGCAGATATGGGCCCATATACTGGACATTCTGGTCTTATCTGTACAGTTGTGGGGTATGATTCTATATGGAGCCTACTTCCACTCCCAGGATTCAGACCATAGCTGTGTCTGCTACAACTTAAACACTGCCCATCAGAGTTGTGTGTGCTATATAGATATTGCTGTATATCTCCTATCTGCTTTCTGTCTTATAATTCTCCTGTGGTTTTGCATTCTGACCTTGTATTACAACACTCTTATATAGGATTTCCTAGACAGTTATATTTTGTAGGACAGTATGGATGACCGTGATGAGTAATACCTTATTATTCAGAGCAACTTCATCAGTCACAATGCCATATAATACCAAAGTAAACAGTACCAGTACAGGGTATTATTCTTGTATTTCTGGGCACAGTGTTGGTATCTGACAGACCTGTGGGAGAAATGTTTGTTAGCACTACCTGAATGTTCCCACACACAGTACCAGATTCCACATTACTATTATGCAAATACATCTCACTCTGTTACTGTACACACTCTGGCCACAGCTTGACAACATGGGGGTGTGAATGGGACATACATGGCTTCTTACTCTCATAAGGTTTGGGGGAGTTGCTAGTATTCCAGCTTTGTTCTCATAGATGTGTGTCAATCAGTTGTATTTCCTGTTTGCTGCCTATACATCTGGGATCATCCCACTGATTTCCCAGGGGACAGGTTGACAGGCAACAGATATGGGCCACTTTACTGGACATTCTGGACATATCAGTACAGTTGTGGGGTATGATTCTGTATGCAGACTACTACCACTGCCAGGATTCGAACCATGGCTGTGTGTGCTAAAAATACAACAGTTCATGTCTCAGTTGCATGTGCTATTCAGGTTTTGTTTTCTGCCTTTTCCCTGTTTTCTGTCTATGTGTCTCTCAGTTGTACTAAATGGCCTCTACAGTGAGAACTTGTTTGGTGATACCTCATTCTTCTGTACTGCTGTGATGGCTTGGTGGTTAAGTACTGTGACTATAGTGTATAGGGTCCTGGGTTCAGGACTTGCAAGGCTGTTTATTTTGTTGATGGGCAGAAAAAGAGCCATTGGATACAGAGTGATTAAGACACTTTTGAGCAGTTGTAAGCTGGTTTGTGCGGGTTTGCGCGAGGGTAAGCAATACTAACCTCCGGTTGAATATGCTTACAGAGAGTTAGCCGCAAAATTGCTTAACCTGTGTGCGCATTGCTTACCCTCACACAAACAGGCTTAAACCCACTTACTAGTGCTTAAATATGCTTACTACTGCTTATTGGTGCTTACACTTGCTTACTAGTGCTTACTCCTGCTTACAATTGCACTGATTTAGACAGTAATATCTAATGGTTCTTGGGAAGGTGGGGGATTTGGTAGCTGTATGGAGTTGTCATTCATTACACATTTTACCTTCCATTTGTATCCATGATTCCTGTGTACATATACTGTATGGGGCACATGTGCTTATCTGGGGACTTTCAACATTATGACACTGACACCTCACATGTGCATTTAATGCAGTACTCTAGTTCACAAATATATGTTATTTAGTGTGTTATGCAATTAAAATATTGGTCATAACATGATTTACCATGGAAAATGGGATGTGCTGTAGTGGGACTTGAACCAGGAATGCCTTCTGGTAAGGCAAATGCTCTCCCCACTACACTATTGCTAAACTGCTTAATTTGCATATATCTTCCTTGTTATCCTCTTCAACCATTTAAGCTGCATTAACCGTAGCTAAGCGATGGGCATACTTGCCCAGCTTCAGTTATCTTTAATCAGATTCTTAATAAAAAAGGTTTGTTCATTTTATTTGTATTTACTATTGCTGTTGTACATGTGGGGGAATGTTGCTGGGGATATGTGAACACCTATGAGCAGTCTCACTCATTTCTTTGGCCTTTCTGCTGTTCTTCATTGCAGGGGTGTGTATATTCTGAGAGCTCTGCTCTCAGTCATACCCCTGCACTCTTACACGCTCCATGTAAGATTAGGAGCTCAGGCAGCGTGCCTTTATTAATATGCATGGCGCGCTGCCATCCTGCTCCTAAATGTCCGCTTCCATGCACGACTAAGCTAGTCCTGCACAGAAGAGTAGTAAATCCGGGGGAATGTCTAGTATGTTCCATCCCCTGGTAGGTTTTTACAAACTGAAGCAATTATTGTTCCTGAACATACATTGTGAATAATTTCCTTAATAATGTAGTTGAATCAACATTATTCCAGCATGCTTCTGGTAAATTTAAGTCCCTAGCTAATATTATTCTTCCCTGATGTGTTTCATGCAAGAAATGTATGAATTCCTCTAGGTCATCTGCACTTGACTTTGGTGGTCTATACACTATAACAACTGTTATATGTTCCAGGGTCATCTATATTTTCACAGTTACAGTCTATAGTATTGGTGTTATCACTGAACATGTAATAATCATAGATCTCATAATTATCTTTAATCCCTATCATAACACCTCCACTTTTTTGTTATAATTTCTCTTGTAGTAAAAACATTTATACCCCGACAGAACATGTTTTCATTCATTGTTCTTTAACCATGTTTCACAAACAATAACAACATCAATGTTGTGGGAACACTGCAAATTTTCCAATAAAAAAATATTATTAATGCTCCTAGCATTAACAACCATCAGAGATGCATCAAATGCTGTTATCTGTGAACTGTTAAATTTTCGACCTGGCAAAAATCATGCCTAGTGTTTGTCTAGAGAATGGAGACTGATGCTTTCCCACCAATTCCAGTTATCATGTTTAGTGCGGGCACACACTGTTTGAAAGCGTTGTGCTCTGCTTATCATCATGCAAATGTGGTGCTCAGTAGTGTGCATCCCTAAGCAATGCATTTGTATGATAGTAAGCAGAGATTAACAGTGAGGTATTAACTACAATTAAAATTTCAAGGTTATTGGATGTACAGACAGTTGTGTATGTGTGTTAGGCAAACATGAAGGCCATGCCAGTCTAGACAGCAGAATTATACTTACTGGATTTTAATAGACAGTATACCCACAGTCATACATCTGATAATAAATGTGGTAATACATACATAAATAAATAAATAAATAAATAACTGACACAATACTACTATGTCAGCCCTTATACACATAGTTAATTTCAGCTCAAGTGTTATAAGTGAGAGTGACAATAATAGGAAGTGGAAAATGTAAAAGTGTATTGAATATCCTGTATTCAAACCCAGGACCATGTGTATGGCAGTCCTGCACTTACACTTGTTACCACACGAAGGTTGAAATAACACTTGTCTACCTTTCAGTTAATTGCTATGGACTGTGATGTCACAACAGTGAAAAAAGGGTGCACACCCTGTACTAGAACCCAGGCCTACATGTATACCTGCTGCCACAGGAATAGTTACATGATATCAAAATCATTCTTAAGGTTTTTGTTGTTAACCACCATGCAACACAGCTTACTGGGTTAGGGCAATACCTAATAGCATTAATAGAATGTATCTGGTTTTTATTTTTGGCTGTCTGGGTCCTGTCTACTTCCTGTGGGATCCAGCTGTCCAGTTTGCACACTGCAGCACTTTGTGTAATTGAGATAAACACAACCAAACCTGGCATTCATTTCCTCCATTCCTTTGACAGCTCTAAATGCCACATCATACAAAGAGTGCCCCCCCCCAAAAAAAAATAGACAAAGACAGAAAAGGAGAAGAAGACACAAAGGTGCAAGTAGTTGAAATGAGGAATATCAATCTATGACATACACAAAAGAAAATGATGGCTCACATCAGATATCTCTACATAGATCTGGATTTGAACTCTCACTCCAATGCACCTTCACAACACTGGATGGGGTCCTTATACCTCATTGCCACACAAACAGCTTTTCAGCAAAGACGTGAGCTCAATCTGCATACAACCAACTGCAGCAGCATCTACAGTGATACTAAACCATTCAAGTGTTGAATTGTACATTTATTTTTTGCATGTAGTGCACCTAGTGATCACACAACCTGTCATGATTATTGTTTCCAAATATACAGCTCTGTCTTACATTTCTGTGTTTGTTGGCCATTCTTCATTAATCTGACCAGTAATCTGAGACATACAGTGTTCACGCCATTATATATCATTGGCCATAAAATGTGTGAGGATATTAAATGAAAATAATACCATATGCAGCTGCCAACAAATGAAGGGAAGGTTGGATGTTAACACAACCTGTGAATTGTGTGCTGCTTACTCACATTTCCAACCTTACATCTAACACTTTGTAGATCTAACCTGATACAGCCAGTAGAAGTAACGCAGCCTACAGTGCTGTTGTGTTTTCCTTCTCCCAACCACTAATCATTCACAGTTGTAATCCATTAAAACCAAACACTGATGGAGTGCCCGTACCATCTTTACATGTTCTACATGGATCCAAGTATTTTGGATTCAGCAATTTTAATGAGTTCACACCTCATTTGCATCTTCGCTGTGCTAACAGCCCTATATCTACAACATATAAAAGGCAACCATGCAGCTAGGCAAATTGATGGTGAGGAGACTTGTTTATGCTGGGAAGACTGCACATATGCTATTTCTTCAGGATATATATGTACAGAGGAGTACTGAACTTCAGAATGTATGCTTACATTTTATCAGCTACATACTGCATATTCTGCGATGTATTTAAGAAAAATCTGAAGCAAAGTCTTATACACTTTTATCTGTATGCATGGCATAGAAGTGTACTGATGGCATGGGCATGTTTGTCAAGCCATTTCAGAGGTATACACGATTATCAATTCATGAAAATGGAATGCTGTGTGATAAATATGTACAAATGTTTTAGGCACAGTTCCTTTGATAGCACTTTTAGCATTTCATAGATGGTTTGTTAGTTTGTTATTAAAATGTGTAATTTTCCTGTTCTTTTGGGGGGAGCAAAGGTGAGTTGCTGATATGGCACAATCAAGAGTACACTGTTCTTTGGTGGGGTAGAAAAGATGCATTACTGTTATGGTACAAGCAAAGATAGACTGTTATTTTTGGGGGAACAAAGGTGAGTTACTGTTATGGCATGAACAAAGATATGTTGCTCTGGTTACTCTCCTTGGTTTGTATCCTGCCTAATTGTTCATATTTCATATCTGTAAAGTGTTGTATGTTTCTCCAGGGGGTAATACTGAGTGGCTACCTTTTCTGATTGATCTTGAAACAATTATGTAGTAGTTATCAGGGGTGGCTCATGCTATAGGACTGCAGGACTGCAGCCCCCCCCCCCACCTAGAAAAACAAAAAGAAAAAACTGTGAACCAAGAAAACAAAATAAAACCATAACCGTGAACCAAGAAAGCAAAACATCAAAATCATGAGTCCCAGAACTCTGCACATGCACACTGGGAACTCAGACTGCCTTTGTCAGCAGTCTGGATACAGGGGAAGGCATTTCTGCCCTACAGATGCACTGGGAACTCAGACTGCCTTTGTCAGCAGTCCAGATACAGGGAAAGGCATTTCTGCCCTGCAGATGCCCAGGAATCTATGCAGTGATGACTGCACAGAACAGAGGAGCTCCAGACTGCTTCATTTGCAGGCAGGATCAATCAGGAGAGAGGTGAAGTGAGTTTTAAGCTCTCGCGGGGATTTCACTGCGCGGGTTCCTTGGATTTTACTGCTTCGTTTGTGTCACAGGTGACTTGGAGTTTACTGCTGTTTCACTGGACTGGATACATTTAGTGTGGGTCACGGGATATTCAACAACAGGTGTGTGTGTGTGTGTGTGTGTGTGTGTGTGTGTGTGTGTGTGTGTGTGTGTGTGTGTGTGTGTGTGTGTGTGTGTGTGTGTGTGTGTGTGTGTGTGTGTGTGTGTGTGTGTGTGCATGTACTCTCAACCACAGGGCTTATGACTCATAGAAAGCCTTGTATTCTCCAATATGACCCACTCTATGACACTGCATCCATTCTCACAAAAGCGGCCACTGCCAGTAGCAAATATTCTAAAATAAAACAGTTATTAAAATCCGACTGGACTGCGGTGGTACTAAATATTTATTTTATCCACTTAATAAGCATTTGCACCTGTTTGGGGAATAAATCATGAAGTTGTGTTTGAGCACACCTTCCATGAAATAATGCTTATATGACATTAAAATGTTTACAGTTTGAAACATTGATGTAAACAGGCATACCATGCACAAATTAGTCTCTGAGGGGGCAACATTTTGGCACAAAACTCTAACCTACCAACAAATATATAAATGAAATAGGTACAAGTAAACTTGCCCATTTTTGACATGTTATTAGTTATTCAATTAGAGACTTGTATTATGAGCTTTTTTTGTATGTACCTCAGAACAACAGACAGTTTTGTTGTAGGGTTGCCACCTTTTCAAATGGCCAAAGTGGGACATTTTCAGTACAAACATCAGATTTTACAGGCTGACACATACCCACGGTCAGTACAAAGGATATAACTTAACTTTTTTGACTAAATGAAAGCTTATTCTTGTATCATTTTAGTTGCTTATTCTGTTTCTTATAACATTTAGGTATTTTAGATATAGAATAACTGTTTTATGCAACTATTACATAAAATATAGGAAATAATTTTGACAGCTTACTTAATATCTAGATGGAAACAAAAGGTTGTGAGGCATGAAAAGATAAATTACTTTTTAAATACATCACTGGAATGCCTGTCAAAATCAAGTATAAGAAAAACAAGCAGCACTCAACTCAAACCACTTCTCCTTGCACTGCAGTTCTAATTATAATTTATATTCAGCTTTATTAGAGTACCAAGTAACATGCTGAAAGCAGAAATCTCTGTGATGCCCCCACTTGTAAAAATGTTTCTTATCCAAAAAAGACCTGCTGCCTGACAACTATCTACTTGTTTCTTGGGGAAAACATGATCAAAGTAAAAAATGAAAGCAAACAAGAAACAAGCTCAAGATACATTGCTTAAAGGATTACTGTACAGTTTATGGACCTCACATGATTGGCATTCTGTTTAGTTTACGGGTAAAGTCTGTAGAGATGACTGGAAGTCTCCAACAAGTGTAATGAGCTTTTTAAAATAATGTAATCCTGTCCTTCAATACCCAAGGCTTATACATTATCTAGTTAAGTATTCTCTGTATGGCAACAACAGAAAGGCTTTCAATGTTGGCAGTTCTTTAACAGTATGCTTATTACAGCTTACTTGCATCTTACGATCTCAGACAAGCTTACCTTATGGTCATTAAAGTATTGCTACTTAAACACAGAGCAACAGGCACTTTCTGAGTAATAAGCATAAATCAACAGAACATAAATATGACAGAAAGCAGACCATTCTGCAAAATCAAGGACAGATGAAAAGCCACTGTAGTACTTGTGTCTACCTTGGATGGGGGGGGGGATACTCTGCACATTTACAATGCATTAACTACTCCTTGCCTTGCTTGGACACATCCAGAGTCACTACATGGGGGAGTGGGGTGCAACAAGTATGTCACAATTTGAAATGTCTCTGGCTGACTGTGATGGCCTTGACACATTTGTCATACCTCTCAACCTCAGAGCAAGACATCTGGACAAAGCCATACATAGAAGTGGGACAAAGGCCGAAAAATAAGGACAATTTTTAAATATTGCTCTTATAAACTTAGAAAGATAATATAATAGGTCTTGCAATAGTATTAATTTTCTGAAGGGTATGAAATCTGAAACTCAAATGTCTGTCATTATTTTCTAACTTCAGTCTTTTATGACTTGTCACTAATTTGCCAAAAAAAACCCACAATTTTATGAAAAATGCACCAAAAATGTGATGCAAAAATATAAAATAGCCACACAATACAGCTGGGAACCTGTCAAAGAAGGGACACTTTAATATTAGTACTGTTAACTTGAGCAGCTGACATAATAAAAGAATCTACATGCATTTCTGAAATAAAAGTAATCTATAACTTGTGATTATTACAGTTATTTCTTAATTGTAAACCCTCCATGTTTTCTTCCAAAATTGCTATTTTGCGGAGGGATTATTAGGGGGAAGAGCAACATTTTGAGCCAAAATTGGGGACAGTTGAGAGGTTGACTATACCTAATTCTATAAAGCAATTTATTTGCATGTACCTCTCAACCTGTTAATGCAATAAATCTGGACAATGCCAAATATATTGGGGGAACAAACAGTACTAAAAATTGCTCTTGTATAAACTGAGACAGTTGATAGAATAACAGGTCTTACTTTAGCATGCATTTTTCTGAAGGTTATGAAGTCTGAAACTCAGTGTATCATTATTTAGTGACTTAATTCCTAAATGATTTGCCAGAAAACTACACATTTTATGAGGAACAAACCAAAAATAAGAAGCAAAAATCTATTCATTCTTTGAAAATCTGGACAGTTGGGAAGTATAGTTCAGCTGGGCCTGTCTGAGTTTGCCGCCCTTCCCCCTCACAAAATCATGGTCGAATGGAGCCTCTGCAGCCATTCCAATGATCCATTACTTGGTTATTTCACTCCATTTACCATAAACACTAATGTGCATACTGCTTTACTTCTATGATGATGTGGACTTCATTTGAAAGTTTTATTTTGCATTTTACAGCACAAACACTAAGACATCTGCTAAACAAAGCAATGCAGTCTCACAATGAAAACAGACTTAGCATTAAAACTTCTCTGCCCTTGAAACTCACATTCATTGAAACAGCATTGAAACCCACATTCAAAGAAAATACATTTTGCCAGTGGCAGATAAAGATTAATTTTGGGCTGTTTTCAAATCATAGCCCCCTTGCATATGAAACATACATGTGCTCTTTGATACACCTTCCTGATTGTACTAAATTGTATTCCTTGTACAATACAGTACAGTTGTTAGAGGGCATTTTAAATTTGTTTTGAACATTTTTCCAGTAAGCAATGAAACAAAACGCATGCACTCATAATGACAAAACTGCCCAGTTCAGAACATTTTCATCATAAAAGTCTACTCAGACTTACTTCTACAGTCTACCATTATCAGTAAATATGCACAACTCTACAGTCCACTATTATCAGTAAATATCCACAATGCTGCAGTCCACCATTATCAGTAAATATGCACAATTCTACAGTCCACCATTATCAGGAAATATGAACAATTCTACAGTCCACCATTATCAGTAATTATGCACAATTCTACAGTCCATCATTATCAGTAAATATACACAATTCTACAGTACATCATTATCAGTAAATATGCACAATTCTACAGTCCATTATTAGTAAATATGCAATTCTACAGTCCATTATCAGTAAATATGCACAATCTCTGAAGAAGCAAAAGTCATCTAAATAATTCCACATTAAAGAAATTTGTAACTAATGAAGAGTTTGCTGCTAGCAAACACCTTTATATTTCATGGTTTCATCTGTTGCCCCTGAGGAAAAAATTGCCTATATTGCATTAAAAAATGATAAGCTAGTAATATTGCAAGAGAAAATGGATGGCAAACTGATAACAGGCTCTTAGTTAGTATCTTCACCAAGGAGTACATTCTCAGTATGGCAGCATCCACCCCTTGTGGGAGCAGAACCCACAGCCTTCTGCATCAAAAGCAAGTACACAACCTGTTATGCTATTAACAATGCAAGCCAACTCAGCATAAGCAGCACAAAACTTCTCTTCCCCTGCAGCTCTCAGCTCCTTGTAAAATCTACTCAATAATCAACTGCATCTCAACTTTGCAGCACAAGAAATCTGGAAAAAGCCAAAATTTATTGGAGGGGGTCAAAGGCCCAAAAACCAAGGACACATTAAACATTCCTTGTATAATCTTGAAAAGTTGCTAAAATAAAATGCTGTGTTACCACCATACATTTTACTGTCAAGGTCCCTGTGCAAAACAGTCAGAGCAACATACCACTACACCAAATCAGTTGCTTTGTAAAAGAGAGGATGACTGAAACTTAAATAGCTATTATTTAGTGAATTCAGTTCTCACCATAGCTGTCAACCTCTTAGTACAAAACACCTGGACAAACCCAGTAATGAGGGAATACAGCCCTCAAACATATTCAGTGAATTCAGTTCTTGCCATAGCTGTCAACCTTAGCACAGAAAACCTGGACAAAGCCAATAATGGGGGAACACAGTCTCAAAAATAGGGACAAATTTCAAATATTCATCTTATAAACTTAGAAAATTGCTAGAATAAAAGGTTGTGTTACTATGTATTTCTGAAGAATATGAAGTCTGAAATTCAAATGCCTGTCAATTTTACTTCTGACGGAACAAACACAATTTTCAGCAGAGGCCCAGGGAGAAATACTGCAGACACATGTCTTTGTAAAATGGCAGGACACCAGAGCAAATCCACACAAACACAGGTAGGAGATTCAGACTTCACACAGAAGGCACCCCAGCCAAGAATCAAACCAGAAAAACCTATAGCTGTGAGGCAACAGTGCTACCACTGCACTATCAAATATGTATGGAATTAAACATTCAGAAACCTGAAGTCTGAAATTCAAATGCCTGTCAATTTTATTTAACATTTGTTAACCAGGACAGTCTGACTTGGAACAAAAAAAAAACAACTTTCAGCAGAGGCCCAGGAAGAAATAATGCAGACATGTCCTTGTAACATGGGAGGACACAAAAGCAAACCCACACAAACACAGGGAGAAGATGCAGACCCCACACAGAAGGCACCCCAGCCAAGAATCAAACCTGAGAACCTACAGCTGTGAGGCAACAATGCTACCACTGCACCATCAAACATCAAGCATTTAAACATTTAGAAACCACAGATATTATGAGGATCAGAACAGATCAAATATGAGGCAAACATCTGCACATTTTTTACAAATGGTGATGGGTAGGGAATTCAGGCCCTTAACACCTGCATACAAGGTACAGGGTTCAAGCCTGAGGTATTCCCTACTACACCACCATGAGTCTGCTCTAGCCACCAGTATATAGCACCTGGGGTGTTTTACACACACACACACACACACACACACACACACACACACACACAGACGCACACTGCTTACCATGTCTCCCACTGATGAGCTAAATAAATAACTACTCCCCTATCTGATGAGCCAAATAACTGCTCTGTTGCTGCTGATATCTGAACAGCCAGTATTCCTTTTACGATTGGTCATCCCAAAGTATTCCTTGCAATCCAAATCTGCGATTGGTCCTGCCTGTGACTGCTGCAGTCTGGACTGCCTCCATTTCGTGATGTCACTGCTGCACAGACTGCTGGGCATCTTGGGGCTGAGATGCCTTTCCCTCTATCTAGACTGCTAAGAAAGCAGTCTGATAGCATCTGTGCATGCGTACATTTCTGGGAATTTTACCATTTTTGATTTTGTGTTTCTCTGTTCTATTTTTATTTTTTTTAGGTGGGAGGGCTGCAGTCCTATAGCACGAGCCGCCCCTGATCAAAAGAGATTTGTAAACAAATCAAGCATTTCTGGCTGCAATAGTGAGTGCAGATTGTCACAGCAGTAAACTGTAACTAAATACTAGATACTGAGAGTCAGATGTGGTGGTGTGGCAGTCTGGAAGATGGCATATAGTTTCAAAAACCCTAGAAACAGCCTGGGTTAGATACACCTCATAAATATATTTATGCCCATCGCATTGGCCTTTCTTGCACTTTTGCAGGCTTTCCTTATTTCCCCATTTGTGGAAATGTACATTGTGATGGTGGTTAGGAAAATGCTTTGACATCTAACACACAATGACAAGTTTGGACTGCAGTCAGGTACTACACTGGCCATCTATTTATCAGAGCAGATTCTAATTCCTTAATGGTTCTAAAAAGGTGTCATGACTACCCTATGCCTTTTTTAATATCATTACATTTTTATAGTTTTTGTTCCTTATCTCCAAACCCATCCCCTGCCATCCTATTCTTCCCCCAGTATCTTTTGCCCTAGAAAACAGGGAGAATAAGATAGCCAGGAAATGGTATTGTCATCCAGTGAGCAACAGAGATCTTTGAATATGCCTAACACCCATCCCATATGATGCAGTGCACTGCACTAGTCTGGATGAATGCTTCTCTTCAGCTAGAGCACTGTGCAACTTCTTGGTGAGCATCCAGTTTCCCCGAGACATTAGTACAGGAGTTTGCATTTATAGACTTTCCCCCATGTGGTGCTCTTATAACAGGACTCTGTCATGTCCCATGTCCAGTGACAGGTGAGCCAGCATTGGCTTCTCACTAACATGTCCCTCCAGTACACTGTTTTAGTGCTCCAGCAACTAGTTTAAAGCAGGTCATCTGCAGAATAGTGAAAGCTGAAACCTGTATACCATGGAGTATGTTACACCCTTACAATGTTTGAGTTGCAGTATAGTGAAAGCTGAAACCTGTATACCACGGAGTACATTACAACCTTACAATGTTTGAGCTATTAATTCATCTGGAAGTCTGTTCAAAATTTTTACCACACTTCTAGTGAAATAATTCTTCTTTCCATCTCCCTTTAGCCATCCATCTTATATTTCCTAGCTAAAAATCTGTCTGTGTTCTTGCTGAAAACCAGGATAAACTATATACCTAAATGTGAACAAGTACCTTTTCATTCTTTATACCTTCTTACTCTCCCTTCTTCACTTACTTTCTTACTTCTATCAAATTCTCTTCCCTTTTTCTCTAAATATTCCATAAGCCTGTTTTCCCTCTCTTCATATTGCAATTCCTGAATGTATTAGACTAACTTACCTTTAATTTCTATACAAACTATCTAATATTTCTCTAAATATTAAATGATTGTCATATAACTTGTATTGATTCTTAATCAATGTTTTATATTATGTCTAATTTCTTATAATTATTTAAAGTGCAGATGTTTTTGTTTTAATTTGAAGACTGTAAAATTATTGGTCTTAAAATGTTTTGTAATAACCATGGGCCTCTGCTGAAAATGGGTTTCTACCCAGTCAAACTTTCCCTGTAATCAAATGTCAATAAGCAAATGGAATAGTTTCATTTTATGTCACCTTGTGCTCATAAGATCTTTTTCTTTGAAGCCAACATCCACTTGGATACAGGCCATTAAATCAGATAATCCCAACTACTCCGCATATACTACCTCCATCATCTGAAGATGGTTGCTTTCTTTGATTATGAGTTACCTACTTATTATTGTTTGAGTGTCCTTCATAGGCCCTAATATTTTCAGTTTTATAAGCACTGAGAACTTGTTGGCTTTCTTGTACAGTCATATTAGAACTATTTCAACTACTTAACTGGCCTAACATTTTATGCAATCATGTTAACATTTCCAAATAAATCTTTTCCAGCTTTCCTTAACATATCTCAATAGTTTCATAACATGCAAGACACTTAGTTGCAGTAACATTTTCGGCTACTGCTACCAGATGAATTACATATTCTAGTTTTTGTTATGTTTACCACATAATAAAAAATACCAAATATTCAGCAAGCATAGAAACTTGCACTTCATAAGTATCTGGTTATTGGACACATGATAGAAGTACCCCTTTTCCACCTTAAAGTTTAATATGGTTCTGGTTCACCCTAGTCAAGAAATACACCAAGGAAATAAGCAGTCAGAAGGTGAGACAAAGAGAAGCAGCTTTAATCCATCTTATACATCCGTCCTGGTACCTCGGCAATTCGCCTTCAATGGAACAAACATTCAGATATACACATTCTCTTTTATATACTCATCAATTAAACAATCAATCAATCAATTCATCAGGTATTTTAACCCTATCAACACTGTGACAAATCATATCACATTCAAATACTATTATATATGAAAATTTAAATACAAAATCTGCTTTATCAAAAAATATTAAATATTAAATCTAATATGATATAAATAATTCATGCTGTTTTAAAATTTACAAATATATACATATAACATTAAGATGCACATTTAGAAAATTGAATTAAATTAAATACACTAAATTTCATTATGATTCAAAGATTGCAGCACACACAAATCAAATTTCATCCACTATCTAAATTCATCCCAGCAGGAAATAATGTATGATACCCTATAATCATCCTCTGCTCTAACCTATTCAATGCAGTCTTAAAATTTCCTGTACAAAAATGAGGTCTAGCAAGTACACTAAATATAAAACCCTCAATGTTACCATTATGCATGTTAACAAAATGAGTAGCTACTGGGCTATCCATATTTCCCCTCCTAATGTCACCCAAATGTTCCAAAATACACACCTTCACCTTCCTAGTAGTCTGACCAATGTACCATACAGGCGTGATGCAATCACACCCCAAAATGTACACTACAACTGAGGACATACAATCAAACCTTTCAAATGCCAAATATTTCCTCCCATTTATTTTCATCCCATGCATATTTTTAATCTTATCACAAACCGAACAACGGCCACAACAATACATCCCAACATTTGTATTAGCCAAAGGTTCTAATTTCCTATTTAACATTTCCTTTAAATTAGAATGCCTTTTATAAGAAAAGGTAATATGCTTCGGGAAAAGGGAACCAACTGTTGAATCTTCGCACACAACATGCCACAATTCTCTGATAATTTTTTCCACTGTATCAGAGAAAACGGAATATCTAGATACAAAAAATATCTTTTCCAAAGTAGATGAAATCTCAGAATAATTACAATTATGGTATTTATTCTTCCCTAATGTATAAGTTCTGCACAATCTATGCTTTATATCTAAGAGTTTAGTGCTCTCATATCCTCTAGATAAAAGTCTATCCAAGGTTCCATCGCAGACCTCTTCCCATGAACCTTTATCTGATGTATTTCTCAAAATCCTCTTAAATTCCCCTTCAGGCAGGGCCTTAATTAAATGTGGAGGATGCATGCTACTTGCGTGCAAAAAATTATTAACCGCTGTTGGTTTCCTAAAAGGTTTATATTGAATCAAACCATCTTTCCCCACATAAAATTCCACATCCAAAAAGGAAATGCTATGTAACGAACTTTGTGCAACAAACTTTAACCCATGATAGTTCTGATTCAAGTTTTCCATGAACTGTGTAAACAGAGAAATCTCACTCCTACAAATACAAATTAAATCATCAATATAACGTCTATAAAACATGACGTTATTTACAAAAAAAGAATTCTGAAACATAAATTCTTTCTCAAACTCTCCCATGTATATTACTGCATAAGTGGGTGCAAAGGCTGCACCCATAGCAGTCCCTTTTACCTGTAAAAAGAAATCTTTCTTCCACATAAAATAATTATGCGTCAAACTAAATTCTAATAAACTTAACAAAAACATGGTACGTGGTCCCTCACCCATCATCTTCTGCATTGCCTCTAGACCCCATCTTATGTTGATGTTAGTATATAATGATGTAACATCAACTGTAACCCAATAATATTCCTTCTTCCATTCTACCCCATGCAAAGCTAAACACACATCTTGAGTATTCATCACATGGGAACAAACTTTTGGAAGATATTTTTTAAAATGGGAATCCAGAAATATGTTAACCCTTTCTACATAGGAGCCAATACCAGAGATGATAGGTCTTCCTGGTGGGTTAACCATACTTTTATGAATCTTAGGAATAATATAAATGTATGGGTGACGGGGCTCCTTAACTAATAGTTTTCTCACATCCTTACTGGTAAAGAAACCCAACCTTTCTCCTTTTTCCAACAGTTCACTTAACTCTTCAGAATATTGTTTCAAAGGGTTGTTGTTCAATTTGACATAAGTGTCTTCTATTATCAAACTATTAACAATGCTTTCATATTTTTCAATATTCATCACAACCCAATTACCCCCTTTGTCAGCTGGTTTAATGGTAACTTTGTCCAATTTTGTTCTCAATACTTTTAGGGCCAACCATTCATCTTTACTCAAGTTGAATGCCTTGTCTTTCATACAGAATCTCTTATATGCCTGTTCAAGTTTAGAGTACACAACATGCTCAAAAGCATTTATGGCCTGCGAATTCTTGGGAGGAGCAAAATTACTATCACCTGAAAAACATGGGACATCAATATGCCCTTGGTGTATTTTTTGAACATTTGATGGTTTCGTGGTTGCTGTATTATTGTCACCCTAGTCAAGTCCTGTGAGAGTGTGTATGCTATCATTTGTGACATGTCATGTTGTGCTATGTAAAGGATCCTGCATATTTATGGCCTAGTTAAGCAGGTATGTAGCAGCAGAGAATAATTTGCAGATTTTATGCATTTATGTTTGTTAGATAATATGCTGCCAACTCTGTGTCCCATTTATATCATGCTATTTGATTATAAGCCTTGGGTATGGAAATGCATATGACAGTATTTGTAATAAACGACAGGATTACAGTATTTTCAGGAGCTTATTACATTTGTTGGAGACTTGCAGTCAACTTTGCAGGCTTTACTCATAAACTAAACAGAATGCCAATCCATCTGTGGTCCATAACCTGTGCAGTAATCCTTTAAGGAATTCATCTTGAGCTTGTATCTTGTTTGCTGTTCATTTTATACTTTCATCATGTTTTCCCCATGAAATAAGTCGGTAGTTATTGTCAGGCAGCAGGTCGTTTTTGGATAAGAAACATTTTTACAAGTGGGGGTATCACAGAGATTGGTACTTTTAGCATGTTACTTGGTATTTTTATAAAGATTAATATAAATTATAATTAGAACTGCAGTGCAAGGAGAAGTGGTTTGAATTGAGTGCTGCTTATTTTTTTATACTTGATTTTGACTGGCATTCCAGTAATGTATTTAAAAAGTAGTTTATTTTTTCATGCCTCACAACCTTTTTGTTCCCATCTAGATATTAAGTAAGCTGTCATATACCAAATGCATTGAAATATTTTTTTCTTCTACACTTCATTTTGTCTTGATTGGACTCTCATAATGATGGTTTGGCACCCAGGGCAGCATATTTAATTATAGTCCCAGTTTTTGCGATTTTGAGCATAGCCCCACCCATTTCTAGTTGGACATACCCCTCCCATCGGCCCCACCCATTCATCTGTCTCCTGCAGCCCCCTTTGATTTGAAGCCACCAGCCAACACTGGGAGTTATGTGGTACTTATATGTATTATCTTTCTATTGTCTTTTAGGACACCTAGGAGTATGCCACCCCAGATGTGTCAATCCTTGGATACTCCCCCTTCGAGAACAAGGTTACAGTGGATGCTTTAGGCAATATGGTGCTTTTCTGCTGGAAAGGGGATGGGGAGATATGGAACATAGGATACAAATTTAGCAACAGATATTGGATGATCTGAATGCTGTGGGTAGCCATGGCAGGACATGCAAGCAGGTGCACCACAGGGCCACTGATATGATCATGTCTGCATGGAGGAGAGCAGTTGTAGTGAGCCATAACCAGATGGCTACAAGGACAGGATCTGCTAGGCAACCACCACTAACACCCAATGAAGAGTTCCTGGCCAATATCAGGGATCCAGACAGCTCCCAAGAGAGTGCAGTACAGCATGTCCTGGATGTCAGAGCAACAGTTTCAGAGATAGCAAGCACATCCCAAGAGGAGCTTCCAGGTAGGCTTTGGTATCTCAAAAGTTGAATACTGTTGTATAGTAAAACAATTGACGCCAATAAGGTACTTCTGTGTCACGTCTTTTTGTGGGGGGGTGAAGATTGCTACACTTAGCCTTGATTACAGTTGTCAGTCATGTTCTTGTTGAAAGTACAGTTAATGGACATATAAAGGGGTAAAATTATTAGCCCCTGTGTTAATGTTAATTACCCTTACCTCTTGCTTAACTTCTTCTAGGACCATCTGGATTGCAGAGGAGTATCTCATCTGCAGATGGTAAGCCAGACATTTTTATATCAATATTGCTGAGCAATTTAAAGAAATATTTTAGTGTGTGCTGTTGATGTCAAGCCTGTTGTGTGTATTGCTGTATTGTCTGTAATAGTGGCAGCACTGTTACTTTGTTAGCATATACTGGACTATAGTAGTGTAGGTATTAATTTTTTTCCTGTATTTGTTTATTTTTATCACAGCTGATCATGATAGTGGGAGTGTGGGCCCTCTGCTACCTGATGTCAGTGTATCAGCAGACTCTGATGATGAAGGTGGTCAAACTGAAGCAGAGTCAGGGGTGGAGAGGTTGAATCTGACAATGAGGTTGACATACAGCCACCCCCTGCAATTCCATCTGACACAGCCAGTAAGTCTATGCCTACCCATTTTAGTGAGCCTTCAGATATTGGACAAGTGGAGGGCAAGGTCATTGATCAGGGAAGTGTGGCTATTGCAGCTTCAGTGCTTGTTGACTCTGGCTGTAGCCAAAGCAAGATGGCACACAGGAGGGTTGATAGGGGTGCTTGGAGGGTGCCTGCTGTCCCTCCTCCACCTGGTGCAGGTGTCTTTTCCTGTACCACTCAACATATGTTTAAAGCTGTCATGGAGGCACAGGCATGTTCCCAGAGGTGCTCCAGACAAATGGTCAGGGTTGTCATTGTGGCACAGTCTGACATGCGTGACTGCCTCCACCATGTTGCAGATTCAATGGATTGGAAGAATGACACATTAGAATGAGGAGTGTCTGTCATAGAATGAGCATTGTCTGTGATGGAACATCTGCTGGGAGAACAGCATCCTCATGGTCGTAGGTCAGCAGCATCATCTGCTGTCAGCCAAAGTGGCCATGACCAATTATGCTCCCATAGTGGCAGTACCTCCAATGCTCCATCAGTGAGTGTGCTGTCTATGCCCAGATGTGGCAGGTAGCAGCACTGCATCTGACCATGGGCATGGACATGCCAGTGTAACTCCTGGAAGAGCCAGTTCTCATGGTCAGGGATGACAACAATGAACTGCGACCTCTACCATGCATGGCTCACATCTATCCAACATACCAAAACATAGAACCAGCACAGAGCTTGGCTATGTTCATGCAGACACTCACACACCAATTTCACCTGGAGGATCCCTACAGACACACACAACAGTTACTCATGTTGTCTCACTGGCCATTTGCTGGTTTATCCAAATGTCTGCCTGCTTCTCTTTCTTACTCACACACACTTGCCGACCGTTTATGTCAGCCTAGACTTTCTGCCCCCCAACCACACACACACATACACACACACACACACACACACACACACACACACACACACACACACACACACACACACACACACACACACACACACACACACACACACACACACACACACACACACACACACACACACACACACACACACACACACATAACACCCTGTGCAAGTGATGATAACTGTGGCATATCCCTGTTTTCTATTGGACTCAGGGATAGACAAGGTATGTGTCTGATGCTCAGGGTGCATAGCTAACTTAGAGATTAGTATATCTGCATTTTTGGGGTTGAACTGGTAATTGTACTTTGACTTATATTGGCCTTGGAAGGTTAGACAGTTGATAGCATCAAAATTTCCCAACTTTATAGTGAATAATTTTGTGAGGGCTGTGATGTCAGAAACTGCAAAGTGTATCATTACTTTCTAACTTCTCTCTTTAATGATTTTCTAGTACAAATGTATGGTGCTAAACTGAGGGCATGTAGTCATTATCTTTACTTTTGAGGGGTATGACTGTGTGAATCTTTAACACCTGAGGTCTACTACTTAGTAATGGACACATAAAAGTCAAATAATTCTCTGCTGTCACATGAAGTGATCATCAGTACTTTTGTGAGGTATGACTGTGTGAATCTTTGATGCCTGAGGCCTACTACTTAGTAATGGACACATATAAGTCAAATATGTCTCTGCTGTTACATGTTAAGGAAATTTCTGTACAAATTTCCCACCTTTTACTTGCTTAAAGTACCAACTAATAAATACAAGGATATGCCACATATTCATATTATTAAGCAATACAGTCCAGGTTCAGGACTTACCTTGTAAATGCAGCAGTTGTCACAGTTTTAGTTCATGTCTGACTCTGCCTGATGCAAGCAGTACACAGCTAATACATGGAGGTAACAGTTGTGTGAGTTGCCTGGCATCAATGTTACTATATGCATGTGAGTAGGAGGAAGTTTTAGGCCCCTAAGTGGTGAGTGAGTGTGCTATGTGTTGTCTCTTAGTCAAAGCAAGGGTATACTGAGCACTCCTATGTCTTGCAACACTCACAACAGCTGGTGGTTTCCTCTCTGAATCCTCATTTGGTTGTGGCTGTGGTGACCTTGGCCTTGGTAGTGGTATGAGTGCCCCCTTCCCCTTGCTGATCCTGCTGAAGCTGTCTCCTCAGGATTATGTTGTGTAGCATGGCACATACTGTAAATATTTCTGTACATGTCCATGAACTGTACTGCAGGGCTCCTCCAGATGTATCTAGGCACTGGAACCATGACTTCAGCAGCCCAAACACACACTCTGATATTTCTGGTTTGAGTGTGCGCTTCATTATGGAGTTCTTCCATGGGTGAGTATGCATTTCTGATGGGTGTCATCAGCCATGGTTCCATTGCATAGCCTGCAGTAAATTACCCCGTGGGATCCCCCCCTAACAAATGTCTAGTACAGTTGGGAGGTGTACCAGATATGTGAGTTGTGGTAACTGCCAGAGTTGCCAAAACACATGTTCAAGATGATTCACTTGGCATTACACATGGCTTGCCAGTTGATAGAGTGGTAGCCCTTTCTGCTTATGCACAATCTACCCTGTTCCCCAGGTGGTGCCTTAATTTCTATTTGTGTGCAATCTGTGGCACCCAGTACTTCAGGGTAGTATGCTACACAGTAAAACTCAGAACTATAGGGAAAATATAAGTGGCCACTGGCATGTTGGAGCATAGCATTCAAGAATTGATGGAAGATATCCATCGTTGGTCTCTGAAAGGTACCTGTAGCTAAGATTATAAGGGCTACACATACCTTTGTCTCCACTGGGATTGATTCCCCTCGGTTGGCTCTGGCTCTGAGTTGAGGACAGGAGAAGTCACAGAGTTCCTGTAGTGTGTCCCTATCCATCCTGTAGCTCTCTACCATTTCCACATCATGTAGTTTGTGAAAAGCTAAACAGGGCCTGAAAACTCTCCTAATTCTTGGTCTATGCCTTTTAGCAGCAGCACCAGCAGCATTAGCTTCAGCCTGTAGCACATGCAAATGAATTAAAGCAGCAGCAGCCCCTAATATTCTTGTCTGTGTAGACTCCTTTCCATGGCTGTATTCCAAAAGCATGGAGTCAACATATATGCTTTATAGCTTGTTGAATAGCTCCACTGTGTTGGAGTGGTTGATTTAAATGCAATTCAGCTGCTTGTGCTGTAATTAGCATTGTATAGGGTTTATTGAATCCTCCCATATTTCCTGCATGACCTTGGTGTTGTATATGATGCCATCAACCAAGGCTTTACTGTGTATCTGGTATTAGCTACAACACACAAAAACATTTTGTTATATGTGGCCTTCTCATGTTTGCATGGTACCTGCAGGTACAGTGACTGTAGAAATAACAAACAGTGCAGGAGGAGGTAACACTGTGATTATGAATTGTAGTAAATACGTACAAATGTGTAAAGATCTGTTGTAGTTAAAAGAACATGTCATGTTGCCCAGTCACCAAGGTTGGAATATAATTTGGAACTGTATCAGTAATTACTGAAAGGTAGAGAACTGGGGTTGCTTTCTAAACAAGATTAAAAGCAGTTTTCTCTAGAACATTCAGAAGATCCATACTTTATGCAATCCACAAAAATTACAAAACTGTTCAAAAATCCTAAGGCTTCACTATGTTAGATGCAATTTTGAAGCTATATGTATAAAATCTTTACTCTTACATAAGAGACATTATACTTCCCGTGATAATATGGGCTAGTGCCAGCATAGCCAGCTTTCTGTAAAACCATATGGCATTTGAATATCAAAGTGATTTGCACAAATGTTTATGTTACAAATGTATTAGAAATGTATGACATTTGAATATCAAACTGATTTGCACAAATGCTTATGTTACAAATAACATTAGAACTGTATGGCATTTGAATATTAAACTGATTTGTACAGGTGCTTGTGTTACAAATGTATTAGAACTGTATGGTATTTGAAAATCAAAATCTGTTTGTAAAGTTGTTAGTATAAAAAATGTATCAACAGTAGATCCTGCTGGACAGAGAAGGAATATACATGTGAGACTGTATGTATATATGTTAGCAAAGGACACTGGAAGAGAAGCAGTTAATTTCAGTCCAGTTAGTTTTTTTGAAAACCTACTGTGCTGAATGGAACTGGAGCAGTAAGTCTGGGAGATGCCATTGTTTGGGATACTGTGAGAACCTAGAGGCAGGTGACACCATGAGAGGGCATTCTGCCAGGCATCTTAAAAAATATGTTTTAGATATTACAGTAGAAAGACCATTCACCACATCATCTGCCTTGCTCTAACAAATAAGTAATGAATAGTAATTCTCCTAGATTCAGCTAGGAAAATATAGTGAAGCTTAGTTTAGATATTGTTTTTCTTTATTTGCCTGAGTCTGTCCATCAATGTTATTTTCAATATTTCCTGTGATTTGAAATCTGTTTTACTGTAAATATATATTCAGTATTTTCATGTTATTTTATTATTTATTATTAAATATATTTAAAACTTTTATTGTGGCTGGTCCATTTTTTTTTTTAAAAGTATTTTGATATGGTGCTATTTATTTTTTTGTGACAGATGGTGGAGTGTCTAGTGGCAGGACACAAAACATTGGTTTGACAGAAAGGTGCTGGAGGACTTGGCAGAGTTGAGTCTACTGGGGACCTAGAGCTGCATCTGGAAACACATAATTATTTTCCATTTAACAGATATAGGTGCAGGATTTGCACCTCCTAATAAAATCTGTACATGGCTCAATTTGAAATAAGGATGTTGCTTAATCATTTAGCAGAGTCCAACCATTCATGCATGAAGGACTTCAGCATGCAAGGCCTGTCTGATAATAAATGCTTCTTCAAATTCTTGTAAATTCATGTTTATTACTTCAGTAATGCTGTCTAACCAGCTTAGCCTCTGCTCCCCTGTTCTTCTTTTGCCTTCAGTCTTTCCCAACATTAGTGATTTGTCTAGTAGATCCCATCTTCTCATCATATGGCCATAGTATTTGAGTTTTAGTTTTAATATCAGGCATTCCAGTGAACTGTCTGGGTTTATTTCCCTAATTTGATCTTCTTGCAGTCATGGAATTCTGAAAAGTTCTGTCCAACACCAAAGGTCAAAAGCATCAGTTCTCCAGCATACAACCTCATTGACAATCCAGCTCTCAAAGCCATATGTTATTATCAGAAAAAACTATAACTTTGACTATAAGAACCTTTGAGAATATGATGGCTTTGTGCTTACAACTCTTATCCAGTTTTACTTTATTTTGCATTCCAAAATGGAACGGTTAGTTCCTCAGGAAGCAAAGAAAATGTTGAAAATAAATAATGTCTCTGACCAAACACGGTAGCATATGCTATAGGAATAATCTACTTCCTGTCACTGTTACATCAGATAGAACAGATACATTTTGTTGTAGTTCGTGTAAAGCCTATAGGTTCATCTGGGCATTTACGTTTTTTCTGCATTCAATTACAGGTGTTAAGATTGATTTTAGTTTTTATGCAGATTCCAGAAGTAGAAATTTGATTTATTATGCCAGCTGTGATGTTTGTAATGCCTTCTATATTGGCAAAAAGATTTGTTGTTTGAAGGATAGAATCTTGGAACACATCAATAATAGTAAGCATAAGGACAGTAATGCTCTTGCACAACATGTTTGAGGTTGTCGAGCACAGCATACTTTTAAGTTCTTGGTGCTAGAAATATTTTCAGAGAATATCAGAGTGGATGATTGTAGGAACACAACAGAAAGAAGTGAGTTGAAATGGGTTATGCAGTTGAGAGCACATGTTCCTCCAAGGCTTAATGGACATATTTCAGTAAAAACAGTGCTGAAAGCTTGTCCCCCCCTTAGGTATTGACATAAGAATTGAATATTAAAGTAGAAATGGTAGTAACATAAGAATATGATTAAAGCAGAGAAGGGAATATGGAGTACTCATGTTAATCTAATAATTTATGCTGACAACCTTTGGTTTTATTGTCAGACACAATACTAGAATTTGTTTTTAACCAAGTTTTGCAATGAACTCTTGTAGTCCACTTTGTTTTAGAAACAAGAGTCTTTCAGCAAAGAATGATTAGTAATGGCTTTGTAATTTTACTTGCTAAACAAAGGCACAAGTGTGTACCTTTGATGTTTATTATAATCATTTGCTAGCACTTTAGTATTATAACCTAATTGGTTGGTTATAAGGTTAACCAAGTTAAAACGAGGCAGGATCATATATTTTTATTTTGAACTACTGGTAAGCATTTTAGTATTGTAATTTGATTTCCTCTGCATAAGGTTCACTAAGTATGGTGGTGAACTTTTGTAGTTCAATTTATTCATGAGAATAAGAGTTCTAGTAAATATGATTAATCATATTTGTTGTAATTTTACTTGCTAAACGTAAAGACTAGTGTATATTTTAATGTTTATTTTTAACAATTGACCAGTGATTAATTACTGCAACTGGATTTGCTCTATATTTTGCTGTCTCCGGCAATGATTAATATTAGATTGAGGGAATGTGATTTGTTGCATGCCTGTGGAACTAATGGTTTCAACCTATGAATAGCAGTAGGGACGTTTGCTTGATATTCACACTCAACCAACAACATTGATAGATTTCTTGTAGTTTGATTAGTTGTATATTGAACAGGGATATTTTTTAAGCAATTGTTAGTATTTCCAGCAATTTGATTTGCTGTGAGCTAGTGTTGTTTAAGCAATGGAGGAATTGTATTTTGACTCATTCTTTCATGTGATTTCATTTTATTCTTGAAGTCTATTTGACTATCAGTATTAGCTTTGATTGGTTGCATTTAGTTTATGTATTGAGTTTTGATTCGTTTCTTCTTTGTGATGCAAAGATGTCCTAGATGCTCATAGGATAATTGAATTTTAAATTTAATTTAAAATTGTTAGTATTGTTAATAATGTGATTTTATAGTCTGAAGAAGCAGTGTGTTCACTGCAAAAGTGCTTACTTTTTTATATGTTCTTATTAAAGCTTTCATACATAAACTGCTGTGTTTGGTCGGAGACTTTATTTATATTCATTGTTTCGACTTTTAGAGTACCTGACCTTTATCCAGTTGTGCATTTTTTTGGTTGTAAACAAATAAAGTGACCCAGTATTCACATTTGATTAAGAACTTGTCACAGTTTGTTATGATCCACACAGATAAAGCCTTTTGAGTAGTAGTCAATAAAGCAGAAGTAATTTGGTACATGTGGGTTAATTGAATAATGATGGTGGATTGAGTACAGGTTGCAAGGCAAACACAGAAAGAAGATAAACATCCTTCATAAGGGATGCCAGAAACAAACTACTCACCAGTCCACAGGACATCAATGGCAGATGGAAGGAGTATTTCCAGCAGCTTCCTGACTGAAAAAAACTCCACAGAAGCTGAACTGCCCCAGAAAACAGCCTACAATGAGAGAAGAGGAGCCCATCCTAGAAAAAGTAAGAACAGCACTAAGGAAAATGAAGTCAGGGAAAGCAGCAGGCTCAGAATAGGTCTCAGCAGATATGATAAAGATGCTGGGTGAGACAGGGGAGAACTGGCTCTTGAGGGTACTAATAGCAGTGTGGAGAGAAAGACATATCACAGATGACTGGAGAATAAACATACTCATACGAGTATACAAGAACAAAGAGGACATCCACAACTGTGGGCAGTACAGAGGCATCAAACTCTGTTCACATTGCATGAAAGTTCTGGAGAGGATGATTGATAAACGGATATGCAGAGCAGTAGAATGTAAGATGGGAGATGAGCATTTCAATTCAGATCAGAATGCAGCACAACTGACATGATGTTTGCAGTCAGACAGATACTTGAGAAGAAGCTAGAGATGAGGAAAGAGTCCAACTGGACATTCCTAGACTCAGAGAAAGCATATGACAAGGTCTCAAGAAAGCTGATCTGGGCAGTACTGTGGTGGTTTGAAGTCTCAGAAACATTGGTAGAATGAGTGCAGGCTATGTACAAGGACCCAATGACTCAAGTATGAACAGCGTTTGGTCTCACAGAGGGGATCCCAGTGAGAGTGGGTGTAAACCAGGGTTCAGCTCTGAGCCCACTGCTGTTTATACTGGTGATGGACTACATTAGCAAACAGGCTGGAGGGGATGGATCAACAAATTTGCTGGATGCAGACAATGTGGCATTACAGGCAGACTCTGAGCTACAAAAAAAGCTGAGAATAGACATAGAAGGGATGATAATGGAACAGGTAAACAGCTTCAAGTATCTGAGAGGGGTGGTTTAGGAGAAGAGAAGTGTGAATGAAGTCAAAGCTAGAATCAGAGGGACTGCAGCCATCTGGCACAGAGTGTCAGGTGTAGTCTATGACAGAAGAATGCCAAAGAAGCTGAAAAGTAAGGTGTACAAGACAGTGGTGCGACAGTATGGTACAGAACCCTGGGAAGTAAAGGCAGAGCAGTTGAAAAAGCTAGAAATGATGGAAATGAAGTGCCTGAGAAGGGTGGTAGGATACGCACTGTGAAGCAGAAGAAGAAATGAGGACATAAGAGCAGAAGCCGATGTAGCTCCACTTGCAGAAAAGATCAAAGAGAGCAGATTATGGTGGCTTGGACACATGCAGAAAAGCAGAAGACAATCTGGTTAGGAAGATTTGGGACAGATAGGAAGAAGGTAAGAGGAAGGGAGTACATCCAGCAAAGAGGTGGATGGATTGTATGAAAGAAGATCTGCGACACTCAGGCATGGGTGTTGAAGAAGGCAGGAGTGTGCCACTGAATGGAAAGAGCTGATGACAGTTAACACAATACCCCAGGAAAGGGGGGGGGGCTAATGATGATTATTATCATCATCAGAGTACAGAAGTTGAAGGCTTTATTGTGTTTTCAACTCCTTAGAATGCATTTGTGCGGAGAGGTTGGACCTATGTCTAAAAAAACATTATTATTAAAACTGCCTGTATACTTTGTTGTTATTTACAATCAGCATATATTATAGTCTGTATTTATTATTTAACTGGTTTGTGTTTGAAGGGGAATACTTTAAACAAGTGAAGGGTGTAGCAATGGGAGTCAGTTGTGGCCCATTGTTTGCTAACCTTGTGATGTATTCCTGGGAAAGGAAACACGTTTTGACTAGCCCTTTCCAAGAAAATTGGTACTGCTATTTGAGGATTTTAGATGACCTTTTTATTTTGTGGAAGGTTCCTGGTAGGAACAGTCCTCAGACTATCTTAATGGTATTTGTGAATATTTTAAGTTCCCATCCAATCACTCGGATCAAAGAGTGGATTATTTGGATGTGACAGTGTGTAAAGATGTGTATAAGAAAAAAAATAATTTCTAAAATTTATAGAAAACCCACCTTCTCTAATGATTATTTAGATTTCAAAAGTTACCACCCTGGACATGTAAGGAAAAATATTGTCAAGGGCCAAATAGTTAGGGTGGCAAGGATGCATTCCGAATTGGAGGTTTTTAGGTATGACATGGGAACTCTTGTTCAGTTTTTTTAGATAGAGGTTACCCAAGGGACATGATCATTAACACTTGTGAGCAAATCACCAGTGGTTGAGGTACATAGTACATATCCTTGCTGGGTATTCCCCTTGTGGAAAATAACTCACAGGTTGACAATTACATATGTTCAATCTATGGTTTTAACTTACTGTGTCATTAGTGGAAGGGTAAGACAGATATTGGAGAAGAACTGGGTTATATTCAGGGGCAACAGTGAGATTTTTCAGAGTGTTGGCAACACCCCTACATTTCTATATAGAACTGATTTAAACTTGAAATATTTGTTAGAGTACCCAAATGTCCTGGAAAATTTAAATTCTAAGGGTACATTTAAGTGTGGTGCCTATGGTTATTGTAGGTATATCCTGGAAGAGAGTGACATCTGTGTAGGTGACCCTCTTATGAAGGTCAGATTAGCCACAGGAAACTGTGGGTCAATGGGTCTGGCATACATTGCAGTATGTACAGGATGTCAGCAATTTTACATTGGGAAAGCCGAGAGATCTTTTTGAAAACTTATTTATGAGCATCTATATGCAATAAGAACTAAAAATGAAAATAACGCTTTATTTAGGCACTTAGAAAATTTTCCCCTTTGCACTGGATTCCAATTTGGTATCTTACAGACAGTGAAGGATGACATTAGAGGGGAACATTGGCAAAATAAACTGGAAATGATGGAACTTTTTTTGCAACTGAGGTTAAATGCTAATACTAGTCCAGGTATTAATCATTGCTGTTCCCTAATGCCCATTTTGAAATACAAATGTACTATTTTAACATGACTGTTTTAGTTCTTGATTTTTAATCATACTGGACCTTTAAGTAGTGATTATGTCACTAATTTTAATTGATGGGAGGTGTTGTTTTTTTCACTATTTAAACTACTTGTAACTCTATGTATGTTGTTCTGATAAAGTCCTAAATTTTTAAGGACGAAAGCGCTTGACTGGAGTTTTTTACTTTTGTATTGAGTTTTTATCTGTGAAGTACCATTAAATTTGTCCTACTACAGGTTGTTTTCTGGGTAATTCTTTATGAGGTATTTGTGTTTTATAAAGTGATAGTTAGCATAACATATTGCCTTGGCAGGGCTAGCCACCCAGCGGGGTGAACATTTGCTCTAGATGCTTGTCATTGCTGATGTGAGACTCCCTGACACCATGTGCGAAAATGGGAAAAAGGAGGTTATGGATAGATGGATGGAGACAAGGTAGCATATTAATAAGGCATTGACTCTAATGGGGTCAGTTATTGATTTTATGTTTGTTTACTGTACATTAACTGTTATCATTCATTATTATGCACTGCTTCATATCTAATGCAAGTATGTTACTGTCAATACATTTTAGTAGCATTGGACAATATTTATACATAGCTAAAGAGATATGTTATAGTTTCTGCAGTTGTTATTGGGGTTTACAACTTAATGGGGCTTTGGGGGAATGGGTTATGACATGCTTATTAGCTGGTCACACTAGTTACCTGACTATGGATGAAGGGGTGACATGTATGTGAGTTACCTGTTCTTATGAGGTGAAAAAAGTGAAACACATTGTCACACATTGTTTTTATGTTTGTTCACTTGTTTAATTAAAGATGAAGTCATATATTACAGATAGTATAATTTCATCATATCATGTGAAGGAAATAGGATTTTGTTTTTCTAGATTAGATGGGGGTATACAGAGACATTGCTGTCTACAGAACTTACTTCAGGAACTGTTCCTGTTGTTTATCATAAAGTCATTCTAAGCACTAGGACTCACTTGGGCGTAGATAAAGCTAGATTTTGCATTTCATCCAAAGGGCACTTTTGCCCTAGGCAGAGGTTTTGGACTAATAAATTAACCTTGGGTGGGGAGGGTGGAAAACAGTTGGATATTCACATTCAGGGGAAATAGTTTGATTTGTTTTATAATATGGAATATCAGGAGATGTTCTCATACTATAAAAAAGAAAGTAATTTTCCAAAAGATCAGAAGGGAGCAAGACTAGGTAGAAGGACTTCAAGAAACTAAACTGACTGGAATACATATGCACCAAATGAAAATAACCTGGAATTCCTTAGAGAAGTTTTGAAATCTGGCAAAAGACAATTCCACAGGATTCTTGCAAATTATTAGGGAATATTTTAATGTGACTCTGAATTCTGAGTCTTATTGAGTTAATGCAAGAAAAAAAAAGTGTAATTTTAGTATATAACAAGAGCTTCTGGCAACTGTACTATGTAGTATGGGTGCTAGGTGGACATAGATTAAGTCCTGCTGCTCAGCTTTTGTAAAGGCACTCAACTAAAACTGGGCGTGGGGGTCACAGCCAGATCAAAGTCAAATGGTGCCATAAGCAGGGTAATGGACTGCCCACTCCCGCCCCCCAGTCATACCAATATCCCATTACTAGGCTGTCTTTCCCAATTTACCATAAAACACTGCTCAGACCTGTCACTGTGCATACTATATTCTTTTTTTACTTTTACAATGATCACAGAGATTTGGTTTTAATTTAAAACTGCTTTTTTTATTTCAAACTCAACAGCAAAAACACTGGCAGCCATTTGCTAAACAAAATAAAACAGTGTTACACTGAAAACAAGCTCATCATGAACAACAGTAAACTTCTCATCCCTTAAAACTCACATTTATTGAAAATACATCTGGCAACCCAATAAACTACAAGACATGCTGAGATTCATAGTAAAACAGCATACAGCGGAGCGCTAATTAGCAGTTTTGTAACGGGTTCAGGGATTAAAAAAATAAATGTGCAGCACATTTGCTAACAGCTTGGAAAAGCCCACTGGATACAAATACCCATTTTCAGGGGCAGCCAAGGAGCACTGTCTGGTGAAGTGACTTGGTCAGAGTGATACATAGACAAGTGAAGGCTGAGGGAATTACACCCTGCATAACAGAAGTAGTTGATTAACAGCTCATGGCGTTACTCATATCTGCATCAAGTACCAGTACATTGTGGCCCAACACAGGGCATTTCACACCAGTGTGCTTTTCAAAAAACAGGCTAAATTAAAATGTATTCATAGTTAAAATATTAACATTAAACTTGTAGGCTCTCTGTTGAGTTTATTTACAGCCAAATAATAAACACATTGTCAACAGTAAAAAATAAAAATAAAAAAAATAAGGAAACCAAGAATTGTATTCAAAGAAAATAGCTCATATAATGATGTTCCTGTTTATTACAATTGACTCCTTCCTTTACACAATAACTACTGTTACTTCATAAAATTGGTAGTGGTTATCTGGTTAACCTCTGTACATTGAACCTTACAGATGTATTACCTATCATCCACCTTAGCTCAATCTGTATTCATACTCTAAGCATTTGTAGACACCATTGAAGACAAATTAATCAAAGCCTATATGGCTGGGACAGGAAGACCAACTCAACAATCTACCTAAAGGTTTATTATGCCTATCTGGTTGAGACAGAAAGACCAACAAGCCACCTAAAGGTTAATTACTTACCCTCATGCCTGGTAACTCTGAAATTAGTTGTAAAAGTTATAGGATACAAAGTGTGGGGACGGGGTTGTCCAGCAAGATAATGTGGCATGTTGCCTGTTGCCTGTTTAGTCTTTCAATATTAACCAACCAGACTTCAGTTGATCAGTCTTCAAAAAATTACCCCATGTTCAGCACAACCTTCCTGAATAGACAGTAGAGTCAAATATGATGACTGAATCCAAGAATGCATTGGGTAACATCTTTATGAGGGTTGGGGGATAACCTACTAGATAAGTAAGAACTGCGACTAAACTGGTAAACAAATAGTAGACTAGGTGGGTCACATGACCCTCATCTGCCTTCAAACTATGTCCCAAAGCTGATTAAATAGCAATCTCACTCTTACGACCACTTACTCTTTACATTGTCCTTAAAATCTCAACACAAATGGGATATCAATAAAACAAAAGTATGGTTTAAGAGCTGACCAGAGTGCAGCAACAGTATTCAGGTCAGTTATTCATAAACTCTGCAGTGGACAACAATCTGCTCCTTGACCACCTACAACATGCAGGTAGGGTACAAGTTCCCTGCACCTTAACTCACAAGTACCTGTCTGACCAGACCTTAGTTGTTCTGACAGAAAACTCAATGTTTACAATTAAACATACATGCACAGGAAGTTCACAAGATTAATTTCTAATACCTCTATATTGTGACTCTTAGTCAATAACTTGAAATCTACAGAGAAAGGTTTCCCTACATCTTATGATGCAAATGGCCTTACCATAACTCCCTACATACAGTGCAGTCTCAAATATATTTTCATAATGCAATTAAAAAGACTCGTATAACCTACAGCATATAATTGGCATTGTCACAAAACTAGAACTATAGAACTATTTTCTTGACTACTTCTGACCCTCATGCACACGTACTTGGAAATGTAGCAGCATTCAAGTAACCTGAGCTTTGGACTGAAACTCAATAACACACTCATACCAGGTAATACGGGTCTATGTCATAACACTGAAACTCATAAGGTCGAACCTATATCACTGTAAACTCATAGCACCAAAAAAATCATAACACTCAAAACATTCTCCTCAAGGAATACATCCTAAAAACATGTTTTTTCAGGGAGGCAAGCCCCCATGCACCCGCCTCCACCCCTTGCTTATATATACTAACTCCATAATTGCACAGCTGTGGAGAAAAGAAAAAAAAAACACACACAGTGCATCAGTGCTTAAGAGCAAATACGGACATCTACAGATCCGGGGAGGTACAACATAATGCTGCCCATGGCAATTCACACATACTGTACTAGACTCACTTCCCCAATAAATTGTATGGTATACAATGAGACCATCCCATGCATTCTACATAATTCTATACAGTTGTACACTTTTGAGTGTTATTTATTTATTTATTTATTGACTTTTGGTAACCGGGAAAGTCCACTGGGTCAGAAACACATTTTCAGTGGAGGCCTGGGTTAAAAAACTCCACTAAAGGTTACAGAACATCATATCATATGAGCAGTTAAATACAGAGTATAAGGAACATCACCACTTGCAGTTACAATTTTACATCAGTCATCAGTTACCAGTTCAAGTAAACACCATACATATCAAGAAGTATTTACAGAAATTTAAGGTAGTTACAGTATGGAAACTATAACCAGTTTTGTACAGGCATGTATATACAACATTCACATATCTCTCTCTTTTTTTTTTGGTCCATAAAGCTGCTGCAAGAGCAGAGTAAACTAGCATGTAGAATAATAGGCTCTAGAGTTATAGTAAAAGAAAAATTAAGGTGTATGAGTTAAAGGACATTATTTGATGGTGACTAGTGACAGAGACAATGACCTATTTAAGGAGGTTTTGGTGAGTTGTTACAGAAACATGTTTGATTATTGAGGTAATGGGATTTTAGTGCAGTTTTGAATGCTTTTAAGGAGTCTATATGAGTAATGGAAGAGGGTAGTGAATTCCACTCTTTTCAGTGAAATGGGTTTGACCTTATGCATTTCAGTGTTATGAGTTTTCAGTGTTGTGACAGGGACCCGGTAAGACACATAGTCATCAAACCAAATCTTCACCTAACTTAAAAGATTACTCACCTGTTACTAACACATGTATCAAGAAAGCCCAGTGAGAAATTATAATTCCTCATTTGGAAAAAAGGACTACGTCTGACTGCTACAACTCTGGCCAAAACGTTCACATCTCTGTAGGTAACTATGAATGAATTCTTGTAATTTTACCACTGGAAAAGAGACAGCATCAAAACAATACTCTAAAAGAGAAAGATGGCTGCCTATAAGAGGACGCATCATCCTCATCATCAATTTTTAAAATCCTGTTCTATGTATACTGCCCCCCCCCCCAACAGATGGGTTGACTACTGTGAGGACTTGTTGAGATTTGTGTGTACAAACCAGTGACAGATCCTCCATAGCCACCTTCCTATAGTCTATCAACACCTGGGAGAAAGGGTCTTGTCTGTATTACACCAATCCCTGTAGAGACAGCTGCCACTACACACAGGAAGCTACACACAGGGTCCAAATGGAGAGATAATAAGTCAGCAAGCAAAGGAGAGTCGTATTGCTGAAATTGAATTCATCCTCAAATCTTGGTGAGTACCTTCGTGAGGTGGACCCTATTTTTCACAAATTCTCACCAAGATGACACTGATGTATAGACTGTATTTTATATAGCATATATCATGGACAGAAGTAAGCCAAAAATTAAAAAAGATAGCTGGGTGCACAAGACCCAGGATAAAAAAGTGCCCAATCTTGTTAGGCACACTGGTGTCAGGACTGGAAAAAATATCAGTGCAGAATCCTCAAAATACATAAACGTTCCTACAAGGGGGCTAGGCAAGGCCCAGGGAGAGGATGGCCCCCCTGTTGTAGAAGGAAGTAGCAGTCCACAAAATTCAAAAAAAAAAACTGATAGGCCAAAGAAGAGCCATAAAGACGACAGAGTCGACTATTGAGCATAAAATAGAAACTATGTATTGTTACTATTATGCAAAAAGTCCAGAATTTCCAGACACAAGATATACAAAAAGATCAAGAGAGAAATAAGAGGAAAGAAAATACTTCCACAAGAAAAACTGTCAGAAGTCTCAAATAAAAAAATTTGTTCATTAATACAACAGATTTGTGAAAGACATTATATAGACCAAGACACTTTGATCTGTTTGGATAAAGAAGCATCTGAGGAAGTGCAAAAACAAACAACAAAACCTAGAGATTTTTGAAAACTATAAAAAAGAAATATGGACATGGGAAAGAAAGAGATTTGATATGGTGCAATATGTATGCAAAGTCAAAACAAATTAATCAATACAAAAAAGGCAGTCCCAAAGATATTTGAAGGGAAATACAGGCAAAGGCATCCAAATATGGAAAATTTCACAATAAGAAAAATATCACAAAGCCGGAATGTAGAAAAGAAGATTAGTAAAGTAAAAGTTAAAAAAAATAGAAGTTGAAGTTATGGAATGCCTGTGAATTAAAGGATTTGGTGTAGAGGTCTACCACAGATTGCATCACAGCATGATGGAATGAGTCCCCTGAATACTGAGAAACAGGAAGAGACATCTGAAGAAGAAATGTGGACATGGGAAAGAAAAAGAGATTTAATATGGTATAATATCTATACAAATGAGGAAGCAAAATTAATCAACAAAAAGAGCAGCTCCAAAAATATTTGAAGAGAAATACAGGCAAAGGAATCCAGACATGGAAAATTTTACAATACAAAAAATAAGAAGACAAAGAGGAAAAGTAGAAAAGATTAGTAATGGAGAAGGTAAATAAATAAAAACTGAATATATGGAGTACCTGTGAAGTGAAGGATTCGTGTTGAAAATCTAACTCAAAAAGCACCACAGCAAGATAGAGCAATAGACATCCAAATTAAGGAGAAACCAGTGGAACAGAAAGCAACTGAGCAGTTGTCATATGAAAATATTTTGGAGGCTTCCACAGGAAACCAGTATAATCATTCACTTGAAGCTGGATGGTAAGGGAAGGAACAGGAAACTGTGGCAACTCTTGACACAGTCAATGTTGAGGAGTGATAGTCCAGTGAGTTCCCATATGACAGAGGAATGGATGACACTGGATGAAATTGAAGAGAATGCACCACAGGAAGATGCTATACATGGGTGCTGGAACCATAGAGCCAGGGGGAGGGGAGTCCCCCACTTTTACAGTTGCCTGACCTGTTGGGAAAAATTAATGAAGTGGAGTTTTCACTCTAACATGGATTCATGTGGGGAAGTTAAACTAACTAAAGTATCTGTCCTTGTTCTCTTATTGCTCTGTGTTACGGGGGTTATGCTGCTGCTGTTCCATTGGTGCTGCCAGAGGGTGTGTGTGTGTGTGTGTGTGTGTGTGTGTGTGTGTGTGTGTGTGTGTGTGTGTGTGTGTGTGTGTGTGTGTGTGTGTGTGTGTGTGTGTGTGTGTGTGTGTGTGTGTGTGTGTGTGTGTGTGTGTGTGTGTGTGTGTGTGTGTGTGTGTGTGTGTGTGTGTGTGTGTGTGTGTGTGTGTGTGTGCTGCCAGAGTGTGTGTGTGTGTGTGTGTGTGTGTGTGTGTGTGTGTGTGTGTGTGTGTAGATGAAACAGGAAATATAATGTTGTTTGCTAGCAGCAACCTCTTCATTAGTTACTGATCCCTTTAATGTGGAATTATTTAGATGACTTACTTCTGCAGAGATTTTGCATATTTACTGATCTTGGCGGATTACAATGACAGAAGTTTGAGTGGCCTTTTACGGTTGACATGTTCTGAAATGGGTAGTTTTGTCATTATTGGTTCATACATTGTGTTTCATTGCTCACTAGAAGACTATTCCAAACTACAGATTTAAAACACATTCTAACAAGTGGTGCTGTATTATACAAGGAATATAATTTAATACAATCAGGTTAATACAATCAGGAAGGCGAATCAAAGAACGTATGCATGTATGCTTGCACACAGGATGCAGGAGATCAAAATAGGGGAAGAGACCAGTCACCAATGGTGTCCCCCAGGGTTTGGTGCTGAGACTTTTTCTGTTTGGCATATACATTTCAGAAGTAAAAGGAAATACCAAAGGGTTTTGGCCGACTATGGTTGAGATGACTGCAAGCTAGGAGCAGTTATTTAATCCCCAAAAGACTTAACCATCATACAGGAAGAACAAACACCAAAGTTCCGTATAAACAGACAAAAAACTTCTTTAATCACAAAAGTAATAACAATTCCCACTGCATGAGCGCTTTAGTCTGCCCAAAGCAGACTTCATCAGAATACTGAATCAATGGTGCCTCTAGTTTTTATACAATTTTTTAAAAAAGCTGATTAATCAATAATTAACTAATTAAACCAATAATTTGATGACAATTAAACAATTTTAGGTAATTTTAAGAAAAACACTTTTGATGAATAGGTTAACCCTTAGTTAACCATGTGGTTTGAATTTAGAAATAACATTTTAAAGTGCATCTGTGCCTGAAAAAGTTGTTGTTGTATGTAAACATCAATAATTTGTTTTGTATCAAAGTTGTTACAAAATACAAACTTACAATGGTTAAAATTAAACAGAGGTGAATGTAACCTGTTGAAAAATACACAATAAAAATAATAAATAAATCCATTGTTGAATTAAAAAATTTTAATACATCATACAGGAAGGTTTGTCCCAAACAATAGCTGGTGCCAGAACCATGAAACTAAACTCCAAGAAATACATTATCATATCCTTTGGAAAGTCATCTACTCCAGGGAACTGCCAAATTGAAAATGTCCCCTGAGAACTGATCCAATTGTTTGGTATTTGGGAACTTGTGTGTACAGTGACCTAACTTTTGACCAACATATGCCAAGAGTCATAAGAAAGTCTTTCTATATTGCACAGCTTATAAACAAATTGATTGTGACTAGAGCTAGAGATGTTATTGTCCCTCTTTACAAAGCCCTCATGAACACAGTAATTAGGACTGTCCATAGAGACCCATGTGATATAACAGAAGAAAACAGGATATATATCACTGTGCAGCTAAATTAATAACAGATAAAATTTTACCACAAGAACACAGGGGAGTGAGGGAAAGAAAGGGGGAGAAATGGAATGCCATCATGGAAGTATCAAGCAGAGAAAACTATAAAGCAATTAAGACAAGAACGTCATTGTTAGAAGAATACAGAAGAGGGAACAGATAACAAAAATACTCAGAAAGATAGACGTGATAAAAGCAATGCACAGTATTATAACGGATCAGGATTTATCATGCACTATCGCAAATAATAAAGTAAAAATATCAGCACAGGCAGAAAAACTTAGAAGATACACAGATGAGTATAAAGAAAAAGTACAAAATTAGCAATTTATTGATGACCCCCAAAAATGTTCTATAGAGAATTGGGAAATAAGGCAAAAGGAATTGAAAGAACACACAGAAAAGAAGAAATAGGTACATTTTGGAGAAATATCTGTGAAGATCCTGTGGAACATAACAAAGATGCTAAATGGATAGAAGTAAAAGAAAGAATAAGAAGTTCAAAGGTGCAGGAAATGAAATGTGATGAAATAACGGCCAGACAGATTGAGATAAAGTTAAGAAAAGCCTCCAATTGGAAAACCACAGGCCCAGATGCAGTAACTAACTTCTAGGTGAAAGTATTAACATCTCTGCATGAAAATTTAGCCATGAGTAAGAACTGTTTATATGCGCACCCTGTACAAACACCCACATGGTTAACAACAGGAAAAGCAATGTTCCTACTTTAAAGTGAACATGCAAGTTATCCTAAAAATTAAAGACCAATAACTTGCCTTCCGAAGACTTATAAACTATATACTGGAATTGATGCCGTCAGAGTTTATAGTCATTTGGAAGAAAATTCAATCATGGAAATAGAACAAAACAGTAATAAAAGAAAGTCATATGGAACAAAGGATCATCTGTTGCTAAATAAAGTCATAATGGAGAACTGTAAAAAGGGGAAGAATCTAAGTATGGCATGGACTGACTACAAAAAAGCATTTGATAGTATCCCACATTCATGGATAAAAGAGTGCTTAAAAATGTATAAGATACACCCTATACTGATTGACTACATTACAGTGACCATGAAACAGTGGCAGACCACTTTGCAATTAAGCGATGATAAAGAGCAAATTATTATTCCAGGGATAAAAATTCAAAGGAGGATATACCAGGGTGACTCCCTGTCACTGCCACTATTCTGTCTTACCCTTAACCCATTAAGCTCTCTACTTAACAGATTAGGCCATGGCTATAATTTGGCTGCTAGAAAACAACAAAGTGCAAAAACCTCTCGTCTTCTCTTTGTCGATAATTTAAAACTGTATAGCTCATCAGATGAGAAACTGAAAGCACAACTGCAAGTAGTCAAAACTTTTTCAGATGATATAAGAATGTCATTTGGTCTTGATAAATGTGCAAAAGCAACCTTTAAAGCAGGAAAACTGCAGCACCAAGAAAAAGTCAATTTCGGACAAGAATGTGATGTAAAATAACTTGAGCAGGAGGGAATGTATAAATATTTGGGAATTAATGCAGGATCAACAATAAAACATGAACAAATGCAAATAAAACTTAGTAAGGAATATTTTAGAAGTCTTAAAATTAATCCTGAAAACAGCGTTGACATCTAGGTACAAAATTCAAACTATAAACCAATTTTCTCTTCCTGTCCTAACTTATAGTTTTGGAGTAACTGACTGGCCAGAAAACGTGTTGGATAGATTAGACAGGAAAACAAGAAGGATGCTTCATGCTCACCAAATGATAGATAAAAGTCAGTGCATACCAAGATTATATATTCCCTGTTCTGAAGGAGGTATGGGCCTCCTTGAAATTGGTTACATATATAGATCTGCAATTGTGGGACTGCACACATATCTGCTGACCTCTCAAGACCCAAAACAAATATAATGAGGAGAAAAAAATCTAAGATGACTTCCCTGCTTCATCTAGCAGAAGCATATCGGTGTCAAGCAGGAATGGAAATCAAACCAGAAGTAGATAAAAGTCAGGCAGCAACTGAATGTGCCTAAAACAAAAGAAAGAAAATAAGGTAAAGGACCAGATGAGAAGGAAAGAAATGTGGAAAATGCATAAATATAGTTGCAAGTACAGAAAACTTCTGGAAGAACTTCCTGTTGATCAGGATCGACCGCAGGAATGGTTAAGGAAAGGCAAATTCAAACCAAAAGATGAAAGGTTAATATTGGTGACCCAAGACAGAGGGCTACGTATACACTGGTTTACAAAGTTCATTGAACATGTGGGAGAAACAGACAAATGTAGATTTTGTAAAACAGAATTGGAGACAGTCGCACACCTCGTTGCTTGTTGTGACATACTAATGGCAGAAGGATTGTATACTATAAGGCATAATAATGTGGCAAGACTGTTGCACTGGAAATCGTGCAAACATTATAGTACTGAAGTAGTGAAAAACACTGGAAACATGAGTCACAAAGCATCTTAGAAAATGATGAAGTCTACATCAAATGGGATCATCCATTAACAACAGGTCAAAAGACTGATGCGAGAAAACCAGATACAGTAGTTAATGAAAAGAAGACAAAAGCAGCATTGATAACTGAAATCGTTTCACCCAGTGACTACAGTGTCTTATGTACAGAGAGGCACAGTCATAAAATATCAAGGTTTACAGGCAGAAACAAGAGCAATGTGGAAGAAAGATACCCAGACAGTTCCAATAGTAGTGAGAGCAGTGGGTATTATAATAAAAAGAATCTACAATCATATTTAGATATGTTACCAGTACACGTAACTCCATATGAATTGCAGAAGGAGTCATTACTGGGCACACACGTGTGCTGCGAAGAACACTTTTGGCTGACATCAAAGATTGAAGCAATACTAATTTCATGGACTTTAATCACACTTTGACTTAGGAATGGGGTCCATTTCCATCATGGTATTAGAAACCCAAAAGACTTGGAGAAACTAAAGAAGAATCAAACTTTCCAGGCCAAGTGACCTTAAGAAATTTATTAAACAAGTTACTAAGGATTACATTCTTCTGTAAATGCTAAAGGTGGATAGGTACCACAGTTTACATTGCATAGGAGTGGTTTAATGGAAGTCTTTTCAACAGAATTAAATATTTCAAATGAATATGTTAAATATTTACAATTCCTTATCCCCAATTCACATGCAAAATAAATTAAATCAGGGAATTCATCATCAAATACTTTAACAGCACCAAGTATATTACTATACAACTATGTCAATAAGCTGAGCTACATTCTGACAGATACGACTAGAAGACAAACTGCAATGAATATAAATTCCCAAGCCTACTCTCCTACCCTGCTGCCCTGTGGCTACATACTGCTGTGATCCTTTTTGTATATATAAATATTTTTCTGGTTAAATACAATCAATAATGACAGCAAATTAACCTGTTTTTTTTTTCTTTTTTAAAATTTTGTTAACTGAGTAAGATAATCAAGCAAAAGTGCTTGTTTTCAGAGGTGGCCTGAGAAAACGATCCGGTTAGTATAGTGTGGTGGTACTAGTTTTACAGTTTACAAGTGAGAACTGAAGGAAATAAACTCAGGAGTAAAGGATGACGTGCACAAGTAGCTTGGAGCATAAACCATCTGTGCTAAACTGTCTTTCTATAACTTATTTTTGAAAGGGCACCAATCATGACAGCTATAAAAATGCTACACTATTTCTTTATTTCATTAGCAATTCTTGGAGTCCACACCTCTTGGCAGATACAGGCTTGGTATGCATATCTAGCAATTCATAAATAGTGTTAATCTTCTAACATTGGCATCGGTAACATATAAACACACACATACATGTGCATAGACACACACACACCCCCACTCACACACACATACACACACAGTTCCCTACCTATGTAAATTCAATATGGCCCAACCTACAGCGAAGAAAATCTAATCTCCCAGGCAATTGCAAATCTTCTGATCTCTGTGGCCAGGATTGAAATAAATCAAACCATCTGCAGTAAAGATTACCTGTGCTTCTGTGATTTCAAGGTACTGGAAATCCATCTCATTAGAAGCCAGCACTTTTCCAATTTAAAGGAGTTGGAAGTTTCAGAAGTTGCTATCACTGGAAGAAAGAAATTTCAGAAGTTGCTATCACTGGAAGACAGACTGGATAAATGACTGGAGATTTGCACATTCCCCAATTTTTATGTATTACAGCAGCTGTAAAAAAAAAAAAAAAAAAAAAAAAAGACCGCATGATACAAAGAAAGTGGAGCAAGTTTCTGTTTTAATGACCAAGCCAGCACCACATCCTAGGCAGGTGCCTACTTTGCTTTGTGCTGGATCTGGCCATAAGTGGGGTGCAAGCATTAGGGGCAGACATTCTCCAAATCTCCTGCCAGTGACCTTTGATATGACCATTGTAAATGGTCACAGAACCAGAAAATGTGGACTTGGATCCATTACAAGAGGAAGGTAAGGGAATGGTCAAATGATGAAAGAAAACCACCAGGCCAAAGATAATCTGGGGTTATTCTTGGAGGGATAGGATAAAAGTAGCTATAACAGCCAGGTTTGTGCTGGTGGAATGAAAGAACAGGAAGAAACAAAATGACCCCATATGTGGAAAGGAGGAGAGACTGTGTACACTGCAAAGTGAACATAAGTATAAAAAATCAACAAAAAATGAAGATCATAAAAATCAGTATGCTGAAGTATTAGCTAGAGCAACTGATGATTACAGAGACAGAGATAGAATGTCTTAGTAAAAGACATTTCTGGTGGTAATATGGGGAAAAGATGGCAAAGTATATTGTTTGGGTATTTACAGAGAGGAAGCAGGGATAGGTTCATAGGTTCATAGTAGGCTATCTGCCCTAGGGCATTTATAAGCCTAGCCAGAGTGTGTTTGGCTTTCGCCACCCATTTTAAATTAATTTTGCTATGCCCTTTTTTGAGGTTAGTATACTGTGCCACTGTCTAACAGTGACACAGAAGTGATACCCGAGGTAAACCTACTATCTCCCATCCACTCATCAAGATTCCTCTTGAAGAGAGTCAGTGAGGGACTCTGTCTAACCTGGACTGGGATTTTATTCCAGAGTGAAGGGAGCCTCTGGGTTATGAATCTGTCACTCCAGCATGTCCTATTTATTTCAGTGCTGAGGTTCAAGTCTCTTGAGCATGTAGCTCGATGGGATTTGGATTTTTTGAGGTGCAGCATGTCCCTTAATTCTGGGTTGGACATGGCTTTATATGTCAGGCACAGGTTGCCTCTGAGCAGGCGGTATGCCACTGAGTAGAGCTGGAGTTTCTTTAACCGGACAGCATATGGCATCTGTTTGAGCCCTTTGATCCTCTTGGTGAGGTACTTTTGGGGTCTTTCCAGTTGCTGCAGGTGTCTGGTAAGGTACATCCCAAAAGGGGCATTGTACTCGATTATGGGCCTGATGAGGGATGAGTAACGAGGCACAATGACCTCCCCTAATCTAGATGTGAATCCCTTCATGATTAGGTGGGCTATATAAAATGTTTTTCTAACCACTTTGGCCACGTGGTTGTCAAATGAGAGATTGCTATCAACTTGGGTCCCGAGGTCCCTAATTATTTCTTCTGTACTTAATGGATTACCACCTATGTGGTAATTTGTGGGCACTTTGTTTTTGCCAAAGGGGATGAATATACACTTTTTGGCATTTAGTTTGAGGCCATGGCTCTGGCACCAGTTGTCTGTTTCTAAGAGGCCCTTTTGGAGGATGCTTGTTTTGGCTGGAGAGTCGATTATGGCACCCAGTTTGCAGTCATCTGCGAACTTGGTCAGCCACAGACCTTCTGTGTTGGCCTGTACCTCCGAGAAATATATACCGAACAAGAGAGGTCCCAGGACTGAGCCTTGTGGGACACCACTTGTAACTGGTTTGGAGTCTGACATGGCTGCAGCAATTCTAACTATGTGGGTTCTGTCCTTGAGCCAGTTTGCAACCCATCTAGGGACATAGGGGTTTATATTTAAGCTGGTGAGCTTATCTATAATGCCCGAGTGGGGTATTGTATCGAAGGCTTTTGCGAGGTCCAGGTAGGCTGTGTGGACCACCTTCCCTTCGTCAATGGCCTTGGTGACTGTTTCAAAGAAGATGATCAGGTTTAAGAGGCAGGATCTGCCCTTAACAAAGCCGAACTGGGTAGGATCCAGTGTCTGTAGGTCCCCAATATCTTTATTTATGAAGTCCATGATGATCCTTTCCATAGCTTTGCAGACCAAGCTAGTCAGACTTATGGGGTGATAGTTTCCAGGGTCCGTTGAGGCACCACCTTTGTGGAGAGGGACCACTGTTGCTGTACGCCACTCTTTGGGTACATATCCTGTAGTAAGGCTGAGATTGAACAGTAGTTTTATGTTTGGGTTTAGCTCTTCTTGGAGTTCATGTAGGACGCAGCCCGGGACACCGTCTGGTCCCATTGATGCTGTGTTTTTTGCTTTGGAGAGGGCGGCTCTTACCTGAGCATCTGAGATGTCAGGGGGGCAGCACTCTGCTGGGATAGATATTTGCCCTTTTGGTGGTGGGGGGGGTTGCGCTGAACCTGTCAGCTATGATGTTGGCAATGTCTGTGGGTTCGGTGTATTTTTTGTCATTTTGGACTAATTCTGAGCATATCTGGGAATTCCCACCCAGGTTCCTAACATAACTAAAGAAAGCCTTGTGATTATCCTTAGTGTCCTGTGCAATTTTTCTCTCGAAGCTGGCCTTAGACGATTTTATGAGTGCCCTTAGTTTTTTGCTAATACTGATCAGAGATGCCTTTCCTTTTTGGGATTTTGCTCTATCATGTAGTAGCTTCCTCCTTCTATTGTATAGTTTGTTTATGGCTGGGGTCCACCAGACAGGACATCTGCCTTTGGAGGACTGGGTCTTGGTTTTATTTGGGATTGCATTATCCATGCATTCCTGAAGGTGTTCATAGTATGCATTTATAAAGGATTCTGTGGTCTGGGCCATATTTTCCACAGGCCCAGGGGGCTTTGAAGGATTCCACCTTGGTTTTGAGGAGTGTGAAATTTGCTTTAGAGAAGTTTTTCATTATGGTTTTCTGGGCAGGGGGTGGTGACGGGATGTGAATATCCAGTGAGATCAGTTTATGGTCTGATCTTACCAGTGAGGGATACACTTCTGGTCTGGAGCATAGAGTCCCCATGTTGGTGATGATCAGGTCCAGTATGTTTTCCCCTCTTGTGGGCTTGTGGGAGTGGTAACAAGTTGTTCCATAGCATTTGAGTTTATGAATTCTAGGAACCTTTGGGCTAGGGTGTAGGAGCTAGAGTAATGCTCCCAGTCTATGTTTGGGTAGTTGAAGTCGCCCAATATAATGATATTTGGAGAGACCTTCATATTTTCCAGTGTTCCCAGGAAGGCCGAGTGGGGTTCCTGGGTTTGGGAGGGTGGTCTGTAGCAGGCTATAAACTGGAAGGCAGTTTTACCCACTGTTAGTTGCACATGGATAGTCTCTGATGCTTCGTGCTTTGCCACCAACCTGGAGGTGTGGGTATCTTTGATGAATATCGATACTCCCCCTCCTTTTGTGGTTCGGTCCAGGTTTTGGGGCCAAAAAGCATGGTATGAGGTATAACCTGGTGGTGCTGGGGTGCTCTCGGGAGCCCTGAACCAGGTTTCTGTTACTGCACAGATATCGATGTTTTCCATGCTAAGGAGAGTTTCATGTGCGTGCATCTTGAGGTTTAGACTTCTGGCATTGAGTAGCATTACTCTTAGTTTCTTATCCCTTGTGATACCTATGGAGGTGGGTTTGTCTTTTGAGCCTTGCCTAAAAGAGGCACTATGGGGGTAGCAAGAGCCTTTGCCAATATCCGAAAGCCCAGGGGTGACAGGTGCAAGCCTTCCCTAGAGAAGCATCGTGGCTTGTCGAGCATCATCCCAGGCTGACAGGCATTGGATCCCCTTTGAATGACACCAGTACTTAAGCCAATTGTTGAAATTGATCATCTTGTCTTCATATTGTGTTATCATTCTTGGTGAGGGTAAGATGCTACTCAAGGTCAGGGTCATACCGGCCTGGGCTACATGCTCAGAGAGCTCCTCTATGTCTCTTTTCATGTAGTCCAGGGAGGTACGTCTCAGGTCATTCACACCAGCATGGACAATGACTGAGTCATATTTGAACTTGCCTTGGAATTACCTAAGTGCTTGTGTTATGTGGCGGATCCTAGCGCCCAACAGGCTGCTCACCGTGACCTTCTCCTTGTTCAGCCTGGTGAGCGGGACGTCAGTGTGCCTGACGATAGAGTCATCTATTACAAATGTATCAGGTGTGTTGTTTAGTCTTAAGGGCTGTGACTGTTCGGCACACTGGCTTTGTGAGATATGTGTTGCACGTGCTTTGTTTTGGGGTAGTGGTTGCTTGAGTGTCTGCTTTGGAGGTCTCTGCTAATTAGGCAGATCTTTATTTAGAGCCTCCAAGTATGTTTTTGTGTGATTATGTGTTTGGTTTGCTGTCGTGGTAGGTCTATGTGATACTGGAATTGTAGTGAGTGTGGTTTCCTTCTCCTCCTGACTGGTTATGCCAGTACTGAGTTGAGAGAGCTTAGCCTCCAGTTTGGCTATATGGTTGCATCTCTCACGTGTTGGAATTTGTTGGGAGGAGGAGAGGGTTGTCTGTGTACATGAGGCAGTTGTAACATTGCCTCAAGATTCTCAGGTTCACCAGCTGGACCGGAGAGGAGATTGACAACTGACCTTTGGACATGCTAGAATAATATTGGGAATTCCTTTATAATTGAAAACAAGGCCCAATGGGGAGTGAGGGTGTAGTGCTTTTAATTTTTAGTGCTGACTTATATAATTGCTTAAGTGAGCAAGTGCCGGGTAACTTAAGTGCAATGTGTTACAGGTAACTTAAATGCAAAAATGACAAACAGTAACTTTCTTTCAAGTGAAACAAGGAAATAAGTACAGTAAGCAATGCAGATATCACTAGGAATCCACAGAAGCACTGAGAAGCCACATTTTAGGTGGAATTAGCATTCCAGGAAAATAACAAGCAAACAAACAACAAGCATACAAACAAAGCTAGATTCAGCAGGCCTGGATCTAGTCTAAGCTACAGCAAACAAGGTGTACCAATTTCAGTAAGAAACTGTTCAAATATGCAGGCACTATAAACCTTTAACCAGAAATTCCCAGCTCAGAAGGGCAGAGTCCAGCCTCTCCTCCCACAAGAGTGCAAACCACGAACCTTCTTAATGTAAAATAACTGGCCTGAAGCCCAAGTGCATAAACCAGAACTAATACACTTTAGGAATAACAGACACTGAGCTCTCAATCAGCAGTTCCCAACTTAGAAGGATGAAAGCTACCTGTCCTGCCACCACAGTGCATGCCACAAACCTTCCTAATGTAAAACAACTGGTCTGAAGTCCAAGTGCTTAATCCAAAAGACTTAGAATGATAGCTACACTTTAATCAAGTTACTACCAAGCAGTAATAAATACAATTGAATACTTTAAAGAATGCCTGGATTAGTGCTCAAGTTATACAAACAAAGCTAGATTCAGCAGGCCTGGATCTAGTCTATGCTACAGCAAACAAGGTGACCAATTTCAGTAAGAAGCAGTTCAGATATGCATGCACTATAAGCCTTTAACCAGAAATTCCCAGCTCAGAAGGGCAGAGTCCCGCCTCTCCTCCCACAAGAGTGCAGACCACGAACCCTCTTAATGTAAAATAACTGGCCTGAAAGCCCAAGTGCTTAAACCAGAATTAATACACTTTTAGAATAACAGACACTGAGCCCTCAATCAGCAGTTCCCAACTTAGAAGAATGTAAGCTACCTGTTCTGCCACTACAGTGCAGACCACAAACCCCCTCAATGTAAAACAACTGGTCTGAAGCCCAAGTGTTGAAATTAAAAGGCATAGAATGAGTTACACCAAGCAGTAATAAATACAACTGAGTACTTTTAAGATGACGCAAAAGCAAAATAAAGTAGGAAGAAACACAAGTACAGTAAAAGCAGATTTTTTTTTTTCAGAAAAGTAGCAAAAGCAGTAGTAAATACAATTCTCATGCAGTGCAAGCTGGCACACTTGAATATGTAGCAATATTAGTCCACACACAGTTTGAAAAAATTTAATTAAATTAAAAAGGACTAAAAGCAAGTGCAGAAGGGGTTAATTAGGTAGAATGCGGTAAAGAGATGGGCCTGGGGGAGTGTCTTAGATCAAATCTACAGTGGGGCGGGCACTGCAAAAGCCACCAAATTTAAACTACAACCAAGAACTGGGAGGGGTGGGGGAAAAACAGTTTCAACACAGATGTGAGGAATGTGCAAATTATAAAGCCAAAAAATATATACTGTTCTCTCTCTCTCTCTCTATATATATATATATATATATATATATATATATATATATATACAATAGATATCTAAGCAAACAATTTAGCTCTATAATACAGAATAATACAGAAAAGTATACTCAGCTCTATATATTTGCAGATAGTTCTATAAGGCTGTCTCTCAAACTAAAGTTCCAGTTTGAATGCAGATTGTTAATTAACAGGACACACAACACTAGCTCAATTATATAGCTGAAGACAAGGCAGGAAATGAGGTGGGGGGTTTCAACACAGATGTAAGGAATGTGCAAATTATAAAGCCAAAAAATATATACTGTTCTATATATATATATATACATACAACAGATATCTAAGCAAACAATTTAGCTCTATAATACAGAATAATACAGAAAAGTATACTCAGCTCTATTTATTTGCAGATAGTTCTGTAAGGCTGTCTCTCAAACTAAGGTTCCAGTTTGAATGCAGATTGTTAATTAACAGGACACACAACACTAGCTCAATTATATAGCTGAAGACAAGGCAGGAAATGAGGGGGGGTGGGGAAAAAGTTTCAGCACAGATGTGAGAAATGTGCAAATTATAAAGCCAAAAAATATATACTGTTCTCTCTCTATATATATACATATATGTTCTCTCTCTCTCTCTCTCTCTCTCTCTCTCTCTCTCTATATATATATATATATATATACAGCAGATATCTAAGCAAACAATTTAGCTCTATAATACAGAATAATACAGAAAAGTATACTCAGCTCTATATATTTGCAGATAGTTCTGTAAGGCTGTCTCTCAAACTAAGGTTCCAGTTTGAATGCAGATTGTTAATTAACAGGACACACAACACTAGCTCAATTATATAGCTGAAGACAAGGCAGGAAATGAGGGGGGTGGGGAAAAAGTTTCAACACAGATGTGAGGAATGTGCAAATTATAAAGCCAAAAATATATACTGCTCTCTCTCTCTCTCTCTCTCTCTCTCTCTATATATATATATATATATATATACAACAGATATCTAAGCAAACAATTTAGCTCTATAATACAGAATAATACAGAAAAGTATATTCAGCTCAGGATAGTATATAATTCAGATTAAAAAAAGAAACATTTAATCTAAATTGCCTCATTAGCATAATTATTGTGCTACAAGCCACAAATTAGCATGATGTAAACAACTGCTGCCATTACATGACTCGGTGTATTATCAAGTTTTGTACAAAACATTAGGCAGATTTTCAAAAGCTTGTATTGGAATGGTCCACAAAAATACAAAGTTGTTCTCCATTCCCACAGGGGGTAGAGATGGTGAATGGATATATGTTTTGGTTGGAGGGTTTGTTGAATAGTAACCTGCAGACAGTGGGATGAATAACAAAGGGCTGTTGACTTGGGGAAAGTAGTAGGCAGACACAACACAGGACAATCCATTAGTAGCCCACCCGATGAATGGCTAAAGGGCAGGAAGTGGTGTAGTAACCATATTGGTCGGTGAACTGCTCACCCTCTGCTACAGTGGTTCCCCTAATATACATAGAAAAAGGGTAAGGTGGGGGACATCAACCCTTATATCGTTAGGTGGGTTGCAAACTGGCTCACAGATAGAACACACAGTGTGAAAATAGCAGACTCCAAGTCAGACTGCCGACCAGTCAAGAGTGGAGTCCCACAGGGATCGATCCTGGGTCCTCTCCTGTTTAGCATCAACTTCTCAGAAGTCCAGGCCAACAGGGAGGGACTCTGGCTGACCAAGTTTATTTTATTTATTTATTTATTTTACATTTGTTGACCAGGCTAGTCTAACTGGATATATGTCCATTTTCAGTAGAGGCCCTGGGAGATAAGCTTCGAATGAAAACAATAACAAAACCATACATACAAATTAAGGTACACAATGCACAATGCAGGTACATTAATGAGAAAAATTAAAGAGGTCAGAAGACCATAACATAGTGGAATATAATCAGGTATAAGTAGTATAATGCACATGCAGTTTCAATACCTAAATTATAAGTGAGAAGGCAACTGATTATGAACAATTAATTAGTACAAAAGTATTCACATTGATGAAGTTAAGAAGATGTAAGTAATAGTATGAAGAAGGAGGTTTGCTGTTATTAAGATAGGATCTTGATTACTGAGAAGAGGAGTGTAATTTGAACCTAGTAAGAAGAGCTAGTTGATCAGTCAGATTCAGTACAGGGGCACAACCAGTGTGTATTGAGGAAAAGTTTCAAATTCGTTTTGAAAAGTGATATAGAGGGAAGTGAGGAAAGTTCACTGGGGAGAAGGTTCCAGGATTTTCCAACAGTATTAGAGAAGAGAGAGTCCCCAGCCCTGTTGTTTGATTTACAAATACTGACAAGAAGTTTATGTGATGATCGTAGGCTCTTGAGATTATTGTGGGGGATGATAAGGGTAGATAGTTTTGGGGTATTTGTAGGTTGGTATGGAGTTTTATGAACAATGGTTGGAATGGGTAGATTGGTTTTAAGCCTGATTATATAGGTAAGTGAGTGATCACTTATATCATCAGGGAGGGTTCCAGCTTCATATGTTTGGGCATGGTTATTTATGAGAATCCAATCTAAGGTACTTTCCTTCTTATTAGGCTTGTTTATCCTGGTAGTGGAGGTAATGGTTTGAATAAATCCAAACAGGTTAATATGGGTTGTCGAGTGGCTACTGCTGCAGCTCTTCCAATCAATGTTAAAATCACCTAGGATTATGGTTTCTTGGGGTAAGTTTTGAGATAACCAACAAAGGATTTATTCAACGGTGGCTATGTTATTACCAGGAGGAAGATAGATGTGGATAATATAAATGGATTTGAATGTGTTGAGTTGAAGCTTAGTAATAAGGATTTCAGTGTTAGAGTCTTGGGGTAGTTTAAAGTCAATGGTAGTAATTTGTAATCCAGATTTAAATAGGCTAGCTATCCCACCACCCTTTTTGGTAGCGCGGTCAAGTAGTAAGATATTATAACCGGGTGGGATGACTTCATTGTCTTTAGTTACAGGTTTTAACCCAAGCTTCTGTTAAACAAAGAATGTCAAAGGAGTAGACTTCCAAGAGAGCATGCAGTTGTGCAACTTTATTATTTATGCTACGTATATTAAGGTGTGCTAATAAGATTGAGTTTGGTGGTTTGGTAAATGAATGCATAGTAGAAGGGGTGGGTTGAGGAACTGAGTGGTAGTGTCAGTTGTTGGGCATGGGTTTGGGTGAATGTCTCCATCTTCTAAAGATAGCAGTAGTATTTGTAGTCTAAGATTTGGGAATCTAGTATATGGATGTAGGGATTTTCTGGGACTGGCAGAATTATATCTAATGTGGGCTGACCTATGGTATTTTGATAGTAGATAGTTGGGTATGGATGTTATGTTAAAATGGTTAGCACAGATAGGTAGAGACGTAGAGGTAGTTAGCTTATTGGGGTAGTGAAGGTGTGGATATAATGGGTGTTCATAGGAGGTTAGCAAGTAGGCTAATGTTAAAGGTGGTAGAAGTGTGAGTATGAGTAACTTCTGTAACAGGGTTGGGGTTGGTAGTTTATACATTTTGAAGGGTAAGCTGTTAGGTTTCAGTTATAGTCAGGAGGTGTAATAGGTGTGGAGAGAGAGAGGTGGTGGGTGAGATAGGGAGTGTTAAATGAAAGGAGGGTTTTAGAGTGTTTGTCCAATGGTGAAGGTTTATGTGATAGGTGGGATTGGTAAGTGGTGTGGTTAGATAGTATAAGCTTAGGGCCACTGGGGGTGGGTGAGATTTGGGGGTAGGGTAGGGGAGCAGAGTGACCCCATAGGGCAATTGGAGTGGGCTAAAATAAGTAACTGAAGGACTGTCAGAAAACCAATCTGTGAGCAGCTGACTACTGAGGTACTGTTCAGTTGGTACGGGTAAGTATGGAGGGTAGGAAACAGTGGTAGTGATAGTAAGGGCCAGCTGAGTGCAACTATGGAAAAACGTATCAGATAGTAAGGGACAGCTGAGTGCAAGTATGGAGAAATAGTGTCAGATAGAGTGGGAAAGGCAGGTCAGGAAAGAGTTCCTAAGACTGGGCAGGAGAAAGTTCCTTATGCTTTCCATGTTAGCTTAGGGTCTGATCCTTACTTCAATTAATATTAGGGAGAACAGATAGATGCACTAGGAACTAGTCTAGATTGGCATGCCATCTAGTGGTAAAATAATGTATTACAACCAAAAACTAGAGAGCAGAGATGGATGGTAGAAGGTTTGCAAAGGCTCTATAAACAGTTGCGGGAGATAGTACAAGGATAGGAAAAAGTATATATATTAAGGGGTTGAGGGAGGGTATGGCTGCTGGGTATCCTGGCTAGGTAGCATCCTTGAAAGCATACACAAGGTATTAGTCAAGTGTTCAGCTTTACCGCTATTTGGCAAGTGCACAGACTACCGCAAGCTGGGACCCATTATTAACTCCCCAAGTGATGCAGACATCCTACAGAAAGGTCTCACTGAGACTAATGACTGGTATTGAAATCATGGCCTTAAGCTTAATGCCAAAAAATGCGTTGTCATCTCCTTTGGGAAAAACTCAGTTCCCACAAATTATCACAGCGATGGGAGCCCAGTGAACACTTAAGGTTTTATAAGAGATTTGGGGATACAGGTTGACAGCAACCTCTCCTTTGACCACCACATTGTCACTGTGGTCAGAAAGTCCTTTTATGTGGCACATTTCATTGCCAAAGGTTTTGCATCCAGGAAGAAAGAGATCATAATTTCTCTCTACTCTTCCCTCATTAGACCAATCATAGAGTTTAATGCCCCATTTGGCAGGTACCTCACTAGACACTTACAACAGCTGGAGAGGCCACAACAGTACTTCATGAAGAGGATCCTAGACCTTAAACACATGTCCTACATGGACAGACTCAAAAATACTCCAGCTATTCTCTGTCTCATATCGGCTACTAAGAGGCAATCTCTGCTTGACTTACAAAGCCATGTCTGACCCAGCTCTGTTAGAAATGCTACATCTAAAGAAATCCCAATCCCTCCACACAACATGCTCCAGAGATCTCAACCTCATTACCACAATCAACAGAACATGCTGGAGGGACAGGCTCATAACCCAGAGACTGCCCATGCTCTGGAATAGACTTCCCATACATGTCAAGCAGAGTACCTCACTAGCCCTCTTCAAGAGAAATCTTGATGAGTGGATGGGAAATAGAAAGTTCACCCCTGGATCACACCAGTGGTTCTACTTGATAGAGGCACTGGGAACTAACGATGGGCAGCACAATGTCAGGGCACTTCTATGGGCTAGGCTTGTAAAAGCCCCAGGACCATTAGCCTGTTACCCAATTCTGGATGTGCACGTGTTTGTGGAACAAGCTGTGGTACTGGATGTGTGTATACAGCTCTGTCTAGCCAGATCATAGGGTGCAGGTTCCATCACAGTCTATTCCCTGGTTGTTCCAAATAGACTACTGTGATACTGGTTTACAACAGGAATAACACTTGTAACATCCAGTGCTGCCACATGAGTTTGGAACTGATACTGCTGGTGCTATGCATATTCATGACCAGGCAGTGACCCTTGTCCCCTGTATCAGAACTTCACTGGCACCAAACAAATATCAGCAAGTTGGAAAGTTCTCTCTGGAAGAAACAAAGAAGACACCACAAGCTCTATGTGCACATTAACAGCACATTCTAAGCACTGACAAGGGTGATGGAACCTTCTGGGATCTTGTGCGGCAGACCTTATTGTAGATGTCAGTGCTGTATTGTTTGGTGCTGCAAGATATCAGCAGGTCAATTCCACCACAGGGTCACAGATATGATACTACATGCCCGCATGAAAGTCTAGGCAACTGCATTATGGAGGATGGCCACAGTTGGGGGTTCTCCATCCTCAATGACACAGAGGAGTCCTTGTTGTTCCTGTCCATGGGTGTTGGTACCTGGTGAAGGCTTGGATGTGGGTGCAGAACTGGTTGCAACTTTGCAGTCTCTGTCAGTGATGCATCAGTCTGAGATCACCTTATATCACTGCCAAGGTCTTCTGGCATACCACACCCATGAACATCCAGATGTTTAGCACCACTATATCTCTCTCCTAATAAGCAAGTATGGGATACAGGCACAGCAGTATACAGTACAAGGTGCTGTGATCATCATAGTGTGCATAGTATGTTCCCTCAAGCATTGTTGAAGCACTGGGGTGTGGGATTGCTACATATCTGCAGTTGTACACATGAGCGTTTCTCTGCTCACATATGCAACAGTTATAGCATCTTCCTCAATTTAACAGACCATGCTTGATGTCAAGGCAGCATTGGAGCCTCAGAATGATGGCTGCCTAGCCATGGCATAGTCTGTGAGCAGAATGCCACTGTCAGCAATGGTTACAGTTGAGGGCACAGCAGCACCCACATCCTCTGACACAGCTATGCTGCCTGTAGAACCTGCCTCCACATCTCCACTGGCTGTGGAAGGGCATATCATGCCTGAGAGCTCAACATAAGTAGCACTGTTGTCATTGTCACCCCCTCACAAACTAAATGTGGGAATTGGTGCCTATATAGAATGTGATAGCAGTAGAAAGTGGCATGCCAATGGTCATCAATACCATGCCTCCCACTCACTGCTCAACCTAGGTGTCACACTGGGTATTAACAGATGTACAGGTCAATGCCAATGCCATTGCAGAGATGATTAGCATACTACATGGCCTGCATGATAAGAATTGTGAGGGAATTCAACTCCAGGATTGCCTGCTTGACTGTATGGACAGACACTTTCCAGCCATTGCTTCTTTCATGGAATCTTCTGCCTGTAAGTTCCAGGGACTACACCATTCCAGTGACTGCTACCCCTCTATTTCTACTTTAGATATGCCCCAAAGGTGAGGAAAGTCAAGATTACCTAGTGCCACCTTCTCATCTCTCGGTGGTGAGGCTGGTGTGGTGTGATGGAGCTTGCTTATGTGGTGGTAATACACATGGCACATTGAGACAGTCACAGTAATGCAGTTCCACATCATCCTTGCCAGCAAATGCCAGTGGCAGCAACATTTTTCAGAGGAGACAACCACATTGCTGAGGCTATTTGCAGTCTGCCTCATTCCTACCTAGAGACCCACAACCTTCTCAAATCCATGCTGCCCACTCATCGCTTCATCTGCTACAGCTGTGCTCCTTGGCACCAGTACTGTGCAAGTGGAATTTGGAGAATTTTTTTCTTTTGTTCCTGATATCTTCAATGTGGTGCTTCTTTTCCCTTTAGTCCTTTTAAGGGCTAGCAAAGTGATTTAGTTGGGATGTGCAGTTTCTATTTTATTCCTCAAGTCCTTCTAAGGGCTGGAGATACTGTTTATTGAATTACAGCATTATGGATGGGTGTAGTAGTTAACGTAATATTAAAATACTTAAAAAATATGAGTGGATGCATGTGGAGTGGGTGCATCTAGCATCAATACAAAAGACTGTTGGGAGTATCTGAGTATAGATAAGGTAGCACATTTTTACTTTTTTTTAATTGTGTTAAATATAGGAGTAAGGATTTGTTCCTGTGTGAAAAAGATGATATGGGATTTCAGACAGAAAATAAGAAAGCTATAATGTGTGCTAATTATGTTAGAAGTAAAAGAAAGGATGTGTCCCTGTGTGAAAAGACTGATGAAGGAACTCAGATAGAGGAGAAGTGTTAAATTAGCACTTTTCCCTTCTTTAAAATTTAAAAAATAACGAAACTCAAATGACTGACTTAGTTAATAATTCTTTCACATGTTTTACTCAGGCTCCTACTCCTGGGTTATGTATTATAGCAGAATGTGATTTAAGCAGTGATGTTACAGGTAGTTTAGCTCCTTGTTTAAATCATTTATTGCTAGTCACCAGCCTATAGTTGAGGTTGGTTCTTTTACTAATAGTTTTAATGCTAGGAGTACAAAACAAAGGTTTCGTAGTTGTCAGGATAATGAATTACAGGATGTTATTCGTGAAAGTAGAATGAAAAAAAGAGCTTTAGGGGACATTGTACGTCGCTAGGTGGTGATTTAAGGAAAGAGGAAACTTTAGAGAATAATCAACAATGTGGTAGTAAGCAAGTCTTGGTGACTACTGACTTTATGTTAAAAACTGTCTTCTTGTCTTGCCATGTAAGAACAAGTATACTATTACAGTATCTTGTCTTAGGAGATGTAAAAATAATGTATGACATTTTGCTTAGGTTAAAAACAATGTTTCTGGTTTGGAAGAAATAGGATATGGTCATTGTGGTAGTAGGTGTTAATGATTTGGATAAAACAAATGTTCCTCTGATTTGTAGTTATCTTGAAGACCACCTTGACAAAATAAGCAGGAACTGGCTAATTTTAGCAAAATAATTACTTCATATTTTGTTAAAAAAGATGTAAAAGCAGGTGATTTACATGCCCCCTATGTTAGCTGGTAGCATTATGTACAAAATAAGGGTGTGATTGGTGACTTGATTACAAATAGTAAATAATGTTGATATTCTCAAACTGTTTCATTCCATATGAAGGGGCAATAATATTCTAGATATAGTTTGGATTAGAAATTTGAATCATGTAATATATTGTGAAATTTGTCTGGGTCTAATAATTTTTGTTTCCCGGCTGTAGGTGTTAAGCCCATTCAAAGTTTGAATGATGATAGGTTTGGACAGACTTTCTAAAGGACTGATTATGATATTATTAGGATGTTAATTTCAGAATGGGACTGGCATTGTGCTGTTTGTTTAAATGATGTAGTGGTCAGCTGGGATACCTTTTATATTTTCTTTATATAGATTAATTAAGTAATATGTTGCCCTGGATCTTAGGAAGTCTACATTGTTCAGATCACCTTGATAGAATAATACTTTGAATTAACTGTATTTGAACTAGAAAGTTATGGAAAAATAATTAATAGTATCCTGGAAAAAGAATATGGAGAAATAGAAAAAAATGTTAATTATAGATTTTGAAAAATGGCATGGGAGGTGAGACAGAACTATGAACAGAACTTGGCAAAGAATACGGTGTTGAATAAAATGCTTTTATAGTCATTTGAAACAGTATAAAATTGATTCTGACTCTGACATTACATTGAGATCTGGTGATAAGCTAGTGACTGAGTGTAATATTTTGTCAAATATTTTCTTGTCTCATTTTGTATGTGGTGGTGACCAGTTGTTGTCCAGCAAATGTGGTCTAGCTGAGATTAAGAGAAATTATCCTAAACTGTTTTAAGTTATAATTTTTCTAGAATGATTAAAGCATGTCTAGCAGCAGGTCCTGATGGTATTAATTGGATTTTTTGTCAGCTACTATAATAAAGGCCATTTCTCCTTGTTTGAGTCATCTGTTTCAGAAATCTTTGGAGGCAGGATATGTCTTGGTATATGGAGTCTGGCACATATTGACATGTTGTCTTGGTGTCTAAGTGAGGTCATTTATGTAAAGTTGAGAATTATAGGTCTAGCCTGGATGTCACCCAGTATAAAGTTGTTACTGAGAGGTATTGTATACATTTACTTTCATCCTATTGCTCCTTATGGAAGGCATTGAATGCTGGTTTAACTGTAGATGTCATACATTTGTTTATAGTTAAAAACAAACACCGCTGAGCAAAACAATGGAGGATTGCAGTCTCATTTAAATCACAAGTAGCTCCTAAATCCAATAGCCAATGATGTAAATAATCCAAGTGCAGGCGAGGTATGTAAAAAGCAGGTTTATTAATAAAAAGAGGTGAGCTTTCATGAGCTTCTTCAGACCTATACAACTAAACTGTCTGTAAACATCAGTTTAAAAAGCCAAAATGGCGCCAAAATCCTGTCCATTATTTAAAGGTACATGGCTCATTAAAAATATCATGTAAAAAGTCATATATAAAATTCCTATACACCATCATAAAACAGTACGGCATTTCAAAACAAAGCCATTCATATTCATATCCATTATTGGAATAAATAAATCAAAAGTATGTGTGACAGATGGGGAGGAAAAATTTTAGTAACATAACTATCAAAACATTGACAGAGCATCTATGCATATAAAGGTTCAAAAGACCCTACTGGCCACAAAGTAAAAACTCTTCATAGCCTCTTAACATCTTTTGGACAATAACCTTCTTGATTTCAGCAGAGGTCAGGGGAACCCTTCCATTGAGACCTGGGGTGATATCTGCCCTAAACTTAATAATCCAATGGATTTCCCTGGTCTCTGTATAATTGTTAATGTCCCCTCTCCTGTATGTCCTTGAGATCTGTTCCAAGATCCTGAACTTAAAACGATGCTCTTGACCTTTGTCATTAGTGTGTTTGGATAGTGCATTATGTGTAGTACCTCTCCTTGTGTGGTATACATGCTCACAAATCCTATCCCTCAGTGTCCTATTGGTCTTGCCTACATAGTAGGCTGGACAGACTGTGCAGCAGGCTAGGTAAACTACATCTCTGGACATACAATTGCCCCTCGTCCTGATGTAGTAAATACCCGAACCATATGGATATCGGAAGACAGGGTCGGTTTCTATATATGGACAAAACTTGCATTTGTCACATGTGGTCATGTAGGGACCCAACAAAGCAGGTGGATCATTATGGACCCTTGGGTAGCAGAGCAAACTCTTTAAGTTCTTTTTATTCCGGTAAACGAATCTAGGTCGAGTACCTGTAAGGCTCTTAATAGTTGGGTCAACTGATAAAACATGCCAATGCTTAGAGAAAATATCTTTAAGTGTACCTACATCCCTGGTGTAAAAAATGGGAAATGCAATTCCATTGTCCATATTTGAACCACCCTCTTGGCTATCCAAGCCATCACTGGCCTCTCCCGCGTATATTTCAACAGCACCATCTGAGAAATATGGTTTCGCTCTGTCTATCCTCAGATCTGCAATGCCGCCATCCTCTGGAGATATCTAAGTGGTCATAGCCACGTACCCTCAATTTGCTGCTAAGGTCTCCTAATTCACTTGCCAGATGACTGTCTAGGGGTGTATATCTAGACATCCGCATTGATTGTCCCTTCACTATGTTCTTGTATACATAGCCAGGATGCATGCTCGAACGATGCAGCAGTGTATTCCTATAGCAGGTCTTACGGTAGACACCCGTGTTGACTATCCCACAGGGTAGTTTATCAACAAAGACATCTAAAAAAGGAATAGTGGTCTTCGACCAATCCATAGTAAACTTCAGAAAGGTGACAGACATGTTGATCTGTGTAAAAAAGGACTCTAATTGTATTGTAGAGCCACTCCACACAAGGAAGAGATCATCCACAAAACGCCTATAGAATGGTACTAACTCCTGAAACAAACTATTCTGAAACAAAAAACTATGCTCCCACTCTGCCATCACCAAGTTGGCGTAGCTATTGGCACAAGAAGTGCCCATAGCTACATCATCCTTCTGCAGAAAAATCTTGTCATGGAAACAAAAAGATTGGATTCTAAAATAATAGCCAACAACATAAGAATCAAATCAACATCATACTTCCAGAGGAGGTCGGTTCTCCTCAGATATGCACCTACCATTGCTCTACCTTCCTCATTGGGTATAACCAGAATAAGGACTGAACGTCCATGGTGACCCATATGAGGTCTTCAATTCCAGAACAAGTGTTGATATATTGGTAGAAATCCAACAAAAACTGTCTGGTATCCTTAAGAATGAACCTATTGGCATCAACCAATGGTCTGAGTTGTGCCTCAACAAAAAGTGACAGGGGTTCAGTTGACCACCCTCTCCCTGCAACTATGGGTCTAAGAGAAGAAAGAAGAAGAAGTATCAATAACTACAATCCCACCTCCTTTGTCTGCGGGTCGGATAATAATCTCCCTGTTGTTACGTAGGGAGTCCAAGGAGGTGGGATTGTAGTTTTTGACATGGACAGGTATAATAATGATATGCTACTAATGTTGGCTGATGACAAGTTTTATGTTCCTATTACCAATGATAGGGTGGACAGCATCATTGAGAGCATACGCTCCATATTATTTGGTCTTTTTGATAATGGTGTTATTGATACTTCTTTATATGAATTTTTCAATGTGGTTCATCCCCTATTACCTACCATTCAGGGTCTCCCAAAGATCCATAAGGATTCACTACATCCACCTCTTAGACCCATAGTTGCAGGGAGAGGGTGGTCAACTGAACCCCTGTCACTTTTGTTGAGGCACAACTCAGACCATTGGTTGATGCCAATAGGTTCATTTCATGATACCAGACAGTTTTTGTTGGATTTCTACCTTTAAATTGTTTAATTTGGCCCCATTAATGGGGCCCATCCTTTTTTTTTCCCAAGAGGGGTCAATGCCAATCTCCCCCATTGCAAAGGTGTCACACTGGGTATTAACAGATGTACAGGTCAATGCCAATGCCATTGCAGAGATGATTAGCATACTACATGGCCTGCATGATAAGAATTGTGAGGGAATTCAACTCCAGGATTGCCTGCTTGACTGTATGGACAGACACTTTCCAGCCATTGCTTCTTTCATGGAATCTTCTGCCTGTAAGTTCCAGGGACTACACCATTCCAGTGACTGCTACCCCTCTATTTCTACTTTAGATATGCCCCAAAGGTGAGGAAAGTCAAGATTACCTAGTGCCACCTTCTCATCTCTCGGTGGTGAGGCTGGTGTGGTGTGATGGAGCTTGCTTATGTGGTGGTAATACACATGGCACATTGAGACAGTCACAGTAATGTAGTTCCACATCATCCTTGCCAGCAAATGCCAGTGGCAGCAACATTTTTCAGAGGAGACAACCACATTGCTGAGGCTATTTGCAGTCTGCCTCATTCCTACCTAGAGACCCACAACCTTCTCAAATCCATGCTGCCCACTCCATCGCTTCATCTGCTACAGCTGTGCTCCTTGGCACCAGTACTGTGCAAGTGGAATTTGGAGAATTTTTTCTTTTGTTCCTGATATCTTCAATGTGGTGCTTCTTTTCCCTTTAGTCCTTTTAAGGGCTAGCAAAGTGATTTAGTTGGGATGTGCAGTTTCTATTTTATTCCTCAAGTCCTTCTAAGGGCTGGAGATACTGTTTATTGAATTACAGCATTATGGATGGGTGTAGTAGTTAACGTAATATTAAAATACTTAAAAATATGAGTGGATGCATGTGGAGGGTGCATCTAGCATCAATACAAAAGACTGTTGGGAGTATCTGAGTATAGATAAGGTAGCACATTTTTACTTTTTTTTAATTGTGTTAAATATAGGAGTAAGGATTTGTTCCTGTGTGAAAAAGATGATATGGGATTTCAGACAGAAAATAAGAAAGCTATAATGTGTGCTAATTATGTTAGAAGTAAAAGAAAGGATGTGTCCCTGTGTGAAAAGACTGATGAAGGAACTCAGATAGAGGAGAAGTGTTAAATTAGCACTTTTCCCTTCTTTAAAATTTAAAAAAATAACGAAACTCAAATGACTGACTTAGTTAATAATTCTTTCACATGTTTTACTCAGGCTCCTACTCCTGGGTTATGTATTATAGCAGAATGTGATTTAAGCAGTGATGTTACAGGTAGTTTAGCTCCTTGTTTAAATCATTTATTGCTAGTCACCAGCCTATAATTGAGGTTGGTTCTTTTACTAATAGTTTTAATGCTAGGAGTACAAAACAAAGGTTTCGTAGTTGTCAGGATAATGAATTACAGGATGTTATTCGTGAAAGTAGAATGAAAAAAAGAGCTTTAGGGGACATTGTACGTCGCTAGGTGGTGATTTAAGGAAAGAGGAAACTTTAGAGAATAATCAACAATGTGGTAGTAAGCAAGTCTTGGTGACTACTGACTTTATGTTAAAAACTGTCTTCTTGTCTTGCCATGTAAGAACAAGTATACTATTACAGTATCTTGTCTTAGGAGATGTAAAAATAATGTATGACATTTTGCTTAGGTTAAAAACAATGTTTCTGGTTTGGAAGAAATAGGATATGGTCATTGTGGTAGTAGGTGTTAATGATTTGGATAAAACAAATGTTCCTCTGATTTGTAGTTATCTTGAAGACCACCTTGACAAAATAAGCAGGAACTGGCTAATTTTAGCAAAATAATTACTTCATATTTTGTTAAAAAAGATGTAAAAGCAGGTGATTTACATGCCCCCTATGTTAGCTGGTAGCATTATGTACAAAATAAGGGTGTGATTGGTGACTTGATTACAAATAGTAAATAATGTTGATATTCTCAAACTGTTTCATTCCATATGAAGGGGCAATAATATTCTAGATATAGTTTGGATTAGAAATTTGAATCATGTAATATATTGTGAAATTTGTCTGGGTCTAATAATTTTTGTTTCCCGGCTGTAGGTGTTAAGCCCATTCAAAGTTTGAATGATGATAGGTTTGGACAGACTTTCTAAAGGACTGATTATGATATTATTAGGATGTTAATTTCAGAATGGGACTGGCATTGTGCTGTTTGTTTAAATGATGTAGTGGTCAGCTGGGATACCTTTTATATTTTCTTTATATAGATTAATTAAGTAATATGTTGCCCTGGATCTTAGGAAGTCTACATTGTTCAGATCACCTTGATAGAATAATACTTTGAATTAACTGTATTTGAACTAGAAAGTTATGGAAAAATAATTAATAGTATCCTGGAAAAAAGAATATGGAGAAATAGAAAAAAATGTTAATTATAGATTTTGAAAAATGGCATGGGAGGTGAGACAGAACTATGAACAGAACTTGGCAAATAATACGGTGTTGAATAAAAATGCTTTTTATAGTCATTTGAAACAGTATAAAATTGATTCTGACTCTGACATTACATTGAGATCTGGTGATAAGCTAGTGACTGAGTGTAATATTTTGTCAAATATTTTCTTGTCTCATTTTGTATGTGGTGGTGACCAGTTGTTGTCCAGCAAATGTGGTCTAGCTGAGATTAAGAGAAATTATCCTAAACTGTTTTTAAGTTATAATTTTTCTAGAATGATTAAAGCATGTCTAGCAGCAGGTCCTGATGGTATTAATTGGATTTTTTGTCAGCTACTATAATAAAGGCCATTTCTCCTTGTTTGAGTCATCTGTTTCAGAAATCTTTGGAGGCAGGATATGTCTTGGTATATGGAGTCTGGCACATATTGACATGTTGTCTTGGTGTCTAAGTGAGGTCATTTATGTAAAGTTGAGAATTATAGGTCTAGCCTGGATGTCACCCAGTATAAAGTTGTTACTGAGAGGTATTGTATACATTTACTTTCATCCTATTGCTCCTTATGGAAGGCATTGAATGCTGGTTTAACTGTAGATGTCATACATTTGTTTATGTCTATTGCTTTTGACAGCATGCTACATCATAGAATTATTTCACTTTTACATAATTACAGTATTAATGATGATGGGATTAGATGGATAAAAAAATTGGTTGGTAGGACAGAAATGTAGGGTTAAGCTTGGTTATTCTTTATCTGAAGAAAGATTGATTAAAACAGGTGTCCCTCAGTGGTTCTGTGTTGGGCCTTGCTCTTTTTAGAATCTTTATGCCTAGTTTTCCACATAATAGTAAGATTTGTTAAGCAAATGTAGAGATGGTGCTAACATTTGCTCTGAAATTTCAGGTATATCTGATCAGTTTTGGCTTTAAACATATGTGGATACATTATATTTGTGGACATTGTTTAACAAAATGAAGTTTAATATAAATAAGACCAGTTTTATGCACTTTGTAGTGGATAAACCTTTTTTTATTTCTCAATAAACTTTTTATTAATTTTGAAAGAACATTTATAAAGCAGTACAAAGAGCCATTGAACAATAATGTACAGGCTTACATATTATAACAACTTTTATACATGAAGAAAAGAAAAAAAACCTAGATTAAAACTGCAAATATCTAAAACATGAACAAAAAATTACACAAACTACTACAACTACTATAAAATATGAACAAAATCAAAAAGGTGTTGTATAAATGATAGTTTAAAAAATAAAACATGTAACACAATGGGTAAAGGTTCACCAAAGTCTTCTTGCAAGTTGCATTTATAAATGAAATTATTATTTGAAATTATTTATCGGATAATAAATCCATAAGGTCTTCCCAGAGTTTCTTAAAATAAACTTTTTTCTTAGTTCCTCTAATTATAAGTTTATGTACTGCAATGTAATTCAATGCCATTGCTCTAAAACCATTCCATGAAAGCTTGGAGCGATCTAACCAGTTTAATGTAATATAAAGTTTAATAAGTGAGCAAATAAAAATGAGAACATGAAATTTTATTTTAGGTATTCTTAAATTAGATATATGGAGTAACGCCACTTCCCAGGAAAGGGTTGATTTCTGATATCCCATCTTTTCCAAACGTACTTTTAAAGAACACCATAATTTGTGGGTCTGGTTGCAAAACCAGAATATATGTATAATATCAGCCTTAGAAGAAGAGCAAAAATTACATAAAGAAGAATTTTTAGGGTTAAATTCATTCAGTCTGGAGGGTGTATAATAGGAGTTATTAAAGATCATCAATTGAGTATATAAAAGTTTCTTAAAAGGAGATAACTCTAAAGTCCTTTTTATGGCAGACATTTTATCTTCGATAGTTAATGAGTTTATTTGCTTGTCCCAATACTTTGAGAAGAGACAGACCAAATCATGCAACCTACAATTTATCAGAACGTACGATTTAGATAACATTTTATCCGAACTAGAGATCGTATTCAAGATCTCCATTAGTATTTTAATGTCCTGGGACTTATCAGCAGTATTTGAAAATTTCATATATGTTATTTCTCTCAATTGACGCAACATAGCTGTATATCTACAGTTTGCTTTGTACAATTTCCTTATATCTACCAATGACATATCTCTATATTTAATAATATCCCATACCAGAATATCTTTAATCAATGGAAAATTAGAAAGATCTATTAATAGATTATCAATTTTAAAATTTGGATTAAGATGTAAAGGTTGAAGATAGAGTAAAGCATCCTGTAGATTAATGGATTTTATTAAACTTTGAAAAATCATTATCTTATATTTTAAAGTTGATGAAATCTTATACTTATTACAAGTTATTACAGAGAGAAATGGAAGAGACTTTGGATTAATTCCTTTAGTAAGAACATGTTGATGCCATATTCTCAACCAAATTGGAGAAACTTTGTATGTTTCTAAAGTTAAATTAGAAATCATTAAAAGTCTATTAGCACATATAATCTTGTAGTAAAGGTGTAAGTTAGGTAAGTTTAGGCCTCCTCTAGATTTAGGATAAGAGAGTTTTGTATAAGAGATTCTAACTGATTTTGGAAACCACATAAATTTAGCTAATTCCTTATCTATCCTAGAAAACATATTATTTGGAATATTGAGATCTGAAGCATAGAAATGATACAAAGTCTAGGCAGCACATTCATCTTAATCACAGCAGCTTTAGAAAGCAAGGATAAGTTTAAGAGCTTCCATCTATGCAAATCTTGAATAATATTAGACCAAGCTTTTAGAAAATTATTCTGTAACATAGAATCATGGTTATGATCAAAATGTATACCCAAATATTTAAGATTAAAGGAAATTCCAAAAGATGAATATGGAAAGAAGGTAGATTTATGATATGTCGGATTGATGGGAAAAATACTTGATTTTTCATGATTAACCTGATAATTAGAAGAATTAGAGAAGGCCTCAATTGCATTTATAATTTTAGAAAGATCTGTATTAGGACATTGAAAATATAAATTAACATCATCTGTAAAAGTATATTATTCTTTAAAATTCTTGGTATAGAGTGATACGTATTTTGAGCTAGATACAAAAATAATGGTTCAATAAAAATATTAAATAAAAAGGGAGAAAGAGGACACCCTTGTCTTGTTCCATTTGTAATTTTAATTGGCTTGGACATCTTTTTGTTTACATATATGAAAGTAGATGAATTCCCGTATAGTTTCATAATCATATCAATATAAAATTTGGGAATATTAAAGTGGGATAATGTAAGAAATAAAAAGTCCCAGTTAACCCTATCAAATGCTTTAGAAGCATCTAATGATAAAGCATACATTGGATTACGTTCTTTCTTTGTCAATTGAAGAAGTGCATCCAGAGTTAAAGTGTTATCCCAAGCATGTCTATGACTCATAAAGCCAGCTTCATCTGATGAAATTATAAATGGCATAACTTTTTTAAGTCTGTTGGCAAGTACTCCTGCAAAGATCTTTATATCTACATTAATTAAAGATATGGGTCTATAGTTATGTGGGTCAGCTTTATAATGCTTATTTTTTGAAATCAAAATTGTTTTCGAAGTGTTCCAATGCAAATCAGTAATACCATTGACAATTATGAAATTAAAAAAATTTAAAAGGATAGGAAAAATTATTAATTTGAAAGCTTTAAAGAAATTTGTAGTATATCCATCTGGGCCAGGAGACTTATCAGCCTTGAGATTAGAAATAACCCGATGAATCTCCTGAATTTTCAAGGGAGATGATAACATCTCTATTTGATCATCATTTAGGGAAGGAAATGTAATAGACTCTAAAAATTTAGCCATATGCAATTTAGATGGTCCAGATTCATCACTACAATAGATTTCAGAGTAAAGGGAGTAAAACAACTGCATTATTTCTGCATCAGAATTATAAATATTGTTTTGATATTGTAACATAGGAATTCTCAAGGAATCTTGTTTAGTTTTAATGATTCTTGCTAGAGTTTTAGAAGGAATTTGGGCCCACTCTGAATATATAGCAATAAGTCTCTGTTCATGTAAAGAGTAGTTTTGCTGATGTAGATCCAAAAGTTCTTTTTGAGTGTCCATTAATAGTTTTTCTAAATCTGAATCCGGTTTTAATCTCTGTTGTCTCTCCAACATCAAAAGTTTTGATTTTAAAGTAAGTTCTTTTGACTTATAGGATTTTTTAAAAAAAGAAGCTTTACTAATTAAATAGCCTCTCAGCTTGGCTTTAAAAGCCGCCCATTGAATATCAAATGGTAAGTCTATAAGATGAAGATTAAAGTCAAAATCCACCAACATCTCCTTTGTATCTTTAATTATATCACTATTATTTAATAAGTTATTGTTCAATGACCAGTTGTTGCAAAGGACTATCAAAATTTGTATCAAAATTTGTGAAGGATTCAGATATCAGGAATAAATCTAGCCGTGACCAGGATTTGTAACATTTTGAATAATATGTATATATTTTCTCCGTAGATGAAATCTTACTGAAAGCTATTGTGTCCATAAGATTAAAATCAGCTATTAATTCACCAAGAGCCAGTGAGGCTTGAGTATTATACACCAAAGACTTACTTGTGCGATCTATTACCAGATCTAAAATTACATTCCAATCCCCCCCACAATAAAGTGATAATTTTGAAATGTATTAAGAATATTGTGTAATTCCATTATAAAAATTTGTTGTTTTGAACATGGTCCATAAATATTTAAAAATAAAACTGGTCTGTTAGAATATGGAAGAGTAGAAGTAAAATAACACCATCTGCCATTTAGGTCTGACTTAACCTCATTTATAGTCCCTTGAAAATCTTTTTTGATTAATATGGCTACACCCCTGGAGTTGCTACTATTTCCAGCAGCAATAATATTTCTTATCCAACTTTTTTTCAAATGTTTCGACCAATCTTCCATGAGTAAATGAGTTTCCTGCAAAAAAACAGACATTTGCTTGTGCTTTAAACAAAAGATGCATCAGAAGTTTCATTTTCGCTGTATTGCATATGCCTCTAACATTCCATGAATCTATATACCATGACATTTCATTAAATTTAACATTGTATTATTATAAATCAAAAAGAAATAAGATTTTTAATATTTTCATGAGACCTCTGGGATTATTATATAAATAACAAACATTAGAAATACAAAAAAGACATACATTGAATATAGAAAGGAAATGTGCATAACTTACATGTATGGTGAACCCATTTTGTTTTTTACATAAGACAATCAAATTTACCCAAGTATAAAATAAAGAGTATTCTCTCAGCCAAACCCCAGTGCCTAACCACCAATACCCCTTAAGTGAGAGAAACCCAATTTCTAATAGTTCTGTAGATATTAAAATTCGTAGAAGAGATAAGTAAACCCCTAAATTTAATACCTTCCACAGTACTACATAGGTTCATAGGTTCATAGGTTCATAGGTTTATACTAGGCTAACTGCCCTAGGGCATTTATAAGCCTAGCCCATAGTTATGTGGCTTACGCCGCCCCTTATGTTAGAAATACTGTGCCCAATAGTTTGTTGTGCCTCTGTCCAGTAGTGACACAGAGATGATTCCCGGGGTAAACCTATGATCTCCCATCCACCGGTCAAGATTTCTCTTGAACAGAGCCAGCGAGGTGCTCTGCCTCACATGGACCGGGATTTTATTCCACAGCATGGGGAGTCTCTGGGTGATAAATCTATCCCTCCAGCACGTCCTATTTATATCCGTGCTAAGGTTTAAGTCTCTTGCTCTGGTGGTTTTGGTGGATTTGGATTTTTTGAGGTGGAGCATGTCCATTAATTCCGGGTTGGTCATGGCCTTGTATGTCAGGCACAGGTCACCTCTGAGCAGACGGTATGCAACTGAATAGAGTTGGAGTTTCTTTAGTCTGGCAGCATATGACAGGTTTTGGAGTCCCTTTATCCTTTTGGTGAGGAACTTTTGGGGTCTCTCCAATTGCTGCAGGTGTCAGGTGAGATACATCCCGAATGGGGCATTGTACTCGATCATTGGTCTGATAAGTGAAGAGTACAGGGGAACAATGACCTCACTTGATCTGGATGTGAATCCCTTCATGATCAGGTGGGCAATGTAGAAGGTCTTTCGAACCACTTTAGCAACGTGAGCGTCAAACGAGAGGCCACTGTCAACCTGGGTCCCCAGTTCCCTGATAACCTCTTCTGTGCTTAGTGGGTTGCCATCTATATGGTAGCTTGGGGTTACCTTGTTTTTCCTGAAGGGTATGACTATACACTTTTTTGCGTTTAACTTCAGGCCATGGCTCTGGCACCAGCTATCAGTTTCCATGAGACCCCTCTGAAGGATGTCTGTGTCCGATGTACTATCCACTATGGCACCCAGTTTGCAGTCATCCGCAAACTTTGTCAGCCATAGTCCTCCTATGTTTGCCTGTACTTCTGAGAAGTAGATGCCGAACAATAGGGGGCAAGGACTGAGCCCTGTGGGACTCCACTTGTAACCAGCTTGGAGTCTGACATGGCTCCAGCAACTCTAACCCTGTGGGTTCTGTCCTTTAGCCAGTTTGCAACCCATCTTGTGACATATGGGTTTACATTTAAGCTGGTAAGTTTCTCTATAATACCCGAGTGGGGTATTGTGTCGAAAGCTTTTGCAAGGTCAAGGTAGGCTGTATGGACTGCCTTTCCCTCATCAATGGCCTTGGTGACTGTTTCGAAGAAGTTGACCAAGTTCAAAAGGCAAGATCTGCCCTTGACAAAGCCAAACTGGGTTGGGTCCAAGGTCTGCAAGTCCCCTATGTCCTTGTTTATGAGTTCCATTATGATCCTCTCCATAGCTTTGCAGACCAGGCTTGTTAAGCTTATGGGGCGGTAATTACCAGGGTCCATAGAGGCACCGCCTTTGTGGAGTGGAACCACAGTTGCCGTACGCCACTCCTTGGGCACATATCCTGTGGTGAGGCTAAGATTAAACAGCTGCCTTATGTGCGGCTTTAGTTCTTCATTGAGTTCATGTAGCACACAGCCGGGGACCCCATCCGGTCCCATTGATGCTGTGTTTTTAGCTTTAGAGAGAGCAGCTTTCTCCTGCGCATTTGAGATGTCTGGGAGGCTACTCTCAGTTGGGATAGTTATCTCTCCTTTTGGGGGGGAGAGGGGGGTGAAGTTTGTGCTGAACCTGTCTGCCAGTATGTTGGCAATGTCTGTGGGTTCAGTGATTTTTGTATCATTTTGGACTAATTCTGAGCATATCTGGGAGTTTCCACCCAGGTTTCTGACATAGCTGATGAAGGCCTTATGATTGTCTTTTGAATCTATGGAAATTTTTCTCTCAAAGTTGGCCTTGGATGATTTTATGAGGGATCGTAGTTTCTTGCTAGTACTGATCAAAGATGCCTTCCCTTTTTGGGATTTTGCTTTATCATGTAATAGCTTTCTCCTCTTATTGTAAAGTTTGTTTATGGCTGGGGTCCACCAGACTGGACGTTTGCCCTTGGTGGAAAGAGTCTTGGTTTTATTTGGGATTGCCTGATCCATGCAGTCCTGAAGGTGTTCATAGAAGGCATTTGTAAGGGCTTCCGCAGCTTGGGTTGTGGTTTCCATTGGCTCGGGGCCCTTGAAGGATACCACACCTGTTTTGAGTAGTGTGAAGTTTGCTTTAGAGAAGTTCTCCACTGTGGTTTTTTTTGTTGGGGGTGGGGGCGGGATGTGGATTTCTAGTGAGATTAGTTTATGATCTGATCTCACCAATGAGGGATATACTTCCGGTGTGGAGCATTTTGTCCCCATGTTCGTGATGATGAGATCTAGTATATTTTCTCCTCTTGTGGGGACGGTGACTAGTTGTTCCATGGCATTTGAATTTATGAACTCCAGGAACCTTTGGGCTAGAAAGTTTGGGCTTGAGTAATGTTCCCAGTCTATATTCGGGTAGTTGAAGTCACCCAATATGATGGTGTTTGGTGATACATTTATACCCTCCAGTGTCTTCAGGAAGGCTGTGTGGGTTTCCTGAGTTTGAGAGGGTGGCCTATTTTACATATATACAAAAAAAAAAATTCCAACATCCAGTCATACCAGGCCCCTATCACACTGCACTAAAGCTCTCATATATAGTTGGGATAGAACATAAATAAATATGATGTATAGAAGCTAATCTAAGATAGAGTCTATTTGACAAAATATATATGAATAGATTACATTAATTAAAAACAATTCTAACTAAAGAATATTTTAAGCAATTAAATATATAAGCTAACTGAATAGATTAATTACAATATTTCAGTAGTGTGATCTCTGGTTTAGTTCAGAAAAAGTTTCTGAAACATTACTTCTTTTTTAAAGCCCGAAACTTGTAAATTCTAATTTTCATCATGACTAAAAAAATAACAGACTATATTAGACAACATTACATAATACCCAGACATAAAATGTTGGAATAATATTAATATTAAACAAAATACAATACATCGTAGCCGTCCTCAACAGTTAACTTCGTCTTAGGTCATATATTAAAATTACACAACTGACCCAATCTGCCATAAAAATTTTGAGAAAGTCATATATGTTATTTAAAATTAAAAGTTGCATATATATTGGTAAATCAGTTTTAAAAGTGTTCAGTGATTCAAGTAACTACAATATTTATTAATTTTTAGACAAACACTAAATAGATTTTCCCCACCAATACACCTAGATATTAAACATTTTACCTTGTCTTTACCATTTATATCATGCACAAAAATCACCACAAACATGTCACTCCATTACCCATTGCTTGAAAATACCATGTTATCAAATGTTTCATGCTTACCTTAAGGGTCTGTGAGAAGTAGCTCCAGGAAGTGTCCATCAAGTCACACCTCCTATTAGGCAATAATCTGAGAAATCTTGCTAGCTAATGGCACGAGATATAAACCATCGAATAATCTAATATCAGTATATAAATTATATATGTTCTAATGCAGATGCACAAACATCGAATCGCTCCTTTACAGAGGGATATGAACATGAAATAATACGAACATAATGCGAGCATAATAAGCTTTGCATATCTGTTATTAGATCAGCAAAAAAATGTACCTTAACTAGCTTCAGAACATATTATTAATAAAAGAAAAACAGTAAGCATGTCTAACTCACTATGTAACAAACCTACATATGACATGGCATCCGAAGTTTCATGTTGCAGTGAGAACCAATGATTCACCCTCCAGAAAAAAAGTCATTTACTATGAATCCTGTATCCAGAGATGTACGAATAGTTCCATCGCAATCTTGCATCCATTTTCTGTCTGTAGTATAGATTGGCTACCTTTAATTACAATGGTAAATAGCCACCAACAATGTCATTCGCTCAATACGTCCCACCACCATGTTTTATCACAAACATCCGCAGAGAAAAATAGCAATGAAAAAACATTTGAACCAATGTAACACACGAGCAGAAACACAAACAGCAGACATTGGTTATCAACGTAAGTATCACACATTTAGAATTTTGATCCAACAGGCATTTCCCAAAACAAAAAGGCATTTTGTACAAAAATCAATGAAGAGATTTAAGCGGGAATTCTTTTAAAGCCTGCAGACAACTTTGTGATGCCACGCGCACTTCAATAACCAGTTTTAACGATATGAATTTAAAAATACATGTTTTAAATGCCAAAGATTATTAAACATAAATTAAACAAGTACCCAACCTCCCAAAGTGAATTTATAATAAACATTTTAAATTTATGCTATTATTTTGAAACTATTTAATGTATTAAATTCTATGACTTAAGCAAAAAAGAAGAAACTGCAATCCGGAAATTATACCTTATATTTTATATCTCCGGAGTGTAGTTAAAAGCTTTGATAAAAGCTATTTTGGCTTCACTTGTAGAGTTTAATGAGTATCTTGCCCCATTATGAAGAAAGATGAGAGTATTTGGGTACCTCATCTGAAATTTGATGCCTTTCTTAATTAATTCTGCACAAAAGGGAGCAAGTTTCTGTCTTTGTAACTTTATAGATAAGGGTAAGTCCTGAGCAAAAGTTAGTTTATTTTTGTTCCAGATAAAATATTTGATCTTTTTTGCTATTTGAAGAATTTTGTAGGTATGTTGGTAATTTAATAGCCTTACATATACTTGACGAGGCACTGTAACATCTTGTCTTTTATGTAAGGCCCAATGTGCTCTCTCTATAATAAGGATAGATGTATCACCTTCCGACTGTAATACCTGCTCCAGTATTTGTTTTGCAACTTTAATTAAATCTTGGTTTTCAATAGACTCTGGAATACCTCTAATTAAAATGTTATTTCATCAGCTTCTTGCTTCAAGATCAATTAATTTGGCCTGAAGTTCTTTAATTAGATCTGACTTGGCATTTAGATCTTCCGATACATTTTTAATGAGAAATTCATTTGACTGGGTTTTTTGTTCCAAGATATCCACTCTTTCCACAATTTGATTAATATTGGTACCAAATTTAACAAGTTGTTCAGAAAAATCTTGTATGGCTGTCTGAATAGGCTGCAGCGCTTGTCTCAGTTCATCCATATGGAAATTAGTTTCTTCTTTAGTTTTGGAGCCAGATTTTGTATTGTCTACAGACTGTTTATTTCTTCTCAGTCTCTTTGAAGCTGTCTCTTTTTCTGGAGAAAAAGCAGATGACAGTTTTGCTTTTGTGGTTTGTGTTTCCATGGAATCTAATTCTTTTGCCATTTTCAAGCAGGTCTCTCTTCACGTAGAATTTGGGCACTGGTTTTTGTGAAAAATCAGAAGATATTCTCCACTTTAGCCCAAAAGAAAGGAAAAGGAGATTGAATTTTACTACAAACAAACCACCAATTCCAGGCAAAGCAATATTCTGAGATTATTTATATTCCTCTCTCTTCAGGAAGACAAAATTCTGTATTTTTATCAGGAGAATCTTTGAAAGTAATAACTGAGGTAAGGAGCTCTGTGCAGTAGGTGCTTACCAGTCGGCCGCCATCTTGGAATCGGATAAACCTTATTATCCTTATGTCTAGAATAATTCAAACATCAAGGTAATGAAGGCTATTAGAGACCTTTGGGGTTAAAATTGATATTTTCAGTTTTGAAGTGCACTTGTTGGAGGTTGGTAGGTGGTGTTATTTAGGACTGTAGCTAGTAGGGGCAGGCTTGTTTTGTTTCCTATTTATGAAACCATAATTAGGCCACTAATTTAGTACTGTCTATATGTGAGTATAACAGTGTTTAGTTATGTAGATTAAAAAGAATTCAAAAACATTCTACTGGTATGAGCCACTTGAGTTATAAAAGTAGGTTATGTCATTATCATTAGACACCCTTAAATACGGATTAGTTAGGGGTAATTTGATAAGCATCTTTAAATGTGTTAATGATTATAATTTTGTTGAACATGTGGGAAAGCTATTAAATGCCAGAAATAATAATTATTTAGTTGAAATAATGACTGGTGCATCTTATTTGTGGTATAATTCATTTTATGGTACAGCTTGTATTTGGTGGAACAATATTCCAATAATTATTAAGAAATCAGAGTTGATTAATATTTTAAGAACAACCTGGATCATTGGTTGGGTATTAAAGTCTTTGATCTTGTTTTTTTGTGGCAAGTTCTTTGAAGGCCTGTCTAGGTGTTGAGCTTATCCTGTCCTCGGAATACTCCTCCCCCTCACTACGCAGTATACCCAGCTCCCCCCAATTATGAAGCTGTGTAACACTCTCTTGCACATCCTTAGTTCATCTATCCTTCCACCAGTATAGCCATTGCTGATCCCTGTTACTGTGCCCCACATAACCTTTGCCAATGACGATGATTGTAGCCTGCCCATCCCACTGTGTTACCAAGGTTAGGTTATGTCTGAGTCACATCATGGCCACTCAATGCACTGTGCTGCATATCCTGGGTGTAGTATGACATTCATCAGTTTTATTCTTTCTTCTGTCTGTTGTGGTCCATACTTCTGGATCAGATCCTGCCTCTTTGACAGTGTCACGGTGTATTATGCCTTCTTTAGCCTTGTGTGGGGTTCCCATGCAGCTGGTTGCTCTAGTGACTCATAAAACACCACCAACGCTGAGCAGAAGAAAAAAAACTTTATGTCAACACACAAAGCTTTCAGGTAATAAACCCTTTTTCAATGCTTAATACAGGTTCAATTAAAATGCATTTTAAATAGGAGTCATAAAATCACATGACGGGCAGCCCAACCATCATGTGAGCAATTTAAAGCAATATAGGATACAAAATAACAGCAATAAATATACATACATAATAGTATATAGATATACACATATAAAAAAGCTATCTCACATAACATTAAAGACTATACGTATGACATTATTTTATTCTAGTATGTTGTATATGAACTAATATGGGTTTCAAAGAAATAGCAGAATTTAAACCAGGAATATTGTCTGCTGAAAGTCTGACAATCCATTCAAACTCTTTGACTTCTAAAAGATTTCCCATATCACCTCCCCTAATCGATTGAAAAATAGTATCAATAACTCTAAAGTGAAACTTATGATTACAACCATATTCATTAATGTGTTTAAATAATGCATTGTTTTCACAAGCCCTTCTGATCTCAGACTTATTCTCTATTATTCTTTCCTTCAATTTCCTAATAGTTTTTCCAATATAAAATGAAGGGCAGGCAGTACAGGTTGCCAAATATACCACGTTATTAGTATTACAAGTTGCCGATACCTCAAAGGTATATACTCTATGTGTAACAGGATGCATAAAAGTACAAACATCAGAAGAATTGTGGAAAATGTCATCACAACAGGTACAATTTCCAAATCTAAATGTACCCTTTTTCCTAAATGTGCTACCACCATCATGTTCAGTTCTAAAGTCTTTATAGCACAACATACTTTTTATTGTTTTCATATTTTTATATGCAAAATTAGGTCTATCATCCAAAACAGTTTTTACTTCATCAGATGCCATTAGAACATTCCAATATTTACTGATAATATTCCTAACAGATGCTGTTTTAGTATTAAAAGTAGTTATATATCTAAGTTTTTTTTCTTTGATATTATTTTGTTGAGTATTATGTATATAGTCATCACAAAACAGAAATATTGGTTTGCAAGAGGTTAACTTATTATTTATTACTTTGGTCTTTAAATCAGTCAAAATATTAGGGTTATACCCACTATCTAAGAATTCATTATATGCCTCATCTAGCTGTTTCAGGAAGCACACATCATCCGTATTGAGTCTATGATTCTAGTAAATTATGCCATAACAATACTTTTAAACACATGAGGAGCATGCATACTGGAACCATGTAAATATCTCCCTGCATCAACCTCTTTTTTTATAAACACTTGTATTTATTAAACCATCATTAAAAGTTATACTAACATCTAGAAAATTTATCCTCCTACTGGAGTACTCCATCTTAAATTTCAAAAAACTAGTTGTGTTATTTAAATAATTTATATATTCAGATAATTCTGATGATGACCCTTTCCAAATTAAAAAACAATCATCCACAAATCTTTGGTAAAAACAAACATTAGAATTAAAAAACCTATTACCATCAGAGACATATAGTTTTTCCCACTGGTATAATACCAGATTTGCATAAGTGTTCGCTACTGGTGTTCCCATAGCGACACCAGAAAGCTGTAGATATAGCTGCTTATTAAACAAAAAAAATTATTTGACAATACTATATCCAATAAAAAACAAATATTCTCAATGCGTCTAGCTGTAAATGATGGCAAAGAAACCAAAAATTCACAGATGGAATTAACGCCATGGTCATTGGGAATAACAGTGAATAGTGAGGTAATATCTAGTGTAACAAATAACAGATTGTTCTCATTGATACTTATTGTGTCCAAATTCATATACCAATGATTAAGCTTCAAAATAAAATCAGTTGTGTCCTTCAACACTGTTTCACAGTCAGATAAATATGGATGCAATTGTTTTTGCAAATACACTGAAATAGGTTCTGTTATCCATCCATTTCCCGAAACTATTGGACGCATGGGTGGATCAATCCAAGATTTATGGATTTTAGGTATACCATATAACTGAGGTATAATAGGGCATGTTACTGTAAAATAATGGAATAGATCTAAATCTATATCTCCAGATAATTGTAAATCATAAATATGCATATTGATATTGCTAATATATTTTTTAACATCCACATGAGATATAACTTTAAATGCTGTAGTGTCCAACAATAATCTAGCCACTGAGGAAAAATATTTAACTCTATCCATAATTACAGTTATGCCACCCTTATCTGCCTGCTTGATTACTATGCTAGAATTATGTTGTAAATCTCTCAAAGCTACAAACTCATTATAAGATAAAGTAAAATTCTTCTTAGGAACTTCAGAATACAAACATCTAAATTCTCTTTCACACAAATCATGAAAAGCAGTGATGACAGGTATATTCATAGGAATGAAAGTACTACGTCTTTTGCAACTTAACTGTGAAGAGACAGAGTTTTTAAATAGCAATTTCAAGCTTACATTCCTTAGGAACAATTTTAAATCAACCAATGCTGATACAATGAACCAAGTCCTTTCTGTAGAAGTTTGGAACGAACAGTCTCAAGTATTAAAGATGAAAGATTTAAACAACTTGCCTCTATCTTCGGACTAACTTTGTTTTGCTGGACTACTGTTCTTCCGTTTAACTGAATACAGTGTTTGTTTCACGGCTGTTCTCCCTCTAGAAAGGGAACGCTCATGCACCTTTTCAGCTTCTTTTAGCTGAAAGGGTTTTTGAAAGAAAGTAAGCGTAGATTGGTGTAAGCCCCTCATATTTTCATTAGTTTTAATCGCACCCATTCTGGTTTCACCCACTGGTGTGATCACATCGCCATCTTCCTTCTCTGCTAGTTGCGTCAATACATCAGAAGAAGGCGTGGTTACAGCCGAGCTACCAATTGGAAGAATTAAAGCCTTGAACGTAAAATAGACTGGGAGGGAATCTCAGGGAAGTCATCTAAACTATCTAGGTTGGGTCTATTTTTCATTATTGAATTATTGGCATCATTAGACCCATGCTTTTCCATAGTATCGTTTTTGGGCCAAAAGAAAATATGGCCTTTCTGGAAATCTCCCATATCCCTGAGTAACTTCCGTTTCTTGACCGTTTCTAAACGATCATCTAGTGAGTGCAATCTGTCTATCATTAGCTGGTATTTCGAAGACAAATTCTTAAAAGATGACATTGAAGTTAGTTCTGTCTCTAAAGCCACAATTTCCTCTCTCATATCCGCTTCAATGGGAGCAAAGAAATCATTCATTAGTTTCATGTAATCAAGGCTGAGTCTTAAATTTAGCTGTTGCCATTGCTTCAATAAATCAGGGTATACATTCCCATACCAGGGCATTTTCAGTACCCTGAGTCCTCGTGGAAATATACCCCTATCCAAGTATGCCATGAAACTAAAACGCTGCCATTGCAAGCATTTATATGTGCCTACTTTCCTTTCAAGAAGTTGTATTTTCTTATCAAATTCCACCGAATCCATCTCAGGTGTAGATAGAGTCAATTCAGTACTTAAACATGCTGTGGATACATATTGTAGCAAGGGATTGACATCACTTGCTAGTAGCGTTTCCAAACTTCGAACAGTTTCCATATGGGCTGCCAGGACTCTTAAATATTCGCCCAACAAACAGCAAAAAAATCAGAAAATATATACCAATCGCTGTGAAGATATGTCCAATAAAACACCACCAACACTGAGCAGAAGAAAAAAACCTTTATATCAACACACAAAGCTTTCAGGTAATAAACCCTTTTTCAATGCTTAATACAGGTTCAATTAAAATGCATTTTAAATAGGAGTAATAAAATCACATGATGGGCAGCTCAACCATCATGTGAGCAATTTAAAGCAATATAGGATACAAAATAACAGCAAGAAATATACATACATAATAGTATATAGATATACACATATAAAAAAGCTATCTCACATAACATTAAAGACTATACATATGACATTATTTTATTCTAGTATGTTGTATATGAACTAATATGGTTCATATGCTCTAATATGCTCTAGTGACTCCACATCTGGCATCTTCTCTGGTGTGGGCTCTGGTATGTCTGGTCTACAGGTGCAATCCCCCATTCTAGCAGCCTGTGTGCTGCCATGTTACATGGCATTGTAAATGCAGCAAACATCTTAATGCAGGTCACCACAGCATACTGCAGTGCACCAAAAGAGGAATCTAGGCAAAGGAAGTGGGCCGTCTATATATATATATATATATATATTAGGAAAGGAGAGGAAGGGAAGCAATGAAGAAGTGTGAATGATGGTGGGGTAGTGAGCATGCCGGGGACCCCAAAATATTAATGGCAGCCCTGATTAAGTTTGGTAAATTTTATGTCAAGAATAATGCAATGTCCATGGTAAAATCTACAAATCACAGGCCTCCAAGTTCCTTAGTTCTCATAGTGTATGCATTATATACACCACATCTAGCTTTCATGATGTAATATAAATAAGTGCTGTATTCCATATTAGCAATGCCGGGTCACGATTCATTTATTTTCTTGTCAGCTACACAGTTAATATGAAAGGAAGAGAAAAGATGGGGAGAGTGGGAGAGGGAGATGTCTATTTTAATTCTTAGCTACTGACTGAACCATATATTAAGAACTAGTTGATTTTATGATTAGTTTGTTGATTTCTTCATCACAGTTATTGTTTGGCAGTTCAGATTGTGTTACAGAACAGTTCAGCATGTTGTGATTTAGATTTGTGGACTTTTCTTGATTTATTTTTACATTCATTGTAGAGCTCTACATTTGGATAATGCATATTAACTCAAGCATTTCATTCTGAGGCTAGGATGAAGAAGATAAGCGACTTGATTCTGTCTGTGTGGGTTGGGGTATATGAACAGAACTGTATGATTACTGATTATCTGAAAACCAAAAGACTTGTGAGTTTTCCTGGGTTCGGTAAATACACAGATAATTATCTGCAAGGAAATGAAAGAGCTTCTTCAGTGCAGCAATCTTGGCTTCCTATCACAGCACAAAACCACAGTAACTATCTAGTGGCAACTGGAATGTAAGTTTTGATGAAAATCTGGCCTTACAAACTTTGGTTTCTGCAAGTGTACGAGTAATTAAACCCGATAAGGGGGGGGGGGGGTTGGTCATATTTGACCAACATGATTACATCAAGAGACTGCCTAGATTGCTCAACACAGAAGCATACCTTAAGGTTTCATTAAATGAAGTTAATGTAGCCTATCAGTGGATTAAGGACTATTTTAATGATCTTTTTATAGATGCCATTATTGATATGGATACATTTGACTTCATATCTTTGGCTTGGCCTAAAGCCCCAATTATGTTTGGGATACCGAAAATCCACAAGGATATGTTCGACCCCCCTTATGAGACCATTAATCGATGGGAGGGAGTCTATAACATATCCTTGTGCTAAAGTAGTGGATAACATATTGAAAAAATACCTTGTATCCAAAGTCCAAGTACGTAAAGACTCTTGGTCTTTTCTTGAGAGCCTGAACAACTTGGAGTTTGATGCTAGTCACAATTTTTTATCTATAGACGTTAAAGATCTTTATACGTCTATCCCCCACCTTGAAGGAATAGAATGGGTTAGCCTTTTGCTTAGATCTAAGAATGTTCCAACTAAAGAAATCACCTTAGTAGACACTTTACTTGACATTATTCTTACAAACAATTATTTTTTCTTCGACCAAGAATTCTTTCTTCAAAAACAAGGTGTAGCTATGGGGTCGCCTTGTGGTGCCAGTTTTGCCAATTTGGTAATGGCATACTGGGAAAAGACTTTTGTTCTGAATATTTCTCACCTCAAGGTGAACCTCATTTTTCACACACGGTTTCTAGACGATATCTTTATTCTGTTTAAAGGTGATAATATACAAGCTAACACATTCATTCCTTATTTGAATACCACTACTGAGTTTTTGGTTTTTACGTCAACTTTTAACAAAGATACTATAGATTATCTTGATGTTAAACTATTTAAAGATAAGGTCAACAAAGGTTATGTTTCAAGGATTTATAGGAAACATACATATTGCAATTCTTTTTTACACTTTTCTAGCTGCCATCTGTATCATCAAAAGCGATCAATTGTCAAAGGACAACTGATCAGGGCAGCTAGGATGAATACTTTGGAAGTAGATTTTAAATTGGAATGTGACTTGTTGAGTGATATGTTCAGGAAATGTGGTTATCCTTATTATTTGATAGAACAACTTGTACATGATGTCTCTGAGAAGAGAAGAATTGGTTTAGTTAACCCTATTCTGTATTTTTGTAGACAAGATAATATTACAACAACTTCTATAGTAAATGTAGGTTCTATTTCAATACAGGGTACACCACAATCATTAGACTCTAATTTTAAAGATAGATTTATAACTACTTTCTGTACAGACAGTGGTAGGGTGAAGTTTATTCTGCATAAGAATTGGCAACTTATTTTGAATGACAGTTTATTGTTGAATAAACTGGGTCCACTTCCTATGACAGTATATCGTAGAAGTTACAACCTTAAAAACCTCTTGGATAGTGGTGGCCATCGTAATACACCTAGACATGCAGGGATGACTACTTGTGGGTGTTGTAAGATGTGTAGATTTGTGGAGGTTGGTAGTACTGTTTTAGTTAATGAGAACAGGTTTAACATTTTGCTTAAGATGAATTGTAATTCTAGACTTGTGGTGTACTTGGCAAGGTGTGTATGCTGTCCCGCTTTCTACGTGGGTAAAACCGAACGTAGACTGCGGGACAGGATATACGAGCATACCTATGCTATTTCTACAAATAGATTAGACAATTCACTGGCTAAACATGTTTCCCAGAATATAGGTCATAAATTTATGTTCAAAACTATAGATCAAATTCAATTTAACATGAGAGGCGGCCCTATGAATTTATTACTTGAAGAACATGAGCTTTTATGGCAAATTCGCTTGAATGCATTTGCCCCTCCAGGGCTGAATGAATCATGTAACATTGCATGTTTGCTTAAATTTAGAAGTCTGGTTCAGTAGACACTATTTGTTGGGATAATATTATATAAATATAAATATATATATATTAGTTTCAGTTATATTATCAGTGAATGATCGTTTTATATAATTTCAACATAATATAGTATTTTATTATTATGTTGTATGTATAAATTATTTTTTAACTTGGATAGTCAGGTTTGGTTAGTTTAGTGGTGTAATGTCTTTTTAAATATGTGGCAGGAAAGAGGGGTGCCTAATTAAGCGATTACTATCATCTGTTTACAGGATTCAGGAAGGCTTACACGGAGTTCAAGAGTAGTGTAAGCCTCCGTGTAAGCTTCCCGATCCAGGAACAGCCCAAACCTCCGTGTAAGAGACTAGCTAAAACGTCTCTTACACGGACTGGGCATGGAAATGCTCAATACCTCATTTGCAGCTGAAAGATATGCAAATGAGGTATTTGAGCGATCCAGGAAGCCCAAAACAGTCCGTGTAACGGACGTTTTAGCTGCAGAAATGTACTCAGCTGACAACTGAGTACATTTCTGCAAAATCCACAACGGAGCTATGTCAGCCCCAAATAAAGGCTGCATATGTGTCATCTAGCATGCCAATGGCCAAATATGTGGCCATTGGCATTAAAAACTGATGCAAAATTATTTAAAAACACTTTTTTTTTTTCGGGGGATTTTGATGTTTAACTGCAGCGCACACCCGTGCAAACAGGGTGCGCTGCCTAAAAGTGAAAACCGAAGCTTATAAGCCCACAATTGTGGGTTTTATGTAGTACATGGAATGACAATGCAGGGACTAGCAGACCAAAAACAATATGGCCACCGTGTAGTGGTTGCCAAGGGGGGGAAGCTCAGTGTAAGAGATGTAACTATGCATTACTAGGCAATCCTATGTAAATGAGGGTTACAATACTGAATCACACTTCCACATAGCTAATGAGCACTGTCTGAGTAGTGTAAGACTTACAGAAGGGGGAGGAATAGAGTAAGAGGTAGGTGACATCACAGGGGGGAATGATAGAAAGAAATGCATCACATTGGAGGGCAGTGTAACATGACAGATGACAGACAGACATCAGGGAGAGAGGTGTGTCCCAACAGAAGACTAGGAAAGTCAAGAAATAGAGGGTGTACACTATCCCTACACTCAAAGTTTCTTGATATACGTGCATGCGCACGTGTGTGCGCATGTAAGGCAGGCTCACCATGTGGGAGCGTGTTGCAAACCGTTTAAAACGGTTTGCGGGCGTGCACGTGTATAAGGCAATGTAAGCATCAGGAAGCCTGTTGCCTGATGTATAAGGCTGTGTGCGCGCGTTTTAACATGTATCAGCCAAGCCCAAACCGTGTCAGAATGTGTGCGCGCGTGTAAGCCACTCTGAGCGTGCTTATGCTGGTGTGCACATTGCTCCCCCTGAGGAAACAGAGAGGAAAAAGGAAACAACCAGATTACTAGAAAACTGTCAGGGAATACTGCTGGAGTTAATTGGTGAAATTACACAGGCAGACTAGAAGCCCAACCCAGCACTTAAAACACTTTAAACAGCACTGCAGGGTGTTTCTCTCAAGAGATACTGCAAGAAAGGAGTAAGCTATCACAATTGAAAACTGAAAAAGCTGAACTCAGAGCAGAAATGCTAGGGGCTGCCATAGCTGTTATAATCAGACATAGGCGAATTGCTGAGGGTGGTGACAATGCAGATGCTGACAGACAACTCAGACTGAGGAGAAGGAGAAGAGTATACAGGCCCAGGGTCACCTACCATGGGTTACATGAGCTGGAGATAGTAGAGCACTACAGAGTGGACAGAGACCTTCTGCAGCAAATTGTTGAGCTGTGCAGGCCAGGCCTCACACACAGAACCAACAGAGGGGAACCCATCCCAGTGGAAACCAAGGTATGTGTTGGCTTAAGAATACTAGCAACAGGTACCTTCCAGAGACCAACTGGCGATATGATGGGGATATCACAGGCATCAGCCTCCAGGGTACTGCACCAGTTCCTGGATGCCATGTCAGCACATGTCAGTGATCATGTATATTTCCCCAATGCCCGTGATGTTGTGGCCAGCAATATGCATCTCTTCCAGCAAATAGCGGGATACCCTGAGGTACTGGGTGCAATAGACTGCACGCACTTACGCATCAAAGCACCAGCTGGTGAGCGGGGTAGAGCCTACATTAACCGCAAGGGATTCCCCTCCATCAACTGCCAGGTCGTGTGTGATGCCCAGGGCATAATAATGAATGTGTGTGCTGGCTGCCCTGGGAGCTACCACGATTCCCACATCTGGCATCTGACGCAGCTGTACCAATCATTTGCCAGTGGGGACTTCCCACACGGACACCTAGTGGGGGATGCAGGTTATGCACTGGAGCCGTGGCTGATGACACCCATCAGAAACGCACACACACCTGAACAGGAATGCCATAATGAGGCACACGCACAAACACGTAATGTCATAGAGCGTGTGTTTGGGCTGCTCAAGTCACGGTTCCGGTGTCTGGACACATCTGGTGGAGCCTTGCAGTACACACCAACTACATGTACCCAAATGATCATGATATGTGCTATGCTACATAATATGATCCTGCAGAAACAGCTGCAGCAGGACCAGCATAGGGCCGGGCCAAACATCCCCCCACCATTGCCAAGGCCAGCACAGGCAGAGGGTGACTCGGAGGAGGAACAACCTGACCTTGCCCCAGTAGGCAGAAGGAGGCGTGCCCAGTATGCCCTGGCCTTGGCAAAGAGGCAACGCATAGCACATACACTGGCTCAGTAGGAACACTGGGACTGATACCCCCTCCGACTCACTCAAATAATAACATGGATGCCTACATTGACATGACCTGCTCACACACATGTACAGGGACAGTGATATGTGCATCCGACAGAGGCAGCCCTGCAGCACCACCTGAGGCAAGAATGCTGTGTGTTAAGTAATGTAACACCATGTACCATATGCACACCTGAGGACCCTGACTAACATCCACCCTCACCAATCATGAACCACAAAATGACGATGGGATGATCAAGTGCAATAAGTGGCTGAAGTAATGCAGCTAGTCAAAGTGGAGCCAATCTCTTTCAGGCTGGGAAGACATGTGGAGCATGACATGATGCCCCACCTGCCAGGGGTGGTGTGTACCTAGCAGTCCATGCCCCATGGATACTGGCAAAGGCCATCAGTACCCACAGCATGCCCTGAATATGTAACTCTCAAAACACAAACCCACCTTCATAGGTACCACAAGGGATAGGAACCTAGATGTAATGCTACCCAATGCCAGAAGTCTAAACAGCAAGATGCATGCAGTGTAAATGCACACAGTATGGAGAATGTAGATATCAGTGCTGTAATAGAAAACTGGGTCAAAGCTCACATCAGCACCCTAACACTACCAGGTCACACCTCATACAGTGCTGTACAGCTGCAAAACATGGAACAAGCTACAAAACGAGGGTGACTAGCAATAAATGTCATGGATAACCACACCCCCATGTTGGTACCACAACAAGAAGCAGCATGGATTAGCCATGGTCAAATACCAATGGCTAAAACTGCCTACCAGTATATAGCCTGCTGCAGACCACTGTCCTAATAGCAGGAACTGCACCAGGCCTATGTTGGAATACATGAAGATATCAAGCCCCCAAAACCACATTATATTGCTTGACTGAAAATACCTAGACATACACCATAGTTTAATAGTTTCATAGTTTAGTACTAGGCTATCTGCCCTAGTGCATTTATAAGCCTAGCCATAGTGATGTGGCTATTGCCACCCCTTATAGTGGTAATAAGTGTACAGAATAGATTCTGAATACTGTGCCTCTGACTTAGTAGTGACACATTGATGAGCCCTCTACTTAATAGAATTAATTGACTGTGCCTCTGTCTAGTAGTGACACAGGGAGGACCCCTGGGGTAAAGCTACGATCTCACATCCACTTCTCCAGATTTATCTTGAAGAGAGTCAGTGAGGGGCTCTGTCTAACATGAACTGGGATTCTGTTCCAGAGTGTGGGAAGCCTCTGAGTTATGAATCTGTCCCTCCAGCATGTCCTATTCATGTTTGTGCTGAGGTTCAAATCTTTAGCTCTCATGGTTCTGGTGGATTTGGATTGTTTGTGGTGGAGCATGTCCATCAAATCCTGATTGGACATGGCCTTGTATGTCAGGCATAGGTCACCTGTAAGTAGGCGGGATGCTACTGAATAGAGCTGGAGTATCTTTAGTCTGGAAGCATATGACATATGTTGTAGACCCTTGATCCTCTTGGTGACGTACTTTTGGGGTCTCTCCAGCTGTTGCAAGTGCTGGGTGAGGTACATACCAAATGGGGCTTTGTATTCAATCATGGGCCTGATAAGGGAGGAGTATAGGGGTACAATGACCTCCTTTGATCTGGATGGAAAACCCTTCATGATAAGGTGGGCAAGATAGAAAGTCTTTCTAACCACTTTGGCAACATGGGTGTCAAACGAGAGGTCACTATCTACTTGGGTTGCTGTCTATGTGTTAGTTTATGGGTACTTTGTTCCTCCCAAAGGGGATGACTACACATCACTTGGCATTCAGTGTCATAGGTTCATAGGTTCATACTAGGCTATCTGCCCTAGGGCATTTATAAGCCTAGCCAGAGTGTGTGGCTTTCACCACCCCTTAGGATGAGAATACTATACCCATTAGTTTGCTGTGCCTCTGTCCAGCAGTGACACAGAGATGATTCCCGGGGTAAACCTACGATCTCCCATCCACTCGTCAAGATTTCTCTTGAACAGAGTCAGTGAGGGGCTCTGCCTCACATGGACTGGGATTCTGTTCCATAGTGTAGGGAGTCTCTGGGTGATGAATCTGTCCCTCCAGCACATCCTATTTATATCCGTGTTGAGGTTTAAGTCTCTTGCTCTCGTGGCTCTGGTGGATTTGGATTTTTGAGGTGGAGCATGTCCATTAATTCTGTGTTGGACATGGCCTTGTATGTCAGGCACAGATCACCTCTGAGCAGATGGTATGCGACTGAATAGAGCTGGAGTTTCTTCAGTCGGGCAGCGTATGACATATGTTTGAGCCCCTTTATCCTTTTGGTGAGGAACTTTTGGGGTCTTTCCAACTGCTGCAGGTGTCGGGTAAGGTACATTCCGAATGGGGTGTTGCACTCAATCATTGGTCTGATAAGTGAAGAGTACAGGGGTACAATGACCTCTCCTGATCTGGATGTGAATCCCTTCATGATCAGGTGGGCAATGTAGAAGGTCTTCCTAACCACTTTGGCAATGTGAGTGTCAAAAGAGAGGTTACTGTCAACTTGGGTCCCCAGGTCCCTGATAACTTCTTCCATGTTTAATGGATTACCACCTATGTGGTAATTAGGGGTTACCTTGTTTTTCCCAAAGGGTATGACTATACATTTTTGGGCATTTAGCTTAAGGCCATGGCTCTGGCACCAGTTATCCATTTCTATGAGACCTCTCTGGAGGATGTCTGTGTCTGATGGAGTGTCAATTATGGCGCCCAGTTTGCAGTCATCTGCAAATTTTGTCAGCCACAATCCCCTATGTTTGCCTGCACTTCAGAAAAATAAATGCCGAACAAGAGGGGCCCAGGACTGAGCCCTGTGGGACACCCTCGTGACCGGCTTAGAGTCTGACATGGCACCAGCAACTCTAACCCTGTGGGTTCTGTCCTTGAGCCAGTTTGCAACCCATCTTGTGACATATGGGTTTACATCTAAGCTGGTGAGCTTTTCTATGATGCCCGAGTGGGGTATTGTGTTGAACGCTTTTGCTAGGTCAAGGTAGGCTGTGTGAACTGCCTTACCCTCATCAATGGCCTTAGTGACTGTTTAGAAAAAGTCGACCAAGTTCAAGAGGCAGGATCTGCCCTTGACAAAGCCAAATTGGGTAGGATCCAGTGTCTGTAGGTCCCCAATGTCTTTATTTATGAGTTCCATTATGATCCTCTCCATAGCTTTGCAGACAAGGCTCATCAAGCTTATGGGGCGGTAATTTCTGGGGTCTGTAGAAGCACCGCCTTTGTGGAGTGGGACCACAGTTGCCATACGCCATTCTTTGGGTACGTATCCTGTAGTAAGGCTAAGATTAAACAGCAGCCTTATGTGAGGGTTTAGTTCCTCATTGAGTTAGTGTAGCACACAGCCGGGGACACCATCCGGTCCCATTGATGCTGTGTTTTTTGCTTTAGAGAGAGCAGCTCTCACCTGGGCATCTGAGATGTTTGGGAGCCTAGACTCTGGTGGGATAGATATTTCTCCTTTTGGGGGGGAGGGAGGGGAGAAATTTGCACTGAACCTGTCTGCCAGTATGTTGGCAATGTCTGTGGGTTCAGTGATTTTTGTATCATTTTGGACTAATTCTGAGCATATCTGGGAGTTTCCACCCAGGTTTCTAACATAGCTAAAGAAGGCCTTATGATTGTCTTTTGTGTCTTTAGCGAATTTTCTCTCAAAGTTGGCCTTGGATGATTTTATGAGTGATCGTAGTTATTTGCTAGTATTGATCAGAGATGCCTTCCCTTTTAGGGATTTTGCTCTGTCATGTAGTAGCTTTCTCCTCTTGTTGTAGAGTTTGTTTATGGCTGGGGTCCACCAGACCGGGCGCTTGCCATTGGTGGAAAGGGTCTTGATTTTATTAGGGATTGCTTGATCCATACATTCCTGGAGGTGCTCGTAGAAGGCATTTTTAAGGGTTTCAGCAGCGTGGGTTGTGGTTTCCACTGGCTCGGGGGCCTTGAAGGATACCACTCCAGTCTTAAGAAGTGTGAAGTTTGCTTTTGAGAAGTTCTTCACTGTGGTCTTTTTTGCTGGGGTTGGGGGCGGGATGTGGATCTCCAGTGAGATTAGTTTATGGTCTGATCTCACCAATGAGGGATATACTTCCGGTGTGGAGCATTTTGTCCCCATGTTTGTGATGATCAGGTCTAGTATATTATCTCCTCTTGTGGGAATGGTGACTAGTTGTTCCATAGCATTTGAGTTTATGAACTCCAGGAACCTTTGGGCTAGGGTGTTGGGGCTTGAGTAATGTTCCCAGTCTATGTTTGGGTAGTTGAAGTCACCCAATATGATGGTGTTTGGAGAGACATTCATACTCTCCAGTGTCTTCAGGAAGGCTGTGTGGGTTTCCTGAGTTTGAGAGGGTGGTCTGTAGCATGCTACAAACCAGGCCATGATTCCAGCATCAGTTATCTGTGTCTGTGAGGGCATTCTGTAGGATGTGTGTGTTGGCTGATGTATTCACTATGGTGCCTAGTTTGCAGTCATCTGCAAACTTTGTCAGCCACAACCCTCCTATGTTTGCTTTCACATCTGAAAAGTAAATGCCAAATAAGAGGGGTCCCAGGACAGATCCTTGTGGGACACCACTTGTGACTGGCTTTGAATCTGACAAGGCACCTGCAATGTTGACTTTATGGGTTCTGTTTTTTAGCCAGTTTGCAACCTATCTTGTGACATATGGATTTATATTTAAGCTGTTGAGCTTGTCTATGATGCCTGAGTGGGGTATTGTGTCAAAGTCCTTAGCCAAGTGCAGGTAGTCTGTGTGGACTGCTTAGCCCTCATCAATGGCCCTACTGACAGTTTCAAAATAGTCAACTAGGTTCAAAAGGCAGGATCTGCCCTTTACAAAGCTGAAATGGGTGGGATCAAGAGTCTGTAGGTCACCAATGTCTCCGTTAATGATCTCCATAATGATTCTTCCCATAGCTTTGCAGACAAGGCTGGTGAAGCTTATGGGGCGGTAGTTCCCAGGGTCTGTGGAGGCACCTCCTTTGTGGAGTGGGACCACTGTTGCTGTACGCCAGTGTTCAGGTACATATCCTGTAGCAAGGCTAAGGTTAAATCGCATTGTTATATACGGGTTTATCTCCTCTTGGAGTTCACGTAGCATGCAACTGGGGATACCATCAGGTCCCATTGATGCTGTGTTCTTTTCTTTGCTGAGGGCGGCTCTCACCTGGACATCTGAGATGACAGTGAGGTTACATTCAGCTGTGATAACTATCTTCTTTTGGGGGTGAAGGAGGGTAGAAAATTGCACTGAACCTGTCTGCCAGAATGTTGGCAATATCTGTGGGTTCAGTGAAAGTTTTGTCATTGTGTACCAACTCTGAGCATATCTGGGGGTTCCCACCCAGGTTTCTGACATAACTGAAGAAGGCATTGTGGTTATCTTTATTGTCTTTGGCAATTTTTTCTCAAAGTTGGCCTTGGATGTTTTTCAGAGAGAATGTAGCTTTTTACTAGTGCTGATCACAGCTGCCTCCCCTTTAGGAGATTTAGCTCTGTCTTGCATTAGTTTCCTTCTTTTGTTATACAGTTCGTTTATGGCTGGGGTACACGACACAGGCCACTTTCCCTTGTTGGAGAGTGTCTTGGTTTTATTTGGGATTGCATGGTCCATGCTTTCTTGGAGATGTCTGTAGAAAGCATTTGTGAAGGAGTCAGCATTGTGTGTTGTGGTTTCCACTGGCCCAGTGGGCTTAAATGATACCATCTCAGTCTGAATAAGTGTGAAGTCGGCTTTTGACAAGTTTGTCACTATACTCTTTGTATTATACTAGCACCGACACAGTTTGAGAAAAGTTCCCAGAATCCATACAACAAAATTGACATGAAAAATGTAACATTTCCACAAGAGGGTAAGCATACTGGATGTGATAATCAGCAATATGTGTACTGGATGGCAAGATGAGAAGTGTATCCCTCACTGGTAAGACCAGACCATACAGTAATCACACTGTAATTACACATCCCGACCCCAGTCCCTGGCCAGAATACCACAGTGAAACACATGTGTAAAGCATAGCTTGCACCCCTACAAACCGATGTGGAATCCATGAAAGGCCCTGTGCAAGTTCAGAATATGGGACACACCGCAGAAAATGTTATACAGGCATTCCATGAACAGAGCTACATGAAAAGAGACATAGATGAGCTGTCCTATCCAATTACGTATTTCAGGCTGGTATGACACTGACCATTTGCAGCATCCTACCCTCACCATGAATGATGCCACAGTACAAACACAGAATGATCAGCTTTAACAAGTGGCACAATTACTGGTGTCATTCCAAGGGGATCCAATGTCTGTCTGCTTGGGATGTCATGCTTGACAAGCCATGCTGCTGTTCCAGGGATGGCTTGCACCTGTTACCCGTGGGTGTCTGTATATTGCCTAAGGCTTTTGCAACCTCCATAGAGCCTTCTGTAGGCAAGGCTGAAAAGACTAACCCACCACTCTAGAAAACATAACTGGAAAGAAACAGAAGGGTAATGCTGATCAATGCCAGATGTGTAAACCTCAATATGCATGCTCCTGAGGCCCATCCCAGTATGGAGAACATCGATGTCTGTCCAGTGATAGAAACCTGCTGCAAGCCTCCTGACAGCACACCAGCACTACCAGGTAATACCACATATCATGTGTTATGGCCCCAAAACCTGGAACAAAACATAAAAGGAGGGTGAGTATCCATATTCAGCACAGACACACATACGTCCAGTTAACTGACAATGCTTAAGTCATTGGAGTCCACCCATGTGCAAATAACCGTAGGCAAGACTGCTGTACAGTCTGTAGCATGCTACAGACCACACTCTCACACACAGGAACCCCACCCAGCTGTCCTGAAGACAGTGGACAGTATGAATGTACCACCAAATACAAAACAAGGTACACACAAATTACCACATAGGTGGTAAACCATTATGTATAGAAGGAGTAATCAGGGACCTAGTGACACAAGTGGACAGTAACCTGTTATGTGACAGTCACATTGCCAATTTGGCTAGGAAGACTGTCTATATTGGACACCGTATCATGAAAGGATTCACATCTACGTCAACAGAGGTCATTGTGCCCCTATACTGTTCTCTTATCAGACCCATAATCTAGTACAATGCCTCATTTGGGATGTACATTACCTGGCACCTGCAGCAGTTAGAAAAACCTCAAAGGTACCTCACCAACAGGTATAAAGGGTCTCAAATATATGTCATATGCTGCCTGGCTGTAGACACCACAGCTGAATGCAGTCACATACTGCCTACACAGAGGCATTGTATGTCTGTTGTACAAGTCCATGTCCAACACAGAAGTGATGTACATGCTCCACCCCAGAAAACTAAAAGCCATCGGAGCTGTGTGAGTGAGAGATGTCAACCTCAACACATAATGAAATAGGATGTGCTGGAGGGACAGATACATAACCCAGAGGCTCTCCACACCCTGGAACAGAATCCCACTACATGTTAGGCAGAGCCCCTCACTGACACTCTTCAACAGGAATCTTGCAAAATGGATGGATAATTGTAGATGTACACTGGGGGTCTTTACTGTGTCATGTCCAGACAGAGGCACAGCTAAGTAAATCATTAATGGCCATACTATTCACATAGCAAGGGGTGGCAAAAGCCACACATACTCTGGCTAGGCTTACAAATGCCCTAGGGTGGATAGCCTAGTATGAACCTATGAACCTATGATGATACAAATTGTACAGGACACTAAGGATAATCCCAAGGCTGCTGCAACTGATGGTAGGAAGCGTTTTGGGAATTCACAGATATGCTCTGGATCACACAAATATTACAAACAACATACCAAACACACAGACGTATTGCCAACATACAACCTGACAGGTGCAGTGCAAACCCCCCCCCATAATGCAAAATATCTTTCACAGCAGACTGCTGCTTCCCTGACATTATGTCAGCCTTACCACAGGATATGTACCCAAAGAGCAGTGTACAACAACAGTGGTCATTCTCAACAAAGGTGTTGCCTGAATGAATACTAAAAATAACCACCACAGAATCCTGAGAAGCTTGGTCTGCACAGCTATGGAAAGGATCAGCATGTACCGCAGACAGAAAGATATTGGGGATCTACTGACACCGGACCATACCCAGTGTGGCTTTCTTAAGTGCAGAGCCTGCCCCTAAACATGTTTGACTCATTTGAAACAGTCATTAAGGTCACTGATGAGGGCAATGTGGTCCACACAGCGTAGCTGGACCTTGCAAAGCCTTCCATAAAATACCCTACGTGTGCAATATAGATATACTCACCAGCTTAAATATACACCCCTATGTCACTAGAGGGGTTGCAAACCAGACCAAGGACAGAACTGACATGGTCAGACATGCTGCAGCCATGTCAGACTACAAACCAGATATAACAGGCATCCCACAAAGCTTGGTCCTGGGACCTTCCTCGTTTGGTATATATGTCCCATAGGTACAGGCCAACATGGAAGGACTGTGCCTGAACATGTTTGCAGAGGACTACAAACTGCCCAACATATCTGACACTCCAGCTGACACAAGCATCCCACAAAAGGGCCACATAGAAACAGACAACTGGTGCCATAGCTATGTCAGCAAGTTAAATGGAGGAAACTGTATAGTCAACCCCTGTGGATATACAGTAAGTGACCAACAATTACCACATAGGTGTTAACCCATTACATACTTATCATGTAATGAGAGACCTGGGGACACAAGGTGATAGATATGCTGCATTTGACAAACATGTGGCTGTAGTGTTAACAGAAACAATCCATATACCAACCTAATCATGCAGGTTATGAGATCTAGATAAGGGGAGGTCATTGTGGGTCTGCAGTTATCCTTCATCAGCGTTACAATTGACTACAACAGCCCCTGTGGGGTGTACCTCAGCAGACACCTCCATCAACTGTAAAGTCCACAACAGTACCTCACCAGGAGTATCAAAGAGCTTGAACAGATGTCATGTGTTGCCTGATTAAACAGACTGCAACTCCACACACTGCCATGCTGGCCACCCAGAGGCAAGCTGTGCCTGATGTGTAAAGCCATGTCCAAGGTGGAATCAATGAACATGCTGCACCTTGTACAATCTGAATGGCAGTGAGCTATGCACATGAGGGACCTGAACCCCAGCACTGACATACATAGGACAAGCTCTACTGCATTATCCATAACACAGAAGCCACCCCCACGCATGAGTAAACTCCCAGTACAGGTTATCCATAGAGTCACTCATTGATTCTCCTCAAGAGGAATCTTAATGAGTGGATGGGAGATGGTAGGTTTACCCTGGGTATCACTGTTATGTCATGGGTAGACAGAGGCACAGTATACTAACCATGACATATGTCATGGCAAACTACACTTACAATGTGTGTTGAAGGACAAACACTCTCTGACTAGCATTAGAAATGGCATAGGGCACATCGGTAGTGTTTGCCAATGTACACCTATGTTGTAGAATACACTACTGATGTTGAACGAGGCTGTTGTAAGTAGTTAATATCTGAACATAATGCAACATGGTCAGATGTGCACAACTGGACCCTAACCAGGCTGTTGTGCTCACTATGGAAATGTAAAGCAGTGATAGGACTAAAGCCCAGGATACTGTCCACAACAGTGAAAGTACTGAACCAGTACACTATACAGTACTACAGTGTTAGGTCAGTATGAACGGATGTTGACAACTGTATGCAAAGTATCCCATGCAAACCCTGCAGGCACAGTATAATCCCTGTTGTGTTCACACAAAAAGCAGTTGGACAGTAACTACACAACATGACACACAACACACAACCATAAACAGGAGATATTTGTTGAAATTCACACTCATCCACAAATGTGATGGGCTGCAGAGTTCAACATATGGAAAGCTCACACTGGGCATGCTCACACACTTTGATAAATGAGACATCTTTCACACAACATGCCATGGGAAGGCTGAACTGGGCATGCTCACACACTTAGTCCAAATATCAGTTTAGAATTTGGCCACACATATCTGGTATATGTACGTGTTATTCCAGGAACCAACAACATTATAGCAATCTGCACAGTGCTCACACTTAAATGACTACAGAGACATGCATGATATAGTGGATTCCCCCCATATGCAAACATCTTCCACAGATACACAAGTTGTTCATACAAACAGGGAATGCTATGGCAATAAAGACCTGCAAACACTGCTATCAGCACCAAATAATGTGCATCTGACAATTAAACATATGGGTGTAGAGGTCAACACTAGGCTGTTTGCCCTAGTGAATGACAGCTTATCCAGAGTGTGTGTGTGGGTGATTGGGGTTGGTCTGTGTGCAAGTCTGTGTGAGGGAAATGTCCCTTTTAGCAACTGGGAAAACACACCACAAGATGCTCATTCCCCTTTCTAAACACTGATGATGTCAACACCCTATAAGTACATCAGGAGAAAGTAAACCTCCCAGTAATCCGAATAGTGTGCTCTGCTAATGCATCCGTCTCTAGTGTCATAACATAGTTAGGTAGGGGTTTGAATTCAGCAAGTGGCAAGTGTGTGTGAAGGGGGGTTAGTATGTGTGTAAATGTGTATGAAAGGAACATCCCTTTGGCAACTGGGAAAACACACCACAGGATGCTCATTCCCCTTTCTAAACACTGATGATGTCAGCACCCTATAAGTATATCAGGAGAAAGGAAATCTCCCAATAATCCGAATAGCGCGCTCTGCTAATGTGTCTGTCTCTAGTGTCATAACATAGTTAGGTAGGGGTTTGAATCCAGCAAGTGTGTGTGAAGGGGGTTAGTAAGTGTGTATGAAAAGAACATCCCTTTTGGCAACTGTGAAAACACACCACAGGATGCTCATTCCCCTTTCTAAACACTGATGATGTCAGCACCCTATAAGTATATCAGGAGAAAGGAAATCTCCCAGTAATCCGAATAGCGTGCTCTGCTAATGTGTCCGTCTCTAGTGTCATAACATAGTTAGGTAGGGGTTTGAGTCCAGCAAGTGTGTGTGAAGGGGGGTTAGTAAGTGTGTATGAAAGGAACATCCCTTTTGGCAACTGTGAAAACACACCACAGGATGCTCATTACCCTTTCTAAACACTGATGATGTCAGCACCCTACAAGTATATCAGGAGAAAGGAAATCTCCCAGTAATCTGGATAGCGCGCTCTGCTAATGCGTCCTTCTTGAGTGTCATAACATAGTTAGGTAGGGGTTTGAATCCAGCAAGTGTGTGTGAAGGGGGGTTAGTAAGTGTGTATGAAAAGAACATCCCTTTTGGCAACTGGGAAAACACACTACAGGATGCACATACCCCTTTCTAAACAATAGCACAATTATTTATGGCTTTTGATTCCAGACATGTCACGTGTGTTTTGCTCACACAGAATGCCCATGTGTGCAGGTTGTTGCTCACAATAATGCATGACATCGATTGAACCAGTTATGGCAATGCACACATGATGTATGTGTGTGCCAAATACACATATGTACCTGTGACCTTCAATAGTTACCATGTGTGATGCCTGCCACATGTGAATACATGGTATTTGCACTGGGTAACATTATGACTGTGGTCTTCTGTGCAGGTGCTGCATGTGGGATGTGTATATACAGTGTGAGATGTAGATGCTATCAACCTAGCAGTGAGGGATACACACCTGGTCTGGGGCATATAGTCTACATGTTGTTGATGAACAGGTGCTGCATGTTTTCACCTGTTGTGGGAGTGTTAAGAAGTTGTTCCATAGCAATGCAGTGACTGCATGCTAAGAACCTTTCAGCTAGGGTGTTGTAGCTACAGTAATTCATTACCATTCAGTAATATGTCAGCATTCCTGGTGAGGGTATGATGCCAACCAAGGTCAGGGTTCTACCAGCCTGTGCCACTTGCTCAGTGAGCCCTTCCATGTTCCCTATCATGTATTCCAGTGAGGGACATCACAGGTCAGCTGTAGTGGCATGGACAATGACTGAGTCATATGTGTCCATGCATCTGACTGACCTGTATGCTTGTGTTATGTGGTGGACCATAGTGCCCCATGAGCATATCACTGTGACCTTCATCTTATCCAGCCTGGTGAGTGTGACCTCACTGTACCGGACAATAAAAGTACCTAACACAACTGTAGCAGGAGTGTTGTATAGCTGTACAGACTGTGCTTGTTTGGCACACAGGATTTGTGTGCTATGTGTTATGCGTGCTGTGTTCAGGCCTAACGTATGCCTGTGTGCCAGCTGCAGAGGTGTCTGCCACTCAGGCAGGATGCCATTCTTAGGCTCCACGTATGGCCCAGTGTGTTCCCATGCTTGTATTGCTGTCAGTGTAGGTCTACATCAGACTGGTATTGTAGTCACTGTAGTATTTCATGCCACCTGACAGGTTATGCCAGTACTGGGTTCAGAGTGCTTAGTCCACAGTTTGGCTATGTGTTTCCATCTCATACATGTGTTGTACATCCATGGGTAGGGGATAGGGTTGACTGTGTACATGTGGCAGCTGTGACATTACTACATGACTCACATATTCCACAACTGTACCATAGAGGTGACTGACAACTGACCTTTGCACATGCTACCATAGTATTGAGATTGCATTGGTGATTAACAGCACATAGGGCCAATGGTGAACAAGATACATAGGTTCATAGGTTCATACTAGGCTATCTGCCCTAGGGCATTTATAAACCTAGCCAGAATGTGTGTGGCTTTCACCATGCATTGTAAATCTATCTTGCTATGCCCTTTTCCAAGGTTAGTATACTGTGCCTCTGTCTAACAGTGACACATAAGTGATACCCAGGGTAAACCTACGATGTCCCATCCAGTCATTAATATTCCTCTTGAAGACAGTCAATGAGTGACTCTGCCTAACCTGTATTTGGATAATATTCCAGAGTGAAGGGAGCCTCTGAGTTATGAATGTGTCCCTCCAGCATGTCCTATGTATATCACTCCTGAGGTTCAAGTCTTTCCAGCGTGTAGCTTGATGGGATTTGGATATTCTGAGGTGCAGCATGACCATTAAGTCAGGGTTTGACATGGCTTTATATGTCAGGCACAGATTGCCTATGAAGAGGCAGTATGCCACTGAGTAGAGCTGCTGTTTCTTTAACCAGTCAGTATGTGGCATCTGTTTGAGCCCTTTGATCCTCTTGTTGAGGTACTTTTGGGGTCTTTCCAGTTGCTGCAGGTGTCTGGTAAGGTGCATGCCAACAGGGGCATTGTAGTCAATTATGGGCCTGATGAGGGATGAGTAAAGAGGCACAATGTCCTCCCCTGATCTACATGTGAATCCCTTCATGATGAGGTGGCCTATATAAAATGTTTTTCTAACCACTCTGGCCATGTGGTTGTCAAATGAGAGAATGCTATCAACTTGTGTACCCCAAGGTCCATAATTCCTTCTTCTGTACTTAATGGATTAACACCTATGTGGTACTTTGTGGTCACTTTGTTTTTGCCAAAGGGGATGACTATACACCTTTTGGCATTCAGCTTGAGGCCATGGCTCTGGCACAAGTCGTCTGTTTCTAAGAGGCCCTTTTGGAGGATGCTTGTGTTGGCTGGAGAGTTGATTATGGCGTCCAGTTTGCAGTCATCTGCAACTTGCTCAGCCACAGTCCTTCCATGTTGGCCTGTACCTCTGATAAATATATACTGAACAAGACAGATCCCAGGGCTGAGCCTTGTGGGACACCACTTGTAACTGGTTTTGAGGCTGACATGGCTCCAGCAATTCTAACCATGTGTGTTCTGCCCTTGAGCCACTGTGCAATATCTGTAGTGACATAGGGGTTAATATGTACACTGGTGAGCTTCCCTAGAATGCCCAAGTGGGGTATTGTATCAAAGGCTTTTGCAAGGTCCAGGTAGGCTGTGTAGACCACCTTCCCCTTGACAATGGCCTTGGTGACTGTTTCAAAGAAATCAAACAGGTTTGAGAGGCAGGATCTGCCATTAACAAAGCCAAACTGGGTATGATGCAGTGTCTGTAGGTCCCAAATATCTATATTTATGAGGTTCATGATGATCCTTGCCATAGCTTTGCAGACCAAGCTATTCAGACTTATGGGGCGATAGTGTCCAGGATCCGTTAAGGCACCACCTAAATGTAGAGGGACCACTGTTGCTGTACGCCACTCTTTGGCCACATATCATGTAGTAAGGCTGGGATTGAACAGTAGTGTTATGTCTGGGTGTAGCTCTTCTTGGAGTTCATGTAGGACACAGTCCGGGACACAGTCTGGTCCCATTGATGCAGTGTTTATTGCTTTGGAGAGGGCAGCTCTTACCTGAGCATCTGAGATGTCAGGGGGGGCAGCACTCTGCTGGGATAAATATTTGCCCTTTCGGTGTGGAGGGGTGGAGAAGTTAGCAGTGAACCTGTCCGCTAGGATGTTGGCAATGTCTGTGTGTTTGGTATTTCTTTTGACATTTTGGACTACCTCTGAGCATATCTGGGAATTACCACCCAGGTTCCTAACATAACTAAAGAAAGCCTTGTGATTATCCTTAGTGTCTTGTGGAATTTTCTCTCAAAGATGGCCTTAGACAATCTTATGAGTGCCTGTAGTTTTCTTCTAATACTCATCAGTGATGCCTTCACATTTTGGGAGTTTGTTGTATCATTTAGTAGCTTCATCCTTCTATTGTATAGTTTGTTTATGGCTGTTGTCCACCACACAGGACGTCTGCCTTTGGAGGATTGGGTCTTGCTTTTATTTGGGATTGCATGATCCATGCATTCCTGAAGGTGTCCATAGAATGCCTTTATACAGGTATCTGCAGTCTGGTCCATATTTTCAACAGGCCTGTGGGCTTTGAAGGTTTCCACATCATTTATGAGGAGTGTGAACTTGCTTTACAAAAGTTGTTGACTGTATTCTTCTGTGCAGGGGGTGGGCTTGGGATGTGAATATCCACTGAGATTAGTTTATGGTCTGATCTTACCAGTGAGGGATACACTTCTGGTCTGGAGCATAGAGTCCCCATGTCGGTGATGATCATGTTCAGTATGTTTTCCCCTCTTGTGTGAGTGGTAACAAGTTGTTCCATAGCATTTTAGTATATAAATTCTAGTAATCTTTGGGCTAGGGTGTTGGAGCTACAGTCATGCTCCCAGTCTATGTTTGGGTAGTTTAACTCACCCAATATAATGGTGTATGGACAGACCTACATATTTCCAACTGTTTTCAGGAAGGCCAAGTGCGGTTCTTGTGTTTGGGAGGGTGGTCTGTAGCAGGCTATAACCTGGAAGGCAGTTTTACCCATTGTTACTTGCATATGGATAGTCTCTGATGTTTGGTGCTTTGCCACCAACCTGGAGGTGTGGGTATCTTGGATGAATATCAATACACCCCCTCCTTTTGTGGTTTTGTGCAAGTTTTGGGCCTGAAAAGCATGGTATGAGGTATAACTTGGTAGTGCTGGGGTGCTGTTAGTAGCCCTGAATCCGGTATCTGTTACTGCACAGATAGCGATGTTCTCCATGCTGAGGAATGTTTTGAGTGTGTGCATCATCAGGTTTAGAGTCCTGCAGTGGCATATATGACTGCTCACATGGACAGATGCCAGGTAAGTCATATGCAAAGTGTCACAGGCAACGTACATATGAACAGGAGAAACAGTGACATTCTGTCAAGTGAGACATGAACATACATATAGTAAGCTATGCAGATGTCACTAGGAGTCCACAGAAGCTGTGTAACTCTGCATGGCAGGTCGGATCAGTATTCCAGGGTAACTGCAAGGAAACATGCATGCAAACATAGCTACTGTAAGCAGGGCTGCATGCAGTCCATTGTACAACAAACAAGCTGTACCACTTTCAGTAGGTAACACTGCAAATGCCCACCAGCTGACATATGAATACCTATGTCACCAAAGGTGATACAAACCAGACCACTGACAGAAATGACATGGCCAGACATGCTGCATCCCACACGAACACATATCACAAGCAACACAGACCTGACAAAGTCAGTGTTCTTAACAGGCACAGCCCATAAGGCCAAACACAATGCGTGACACACCTATAATAGGTGATGCCATAGTCAGACACACTGACGTCCCACTCTCCAGACTGAGCAAGGTGAGGGTCACATTTAGCTACCTGTCAGGTGATAGAATGTGCCACATAACACAAGCACTCAGGTCACTCCACAGCAAGTACAAGTATGAGGCAGTCATTGTCCATGCTGGTGTGAACAACCTGAGACTTACCTCCCTGGACCACATGAAAAGAGACACAGAGGAGCTCTTACATCACCCTCTCAAACTCAGGAATCCCACACAGCCTTCATGAAGACACAGGAGAGTATAGATTTCTCTGCAAACACCATCATACTGGGTGACTTCAACTACCCAAACATAGACTGTGAACATTACTCAAGCCACAATACCCAAGCTCTAAGGTTCCCATAGTTCAGAAACTCTTTAGCTATGGAACAAGTAGTCAACATTCCCACAAGAGGGGAAAATATACTAGACCTGATCATCACAAACATGAGTACAAAATGCTCACCACTTGAAGTATATCCATCATTGTTGCAATCGAACCATATACTAATCACACTGGAGTACTGGATCCCCCACATATGCAAACATCAAACACATCTATGTGTGTGAAATGCCCCTATTAGCAACTGTGAAAGTACACTACAGGATGCAGATTCCCCTTTCGAAACACTGATGATGTCAGCACTCTATAACTATATTACCTGAAGTAAAGTTCCCCAGTAATTCGTATAGCGCGCTTTGCTAATGCGTCTGTCTCTAGTGTCATAACATAGTTAGGTAGGGGTTTGAATCCTGCAAAGGGAATGTGTGTGAGTGGGGTTTGTGTGTGTGCATAATGCTGTGAGGGAAAAGTGCCTTTTGCCAACTGGGAGAACACACTACAGGGTGCACATCCCTCTTCCTAAACACAGATGATGTCAGCACCCTCTAAGTACAGCATTAGAAAGGATTTCTCCCACTAATGCAAATAGCGCACTCTGCTAATGTGTCTGTCTCTAGTGTCATAACATAGGTAGGGGTTTGATTCTTGCAAATGGAAAGTATGTTTTTGGGGTTAGTGTGTGTGCACAATGCTGGGGGTGGGATGTGGCTTTTGCCAACTGGGGCTACGCACTGCAGGGTGCACATTTCCCTTAACAAACAGTGATGTTGACAGCACCCTATACAAACAACATGACAACAGACAACTGCCAGTACTCAGTATAGTGCTACATGCTACTGTAACACGCACATGTACCAGAACATACCTAGATAGTGTTTTGAAACCTGAATGTGGCAAGTGTGTGGATGTGGGATGTTTCTGTGTGTGCATTTCTGTATGGAAAACATGTTGAATGTGGCGATCATGGAACCACAGTACCTGATGCACATTACACTTTTAAACTAATGAGGTTGCCTGCACCCTGTGAGTACAGGTAGAGAAGAGGAAATAGGTAGTAATCCAAATAGTGCACTTTTCAAATTTGTACCTGTCATGTGTCGACAGCTACTTATGTAGGGTAATACATCATGGAAATGGCAGGTGAGCATGTGCATGTGTGGGGGTAGCAGGGTGTGTGTAAATGCATGTGTGACAGAACAGATACATATAGCTGAATCTACAATACAGCACATGATGCACATTCCCATAGTCAATAATAGCATGTGATGGTGTGCAGCTGGTACACTTTGGTAAGTAGTATGGGTGCAGATAACAATTCAGGACATTCATACAGTTACTGCAGCAGGAATGCTGGGATATACACACAATCATAGTGGAACAATGAACAGTTACCAACATGTTACTACTTATACACATCTATGTAGTCACCCTGTGCATCAGCAACGTGTTTACCTTTTCCTGCACTGATGTTGTAGTATGCAGGAGGTGGCACAGTGTCATCATATGCACAGGGTGTGGGTTAGGTATGCCCAAGCCAGCCACTGGTACCACCAATTGACATGTGTGTGTATGTGTGTTTGTGAGGGGCAGCAGTACAGGGTGGACCAGTGTTGGTGCAGTGTGTGTGTGTATGTGTTTGTCCTAGGTGTTAAATTTCTGCATGTGTGTAAGCACGCACACAGTCCCACATAATGGCTGCCATGTACAGGGTTTTGTGGACAGCCACAGACTGCACCTGTCAGGTCATCCAGATCAGTGTCTGTGGGCATGGACACGGTACCTGTGCCTGGCAGGGGTGCTACGGACCGTACCCGGTACTAATCCAGACTGGGTACTGTCATCGGAAGTGGTGTGTGTTGACTGGAAACAGTTCCCTGTTGGGACCGTCCAGAGCCACGTGCACGTGGTCTCCTGGGGCATCCTGATGACAGCACTGACCCAGCATTGCTGGGGCTGCTGCTGGCACTTGAGGTGCGTGAGTGGGCCTGTTGTCGTCTGCGGCGACTGCCAGCTGATGCTGTTGCCAGCATACGGCCACGTCAACGCCACAAACTCACACCATCGCCCTGGCCCATGGACATCTGGTTGTGGAGCAGCTGTTGTATGTCCCCACAACGTCTGTCAACGACATCTGTGAAATTATGAATAGCATTCGCAATGTCACGCATGCCGTCTGTCATGGCTGTGCATCATGCTGTCAGCTCCCTCAGACCCTGTCTGGTGTACCTTTCCATATGCGCCTGTGCCTGCATAACAGTCCAAAACATAGCGGAGGTTGACATACCTCCTTGGGCACGTCGGACAGAGGCAGTACGGCCAGGGATGCCCCACGAGAACCCATGGGCGACTGTCTGCGTGGTACCATTGGAGGACCCTGCTCATGGCTGCTTTGTGGGGATGCATGTACCACAGGTACGACATTACCCTGATCTATGCCCAATGCATACTGTCCATCACCTAGGGACAATGGTGACAAAGGATGTACCGGCAGGATGACTGTGCGCATTGAAGGGGTTGACAGCTGTGTACTGTCAATTGGCTGACCAATGGCAGACCCAGACACACCTTCCTGCACCATTACAGACATTTCCTCATCATCAGTACATGGGGCACAAGATTCAGGTTCCCTGCTGCAGGTCACCAGAGCAGCACCAGAACCTGCGGGAGGAAAACAGGAAACACAGATTACAGTCTCAAGACATATTTTACGGTGATGCACTTCAATACAAATGCACACATGCACTCATGGACACACACACACATGCACACATGGGCACAGGCATATTTGCACACATGCACACCCCACAGTACACACACACATCAGTACTGAGCTACACTACTCTTACTAGTATTATAAATAGTTTTTCAGGTATTGATAAACACACTCACCAGCATGTATGGCCTGCCTCGGTGGTAGATGGGAGGGACCTGGAAATATGAAGAAAGTAATGTCAGTGGGCACGAGTGCGCCATTGTTTTTGCATATGATACAGTACAGTAGTACACCAGTTGCCTTATACACATCAGCTGCTCATAATGCCAGTATCACACATGCACAATTACATATCATGGTGACAGATACATACCACATACACACCTTATGCATGCATGAAGTAACAGTGTACAAAACAGTCATGTGTACATATGGCATCTTACCTGCATGCTCAGTGTCTTGCTGCTGTGTGGATCCAACCTCCATCATGATGCAAGTCTGATGCTGTTGTTGTTCTGGGGCTGGATCCACAACACTTAGCAGTAGCCCCTCCTGTCTGGTGAGGGGGGGATGTGTGGCCACCCCCCCCACCTGTGGCAACCTGTTGCCTGCGGATATCTGCAGCATGCTGGTGGACATTTCTAATCAAATCACTGCAGTGATGTCTCACCTGCTCATATGTCCTATCATGCATGCCAACATCATTTATCCTGCTGACAAGGTTTTGCCACAGTGCAGACCTCTCCTGCTGATTCTGGGTGGTGCGTGAAAACAGGATGGCATAGTCACGCACCAGGCTCTGGTGGATAACTTCGTCCTCTACAGCACTGTAAGCAGGGTTCCTTTTTGGAGCCATATCTCCCTGGAAAAGTACACAAACAGGATATCAGCAGAGTATGTCAGCAATATATGGTACACATTCTATACATGAAATTAAATTGTAGTTATTACTGCTTGGTTGTAACTTGCTTAGAGTGTAGCTATCATTCTAAGTCTTTTGGATTAAGCACTTGGCCTTCAGACCAGTTGTTTTATATTAGGAAGGTTTGTGGCAAGCACTGTGGTGGCAGGACAGGTAGCTTTCATCCTACTAAGTTGGGAACTGCTGATTGACAGCCCAGTGTGCAAGTGTATTAATTCTGGTATAAGCAGTTGGGCTTCAGGCCAGTTATTTAACATTAACAAGGTTTATGATCTGCACTCTTGTGTGAGAATAGGCTGTACTCTGCCATTCTGAGCTGGGAACTTCTGGTTTAAGGTTTATAGTGCCTGCATATTTCAACTGTATCTTACTGACATTGGTACACCTTGTTTGCTGTAGCATACACTACATCCAAGCCTCCTGAATCTAGCTTTGTTTATATGCTTGTTGTTTGTTAGCTTGTTATTTCACTGGTATGCTAATTCCACATAATACATGGCTTCTCAGCACTTCTGTGGATCACTACTGATATCTGCATTGCTTACTGTACTTATTTCCTTGTTACACTTGAAAGAAAGTGACTGCTTGTCGTTTTTGCATTTAGTTAATTGTAACACATTGCACTTAAGTTACCTGGCACTTGCTCACTGAAGCTATTATATAAGTCAGCAGTAAAAATTAATATCAGTACACCCTCACTCCCCACTGGCCCTTGTTTTCAATTATTACGGAATTCACAATAGTATTCTAGCATGTCCAAAGGTCAGTTGTCAATCTCCTCTCCAGTCCAGCTGGTGAGTGTGGTAATCCAGAGGCAATGTTATAACAGCCTCATGTACACAGACAACCCCCTCCTCCTACCAACAAATTCAAACACATGTGAGTGATGCAACCATATACCAAACTGGAGGCTATGCTCTCTCTACTCCATACTGCCATAACCAGTCAGGAGGAGAAGGAAACCACACTCACTACAATTCCAGTCTCACATAGACCTACCACGACAGCAAAACAAACACATAATCACACAAAAACATACTCGGAGGCTCAAAATAAAGATCTGCCTAAGCAGCAGAGACCTCCAAAGCAGACACCCAAACAACCGCTACCCCAAAACAAAACACGTGCAACACATATCTCACAAAGCCAATGTGCTGAACACTCACAGCCCTTAACAGTAAACAACACACCTCATACACTTGTAATAGGTTACTCGATCATCAGGCACACTGACGTCACGTTCACCAGGCTGAACAAGGAGAGGGTCACAGTGAGCAGCCTGTCAGGCACTACGACCCGCCACATAACACAAGCACTCAAGTCACTCCAAGGCAAGTACAAATATGACTCAGTCATTGTCCATGCTGGTGTGAATGACCTGACACATACCTCCCTGGACTACATGAAAAGAGACAGAAAGGAGCTCTCTGAGCATGTAGCCCAAGCCAGTATGACCCTGACCTTGAGTAGCATCTTACCCTCACCAAGAATGATGCCACAATATCTAGGCAAGATGATCACTTTCAACAATTGACTGAAGTACTGGTGTCATTCAAAGGTGATCCAATGCCTGTCAGCTTGGGATGATATGCTGTACAAGCCACAATGCTTTGCTAGGGACAGCTTGCACCTGTCACCCCTGGGCTTTTGGATTTTGGCAAAGGCTCTTGCTACACCCATAGTGCCTTTATTAGGCAAGGCTCATAAGACAAACCCACATCCATAGGTATCACAAGGAATGAGGAACTAAGAGTAATGCTACTCAACGCCAGAAGTCTAAACCTCAAGATACACGCACTCAAAACTCTACTTAGCATTATGGACATCGATATCTGTGCAGTAACAGAAACCTGGTTCAGGTTTCCCAAGAGCACACCAGCACTTCCAGGTTATACCTGGTACCATTCTTTTCGGCCCCAACACTTGGACCAAACCACAAAAGGAGGGGGAGTATCAATATTCATTAGGGACCTGGGGAACAAACTTGATAGCAATCTGTCATTTGACAACCACATGGCCAAAGTGGATTGAAAAACATGTTATATAGCCCAGCTAATCATGAAGGGATTCACATCTACATCAGGGGAGGTCATCGTGCCTCTTTACTCATCCGTCATCAGGCCTATAACTGAGTACAATGCCCCTTTTGGGATGTACCTAACCTATCTCATGGACATACCTATAGATAGTGAACTATGATACATTTGGAGGTTTCACAGTAAACACAGTATTAACCTGCTACTTTGCATTACCTGTGTTTGTGTCAGCTGTTGCTGTGTCACTGGTGCTAATTGCTGTTTGCTGCTGCTGCTGGTTTTGTTGCTGTGATGATGCAGTTTTTTTTTTTTTTTTATCACTGCCTTTATTTATTTATTTATTTTTCTCTCCCTCTCTCTCTCTCTCTCTCTCTCTCTCTCTCTCTCTCTCTCTCTCTCTCTTTCTCCATCGGTTTTGTGCAATGAATGTATTGCATGTGTGGAGTGTTAGTACTGGATGCTTTTGTAGGTATCTGCATAGGTCCATGTGATGGCCTCTGCACCAATTGTAAGGCAGCATTTGCTAATTGCATGCAGCCAGTTGTGTACTGATTGCATGTCTCACTGTGATTTCAGGACAGTGCTATAAAAGGGTATGTGAGATAGGCATTGCCCTTTCAGATTGTAAGGGCGTGGACCATGCTGGTATGCTGTCGACAGTGTTCTGTGAGTGTGAAGGTTAGTAAGCCTCTCATGATTCATGCTGTGTTGTAAATTCATGTTGCTGCATTTCTCTCACCTGTTCCCTGTAGTGAGTGTGTATGCATACTGACACCTACTTTCATATATGTACATTGGCTTACATTCTCAACTACAAGCTAACAATTAGCAGGGCTGCTTCTGTTAACACTAAACTATTATGGGAATGCAGTAATTAGGACAGTAAAAGTCTACCTGACATGCTTTGGGTAGTACACATCCTATATTGCCTTTATATTCATTCCTACTATTACATGTTATAGTTATTTTAGCACTATATTCCTGTATGAGAGTCATGGCTTAGTGGTAGGTCAAACATAATAGTGTTACAATGGTCCTGTGGTAGGGCCTAATAGTAGGCTTTTATTTTGCTTTAAAACTGAGTACAGGGCCTGTCAATCAAAGTGCTAAAGGCACCTTTAAGCAGTTAAAAGGGTTAGCAAGTCTCACATTAGTCAGGCTGTGTTGTAGATTCAGGTTGCTGCATTTCTCTTCCCTGTTTCCTGTAGTGAGTGTGTATGCATACTGACACCTACAACTATATTTCCATATGTATTAATATATATATATATATATATATATATATATATATATATATATATATATATATATATGTGTGTACATATACATACTTTCATATATGTACATTAGCTTACATTATTAAGTACAAGCTAACAATTAGCAGGGCTGTTTCTGTTAACACTAAACTAGTATGGGAATCCAGTAATTAGGACAGTAAAAGTCTACCTGACATGCTTTGGGTAGTACACATCCTATATTGCCTTTATATTCATTCCTACTATTACATGTTATATTTATTTTAGCACTATGTTCTTGTATGAGAGTCATGGCTTAGTGGTAGGTCATACAGACTAGTGTTACCAAGGTCCTGGGTTCGGGACTCACAGTGGGATTTTATTTTGCTTTCGAAATGACTACAGGACCTGTCAATCAAAGTGCCAAAGGCACTTTTAAGCACTTAAAACCAGGTCTGCACTTGTTTGCGCGGAGCTCACGCATGCGCACTGGCGGTGAGCTCCGCTAACACACGCGCACACCCGCGCTATTTTCTTTGAAAGAAAAGAAAAAGGGGTGACAGGAAAGTGGTGAAAAAGGGGTCACAAAGAGGGTAAGACAGTAGGGAAACAAGCTTGGGATTTGCAGGAGGGATGTAGGTGAGGCCCATAGCTGCCCATGTCTTTCTCAGCAACAGCTGTGCATTTGTATGTAATTTGGTGTGACATTTGAAACCTTCCACCCCTGAGAGAGGTGTCAGGACAACATTAATAGTTGTTGTAAAGCCAATTGTAATTAACAGTTTCAATGTCCAGTGGACATGTGTGCGACATGGACAGCTGTGTATGGGGCGTAATTTTTTTGTGGGTACAGAGTGCCCTTTTTTTTTTTTTTCAGGTGAGAGTGGTATGTCAGGTGAAGGTAGTCGGTATAGCTGGGGAGGTAGGTTGGGTAGGTTAACAGACAAGACAGACAAGACGCATACAGGGGCGGTGTATGACACGTGTGGGGGGGTTACACAATTGACGGGGACGGAGGTTGGGATATCCAGAGCCCATGAGCCCACAGATGGCAACAGTGGAACTGATATCCCCACCCATAGGCAGTTGCCACTGTTCCTTCACAGCCCAGGACGGGGCTGTGCTGGGGGCTGTGCAGGCGGGACAATGGGCATGCCCGTAAGCTGTGCCACCTGGGCCTCAAGCTGGCGTAAGGGCCCAAGAACAGAGTCTTGAATCTCCTTTCGCACCACAGACCGGACACCTTGGAGGGTGAGTGGACGGGCTCCTCCGGCCACGCTTGCAGAGGGGGGACAGGCACCATCCCCTGCAGCGCTTCCACCCGAAGGTGGCACAGGGCCACCGGAGGAGGGTCCAGCCTGGGCACTAGTGCCAGGTGCAATCACCAGATGAGGTGGGAGGGGTGGGTCCGCTGGGACCCGCCTTCCCAAGCATTCTAGGTTTGTGAGTATGTTATGCTAGTTTGGGTTAGTAGCATATCATTCCATTCAAATTAGTTGTAACAGCATGCACTGGTATTCCCATTAAACAAACACCCAGATATTAACACCATTGAACAGCAAGCATATCACATGCATTATTTGAACAGCAATACACAGTCAAACAACATGCAGGGTTGATTAATGGCAACAGGCCATCAGGTTTGCAGGTATGAACAGGGCACATGCAACAACGGACATGCATATATTTTTGAAACAACAGGACAAATGTCCATGGTTAATGAGATTTTCACATACCAATTTTTAGTGAATGTTTTCATTTGCAATTATAGGGTGGGGTGGAGAAAGAAAATGTTGACAAATTAATAACAAATACATTGCTACACATTTGTAATAGAAACACAATTAAGTTGTGGATGCTGCTTTTCAAATGATTTTTAATTGACTGTCATGCTAGACCTGTTACAGATACATCACTATCCTAGTTATTTTGAATTTGATCAGATACATCATCCTGCTACATTTTGATGACAGGGCAGGGGACAACTATGGATGTTTAGTATGTCAGACAATCATTCATTCTATCTGTAATTTGTTGACTGTGATCACCATATACAGATTTTGCCTTAAACATTCAAGATTCAGACACACTGAAATCAGGTTGAGATGTTCATTTTTAATTCCCACATGCATTTAGTTCTGTAGAACCACACTGAAGCTTATTTATTCCAGAGTTATTACTACTTTATTTATTGATACATGACCCTTTCTCTCACTCTCACACATCCTGCTATTTCACAGTTCAGGTTGGTACTTCTAGGCTTTGTTAACATATTAGACATGTGGTGATTCAAATACTTTCCAGCAGCCTCACTTCTGTCATGATTCAGCATTTCAACAGGGGATATATCTCACATGTGATTAACTCAGCTTCTGAAGCTGTACTCTTCAGACTACTGCAGGTTATACTAAATTTAATTAATGGTGGGACATCTGTATTACAGAAATGTTTATTTCTGTCAATTATATTTCCAGTTTCACTTACATACTGATAAACTTGATGCAGCCATACCTGCACACTTTCCCTTGTTGCTTGCACATTCAATTACTTTTAATGAATACACTGCACTGTTCTGCTAACTGCTACACTATAATATTTATTTACAAGAACTAGGTGGGGTTACTGACCTGCATGGTGGTGTAGCCGCACCAGCCTGCTGTCATGAGCCCTGCGATTTGCAGAGCGGACACCTGCAGCTGTAATACAAAACAAGTAATATTGGAATACACATCTCCATGGTATCAGCTAGTTGAATTCATTACATACATAAGTAAAATGTAACTTACTCAGTAGTGGGGCATTGGGCATATCCCAGGCCTCCTGGATCCATTGGGTCAACTGGTCTTGTTTGCGTCGCTTCAGGTCCGCATGGTGGTGACGGACCTGCTCACCGGTACGTGGAATCCCAGTAGCACTGGTGAGATCATGAGCCAACTGGTCCCATGCCTCCACCCTGTATGCTCCCCATGAGACCTGTCCCTGCATGAGTTGGGCCTCATGATGATGAACTAGGAGCCAGACCATGTATCTGGACTCCTCAACGCCCCACAGCTGTGCTCGAAAGCAACGTCCCTCCCCTACTCCACTCATTCTGCCTGCAGGTCTATTCTACAATTGTTTATGCTGTGTATTCCCACCTATGGGGCTTATATATGCCGATTTTCCCGCACATTTATATGATTGGCCATTTTGGAATTGTATCAACTTCACAGAAACTGCTTTATCATGCTCCATTTTGGATTAAATCCCATATATATGCTATTTCTGCATTTCTAAGTACTGCTGTCATGACTTGGTGGTTTAGTACCTTGACTGTAGTGCATGGTATCCTGGGTTCGAATCTGACCACTGTTTTTTAAATTTTATGACTGTCTAGACAGGCTGAGGGGTGTGTATGTGTAAAGGCACTTTTGATACAGCTTGCTTAACGTTGCCCATCGGTTAGCTTGTGGGCGCGGCGCGCACCTCTGCGCAAACGGTGTGCGCTGGTTTAAACCTTAATTGGCTATTATTTTTATTTATTTATTTATTTATTTCCAGTTTGATTACTGGGGAAGTCCACTGGGCCAGAACGTACCCATTTTCAGTGGAGGCCCGGGGAGAAAAGCTCCAAAAGCAAAGCAAATACAATCTAAGTTACATAGTGTAAAAGGTAGTAATAAAATATATACATTTGTAATTACATTACATTGATACAGTTAGTAAAAAAGCAAATACATGCAGTATACTTCAAAAAACATCATTCAGGAAGGTAGATACAATAAATTTAGTAGTTTCCTTCAAGTAGCAGGTTAAACTGTATGAGAAAAAGGTCTAAGGTTACATGCTATTTACAATATTTACATATGAGGAGTAGAGAGAGAGAAAGTACATAAACTGAGAGTAGATTAAAGTTTGATCAAGCAGTGATCGAGAGAGAAAAGAGAAGAAAAAAAAATAGTATTAGGGTAGAGTAAAGAGAAAGGATGTAGAGGGTTCAAGGGGAATTTATTTAAATTTATGTAGGATGTAAGCAGGTACACGTATGTTTAGAGGACAAGTAAGAGAAAAGTTGGGTTTTGAAGGCTTCAGTGTTAGATGTTGTTCTAAGAGAAGAAGGGAGAGTGTTCCATTTCCTGCCAAGAGAGTAGGAGAGAAGGAGTTGGCCAGCAGGGCGATTGGGTTTGTGGATGGTGATTAAATTTTGGTGTTCAGATCTTAGAGATCTGTTTCGGGTGCATGGCGGAAGGATGTTTGCTAGGGCTGGGCATTTATCAGGGTAGAATATTAATTTGTGAGCAGTGGTTAGTTGGAGGTAGTTAGGGAGTTTTAGCCAGTTCAGAGTTTGTAGGGAAAGACAATGGTGAGAAGAGGTTTTAGATTTGGTAGCAAATTTAGAGATTTTATTATAGCAGATTTCGAGTTTAGTGGAGATGGAAGAAGACAGGTTAGTAAGGAGAGGGGCTCCATATAGTAGAGATGGTAGAAGATAGGTAATTGCTAAGGAATGCCTAGCGGAGTTGGAGAGAAAGCAGCTGTTCTTATAGAGCATACCTAGCTTTTGGTGGGTTTTCTTTATGTTTTGTTGTATGTGGCTATCAAATTTGAGGTGCTCATCTATAGTGATGCCAAGGAGTTTTGCAGATGGGACCACCTCTATGGTTGACTTGGTTTGGCTTATGATTTTGATTGCTGTTTTATCAAATGTGCAAGCCCTGGAGGGAGCGAAGAGAAGAATTTTAGATTTATTAGAGTTGAGAGAGAGATGATTTTGGTGCAACCAGTTCTCAGTAGTGGAAAAAGCTATTTGGGTTTTTGTCAGTAGTTCGGGAATGTTGGAGGCGGCGCAGACTAAGGTAGAATCATCTACGTATTGGATGACTGTTGTGTCTGGGATGGCAGAGTGAAGGTTATTTATGAAGATGTTGAAAAGCATGGGTCCAAGGATGGACCCCTGAGGAATGCCAGTGGGTGTAGGTAAGAAGGAGGAGGTAGAGTTGTTCCATTTGACAGCTTGGGATCTGTCTGATAAGTAGCTAGAAAACCAGGATAGAGTATCAGGGGAGAGATGAAGGTTTGATAGATGAAAGAGAAGGTGTTTGTAAGAGATGGTGTCAAAGGCTTTAGACAGATCTAGCAGTACAGTGGAAACTAGTAACCCAGAATCCCTGGCTTGATTGACTGTTTCTAAGAAGGATAGTAAGGCAGTAATGGTGCTGTGTCCAGGGCGGAAACCATGTTGGGTGGGTGTTAGGAGGCGGTTATGGGTTAAGAAAGGCATGAGTTGGTGGTGGACGCATTTTTCTAGGATTTTTGATAAAGGTGAGAGTAGGGCAATTAGGCGAAGTTGGAGATATTTGTGTTTTTGCCTCCTTTATGAAGTGGGAGAATGTAGGCTGATCTCCAAAGCATAGGAACATATGACTCTTTTAAAGATCTGTTAATTAAGATGCTGATAGGGAGAGCAATACCTTCGGCAGCACATTTAAGGAAAGAGGAGGGGATGTTATCAGGGGCATTAGAGCATGGCTTTAGTTTAGATAAGAGTCTTTTTATGAATATAGTTGAAACAGGTTTCAGCTGGAAACTGGGAGGACAGTTAGAGGGGTTGTTGGGAGCAGAGAAAAGAGAGTTGGATGTATTATTGTTAGGGAAGGATTTAGTAAGATTAGCTATAGATTCCTTAAAGAATTTGTTGAAGAGAGAGCTTAGATCTGAGTCAGTTTTACTAGGGTCTGGGCAACTGGGTCTTATTAGCACGCATGTTAAGCTGAGCACAGCTACTTGCACACAGTTTGAGCATGTTAAACCAGTGCTTAGCTACGGGCAAGCAATTTGCAGCCTTTGAACCACTACTCAGCTATGGGCACTCTGTCTCACCTTGTTTGACAGCAGCTTAGCTATGGGTACATTTCTAATTATTTTTCTTCTTGGATTACTTAAAAATATATGATCCATTTCATTCCATTTTACAAAAATAAATACTTTTACATGTGTACAATACTGTCAGGGGCCTTTTTAGTGCTTATTTACAAAAAAAAAAAAGGATGTTGTGTGGGCTCGAACCTTGCCTGCCTGCTCTTAAGCCGAACACTCTACCGCTATGCTATTACTTCTTGGCTTACTTTGCATATTTAGTTCTTATATGCTTTTCCACTGATTGCTAACTGCAATTGCGCTAGAGGCACGCCCGCGCACACGAGCGCACTCATTAGCAAACATCTACGGGGTTTAAAAAAAATTAAAACTGTTTTCATTTTACATTTTATAACATCTATTCACATTTCTACATTTTACATTGCTGGTCTGTGGGGGCATGTGTTGTGTAGTGTGTTTATTCACATTTCCATGGCCTCTCTCGTGGGTGTTTACTTTCTGCCATTGTAGACTTCCGGGGGCGTGTCCGCTTGCAGGGCTTAGCCTACGGACACGCCCCCTACTGTCTTACACGGACCGTGTAGGACTTAGAGTGTGATTCAGCATGCCTCATGCACCTCATGCATATGCATGACATGCTGACATCACACAGTTTAACTGCAGCCTCCGTGTAAGAGTTATAACTCTTACATGGAGGCTTCCTGAATCCTGCCCACTGTTTTTCACTGTGTATTTTGTCTAAAGAAGTTGCTTTATTCCAGCAACGAAAAGCGCTTAAAATAAATTATCTTTGGTTTTATTTGTGGGTCTGCTGCCCTGTTTTACTGCTGAATTGTGTTTTTTTTGGTTCAACAGACACAGAGACACTGCATCTTTAGACATTACAATGAGATGCCAAATTCATAATATGTGATGCATAATCAGTACAATGCTTCTCATTACATTTTCCCTTATTTATGAGAAATTGAGCAATCCTCATAACTTGCATTTTGTAGCACAGGAGCTATAGCATCAATATTTGACTAAAGATACTAGAATGAAACTGTGGACCACTTAAAATTAATTATTGGGTGCACAGTATTTTTATTTTATAATGACTTTGTAAGTCTTTCAAGATGCTTGCTGTTACAAGTAGACCTTCTGGTGTTAACTCAAGTTGTTCTGTTTCTTCTCTGGTACTTTCATTTCTTTTATAACAAAAAAAAAAACTGCAATGCAGTGAGAGTTTGTTGTATTTTCCTCCAGCAGGTACTAGAGATTTTCTTGTAATGTAGAACTTTCTGTCAGTGTTACAGACAACCCATGCAGCATTTCTCCAATTAACACCACTAGCCCACGTGAATTTAGACAAATGTTTGCTAAGTCTTTAATTCCTACTTTATCTCCTTTATCCATTTCTGGTATTTAGTGTGTCTCTTTCAAAGCAAACTTTTTTTTTCAGTTTTTATCTTATTTAATTGTCTCACTCTCTCTGTCCTTTCAACATAAGAAGTTCGCTCACCTGTACAAGTGAATTAGAAGAAATGCATTATCTAATTCAAAGATGAACAGGTAAATAAATACTCTTCAGTGGGCTAATACAATACATCAGTGGTACCTTGTATGACAATGTGAAGTATTGCTAACTATGCCAGCATAAGTAGGGCAGTGGATGTGTAACATACACCAGCATGGAGTTTTGTAAAGAATTATATGTCATTTGTATATAAAACTGATTTGTACAGTTGCTTGTGTTGAAAATGTATTTGTAAAGTTGCTTGTGTTAAAAAGAAATGTGCCAACAGTGGGTCCTGCTGGACAGAAAAAGAAGTATAACTATATGTCAGACTGTATGGTAACTATTGAAATGAATATATTGTAACAGAGGTTACTCGAAGAGAAGAGGTCAATCTCAGTCCAGATAATTTTACAAAATAGTCTGAAATGAAATTACCTGGTAGTCCAGAAAGATTGTATCTCACAGAGACAAAAAGTCAGTACTAGGAAGCCTTGTGTATTGTCCTTGGAGGTGAACTAATTGTTACTCTGGAAGGGTTGAAGTTTGAAATTGTTTTATAACTTTCAGAAGCTGCAACGGATCTTAGCAAAGTTCTATGTGTATGTATTATGGTACATATGTGCGAGATTCTAGTTCAGTTTCTAGTAAAGAGGGTAGCATGGGAACCAAAGTCAGGTGACCAGATATGTGTGATGTCATTCTGTAATCCAGGACTAAAAGGATGTTTTAATACTATATGAGACAGAAGTCACAGAGCTGTCTGTTTATGAAACCTGACATAGAAGGATCACTCACTCACTTCATCTTGCTTTGCTTTAATAGTAACCAGACAAAAATAATTCTTTAGATTAGTCGGGAAAATATAGTGAGATTACTTAAGTACTGTTTTGGTGTATCTGTGTGAATCTATTCATTGGTGTTATTTTAATATTTCCTGTGACTGAAACTCTGGTGTTTATTGCAAACAGATAAGATAGTTAGTATTTTCTTGTTCTTTTATTATTTATTATTAAATATATTATTAAATATATTTAAACTTTTCATTGTGGCTGGTCCTTTAGAAAATATTTTAACCTTTGAGAATACTTATATTTATTTGAGGACACTGTGACCACTCCTGAAAGCTTTACTGCATTGGTCAAACACTATTATTTGTTTAGTATTAATGTCACTCAGTATAATTGGATACCCTTTTAGCAGCCTTAGAGTAGCTGGCTTGGGAGTGTCTAATGGCAGTAACTACTTTATAGTCTGGACAAAGGGTAGCAGAGCAAGTAAATATGTGCCAGCCTTTCCTAGTTTTGTGTGTGTGTGTGTGTGTGTGTGTGTGTGTGTGTGTGTGTGTGTGTGTGTGTGTGTGTGTGTGTGTGTGTGTGTGTGTGTGTGTGTGCAAATCAAATCTTAGACTGTGTGTGACAGCTGCTCGGAGCAGGGACACAGAGCACTGGTTTCACAGACAGAGTAGTGGAGGACTTGGCTTGGACACTTGGCTGAGGACTCAGCTCTGCCAGTGGGGAGTCTTACTTGGGGCCTGAAGAGAGAGAGAGAGAGGGAAGCCCAGCCTCCCAGACTGAGTATATTCCATGTGTGCTGTTAAGGGAAATTATGCTTGATGTAGAGAGCTGCATCTGGAAATACTGTATGTATCTATGTTTGTTCCAAATGTCACCAGTGTCAGTGGTGAGGATTCAGGCACCTTGATTACTGGTCCAGAGAAGGGGACATCGCATATTTGTGAGCAGTGGTGTGGAAATTGGTTGAACTTCTGTAGCCTGCAGGCAGTTGTCACTAAAGGTGTGTGTACTCTCAGAAGCCACAAGGTAAATATACAGAGTTTCATTTTCACAACAGTTTTATTTATTTTCTGTTAGCTTAGTTTAGTCAGGGAAAGCAGGCAAAGATGTCGGCAGAGGATTATGGCAAGCTGATAAAGAACACAGTTAGCTAAGGTATGCGAAGCCAAAGGACTGGTGCATGCCGACCTGACTAAAGAGGAAATGATTTCAGCCTTAGTTGCAGCTCAGACCAGCAACCAGGAGGATAACCAGACTGCTGATGGGGATGTTTAGCATTCAGAAACAGGACAGTTCACATTTTCCTTAGAGGACTTAAAAATCCATCTGGATTTAAAGAGACTTGAACTGGAGGCCAAGCATTTGGAATTAGAATCAGCAGAGAGACTGCAGCATTTAGAGGCTGAAAAAAAGGAGAAACAGATGGAATTAGAATCAGCAGAGAGACTGCAGCATTTGGAAGCCAAACAAAATGAGAGACTGTGGTGTCTGGACACTGAAGAAAATGAGAAGCAGGGTCAACATGAGAGAGAGATGCTGACTCTTCACCAGTGTTATGGGAGGTAATTGGGAGGAGAATAACTGAACCACAGAAGCAATAAAGACCAGTAAATTTCTTCCACAATTTAGAGATTGATAATTTTGATAGTTTTATTCATATATTTAAAAGAGTATGTAAACAGTATAATGTTGACCAAGGGTTCTGGGTGCAGTTCCTGACCTCCTTACTTCATGGCAAAGCTAACTGCTGTTTCTAAATTGTCTGATACTGTTTAAATTATGATAAAATCAAACAAAGTTTATTAGAATGTTTTAAGTTAGCACCTGAAGCTTACAGGAAAAAGATTTGTCTGCATAGAAGCAAGGCATATGAAAGTGTGTGTGATTATACTGTTGAGTTAAGTACTTAATTTCAGAGATGGGTGAGTGTCAGGTCACCACTTTTGAAAGGCAGGCAGACCTTTTGGTGATGGAACAAGCCCTTAGCACTTTGCCTGAGGACATGAGAATCTGGTTGGCAGACCGGAAGTGTAACTCTGCAAGTGACCTGGGGAAAAAGGGGGATCTCTACTTAGCAAGCAGGGCATCACTGTACATGAAGGGATAATGGAACCCATGGTGGGCAGCCTAAACCACCCCAACAGAGTCCACCAGTAACAGGGGAAGCCACTAGTTCAGGTACATGGCCAGGATCAAGGGTTAGATGTTTTAAATGTAACCGGGAGGGCATGTATCCTACAGATGTCCATGGAAGAAAGGTGGGAAACAAAAGGTGAGGGCACCAGCAAGTGGGAATAACAGTATGTCAGTGGTAAGTTGTCTGAAGTCAACAGGGGTACCAAACTATCACCAGAGTTTATATCCTAACTTAGTGGATGGAAAACAGGCCACTGCTAAGAGTGCCACAGCCTCTCACATAACCATTGTGAAGCCTGCAGTGGTTAAAGAGGAAAAGTACATGCTTGGCACTCCACTCCAGTCAGAGCTTTAGGAGGGATCCCATTCCAAATGCCTTTGACCAGGGTTCACCTTGACTGGGAGGGTGGAAAAGGAAGCAAACAAGCAAGTATGTGTTTGAGGATATCCCTGCAGATGTTTTGATAGGGAATTATTTTGATAATGAAGTATCTTGTGTGCATGCAGTTACATTCATTCAGGCTTGGAGACAAGCATGTGGGTCTGGTAGCTTGGGGAATCCAAGACAGACCCCACACCTGAAGCCAAGGCTGGTGAGGTGGCTATTTCAGAGAAGGAGCTACCCTGTAGCAGTGAGCCACAGCTACTGGTAGGTACTGATGTTCCCTTGGACACAGTGACTGCAAGGGCAGAGGTGACAGTCCATCACTACTGTCAGAAGATACCAGGTTTCCTGTGGAAAGTGAGCTGGGAAGGGTCACAAAGATAGAGTTGAGACAGGGTCAGATCTTTGACCCTATACTAAGAGGCTTGAGGGAAGTAGCTAGGGAGGCATTTGATTCTCAAGGAAAAGGGGAGTCTGTATCCTGGAACAAAGAGTTACTGCACAGTGTGTGGTGGACCCCTGAGGGAGGGCTAGAGAGTGAAGTAATACAGCAGTTGATAGTGCCTAGAGCCTACCATCTGGCATTTCTAGCCATAGCCCATGATATTCCTTTTGCAGGTCATATGGGCATAAAACTTACCAAAAGACATATTATGCAGAACTTTTATTGGTCTGGGATTGCAAGGGATGTAACAGGGTACTGCAGAACCTGTGAGCAGTGCCAAAAAGTAAACAAGGCAGGAGACAAGGTTAAAGCTACTTTAATGCCTTTGCCTGTGATTGAGGGACCATTTCAGAGGGTAACTATGGATATTGTGGAAACTCTGAGTAGCCAAAGTATCACAAGGAAGAAAGTATATCCTGCTGGTAGTAGATTATGCTACTAGATACCCTGAGGCAGTGGCTCTGTCCTCCATTGAGGCAGAGAAGGTGGCAAATGCTTTGTTAGAGATTTACAGCAGGGCATGTTTCCTGAGAGAAATACTGACTGACAGAGGTGCCATTTTCATGTCAGACCTGCTGGCTTGTCTGTGAGAGCACTGTGGGATGAATCACCTAAAGAGCATCCCTACCAGTCCCAGACTAATGGTCTTGTGGAGAGGTTAAACTCTACATTAAAGACCATGCTACAGGCATTTGCAGACCAATTTAAGCGGGAATGGGACAAATGTTTGTACCATCTGCTCTTTGCATACAGAAAGGTACCCCAGGAATCTACAGGTTTTTCACCCTTTGAGTTGTATGAGCATAGGGTGAGGGGGCTTTTAGATTTGATTCGTGATTAGTGGGAGAGTGAGTGTGAATCCCACAAGCAGTCTTTTGTGGTGTATGTCCTAAACCTTAGGACAAGGCTTAGGGAGCTCTTGGGCTTGGTCCAGGTGCAGCTGGCAGGAGCCCAATAGCAGAATAGGGACTGGTATGACAGGAATGTTCGAGCCTGAGAGTATGCTGTGGGACTGCAGGTTATGGTTCTCATTCTCGTCAGACACAATAAGCTGCAAGCAGCTTGGGGGAGACCCTTCAAGGTGGTAAGGAAGCCAGTGATGTTAACTGTATGGTAAACTTGCTAGGCAGGAGACAGAGGCACAAATTGTACCATGTTAACATGATGCAGCCTTACCATGATAGGGAGGTCCTGATGCTATTTGTAGTGGATGGCAGGAGGAGTCTGAGGGGCATCTGCAGCTACATCGAGCCAGCCAGCAAAATGCCAAGTTACTAAGGTGGAGCCTAAGGTTGAAGGCATATGACATGACAGTGTAACACTGTAGTGGGGTCAGCAATGCCAATGCAGATGGGTTCTCAAGACAGGGTATGGGTTAATGTATTCCTAGACAGGCCCATTCCTCTCAAGCAACATTTCCCCAGAGTCACTTGAGAAATGAGCTAGAGTCTTCAAAGGAAAGAGAGATTTGACAATGTGAGTTATTGCCAGCTATGGCAGGAGAAGTAGGGCAGTGGATGTGTAACATATGGAAGCATAGCTATCTGGAGTTTTGCAAAGAATTGTGTATCAGTTGTATATCAAACTGATTTGTACAGGTTAACAACCTGTATTCAAACTGGAACCTTAGTTTGAGAGACAGCCTTACAGAACTATCTTCAAGTTATAGAGCTGAGTATATTTTCTGTGTTATTCTGTATTATAGAGCTAAATTGTCTGCTTGATATCTGTGTCTTACTGCTCTGCAAATCTATAGAAAACAGTATATATATTTTTATAATTTGCACATTCCTTACATCTGTGTTGAAACTGCTCCCCCCCCCTCATTTCCTGCCTTGTCTTTCAGCTGATATAATTTAGCTAGTGCTGTGTCTCCTTTTAATTAACAACCTGTATTCAAACTGGAACCTTAGTTTGAGAGACAGCCTTACAGAACTATCTTCAAGTTATAGAGCTGAGTATATTTTCTGTGTTATTCTGTATTATAGAGCTAAATTGTCTGCTTGATATCTGTGTCTTACTGCTCTGCAAATCTATAGAAAACAGTATATATATTTTTTATAATTTGCACATTCCTTACATCTGTGTTGAAACTGCTCCCCACCCCCTCATTTCCTGCCTTGTCTTTCAGCTGATATAATTTAGCTAGTGCTGTGTCTCCTTTTAATTAACAACCTGTATTCAAACTGGAACCTTAGTTTGAGAGACAGCCTTACAGAACTATCTTCAAGTTATAGAGCTGAGTATATTTTCTGTGTTATTCTGTATTATAGAGCTAAATTGTCTGCTTGATATCTGTGTCTTACTGCTCTGCAAATCTATAGAAAACAGTATATATATTTTTTATAATTTGCACATTCCTTACATCTGTGTTGAAACTGCTCCCCCACCCTCCCTATTCTTGGTTGTAGTTTAAATTTGGTGGCTTTTGCAGTGCCCGCCCCACTGTAGATTTGATCTAAGACACTCCCCCAGGACATCTCTTTACCGCATTCTACCTAATAAACCCTTTCTGCACTTGCTTTTAGTCCTTTTTAATTTAATTACATTTTTTCAAACTGTGTGTGGGCTAATATTGCTACATATTCAAGTGTGCCAGCTTGCACTGCATGAGAATTGTATTTACTACTGCTTTTGCTACTTTTCTAAAAAAAAAAAAAAAAAAAAAATCTTCTGCTTTTACTGTACTTGTGTTTCTTCCTACTTTATTTTGCTTTTGCGTCATCTTAAACATTCTCAATTGTATTTATTACTGCTTGGTGTAACTCATTCTAAGCCTTTTAGTTTAAACACTTGGGCTTCAGACCAGTTGTTTTACATTGAGAGGGTTTGTGGTCTGCACTGTAGTGGCAGAACAGGTAGCTTACATCCCTCTAAGTTGGGAACTGCTGATTGAGGGCTCAGTGTCTGTTATTCTGAAAGTATATTAATTCTGGTTTAAGCACTTGGGCTTTCAGGTCAGTTATTTTACATTAAGAGGGTTTCGTGGTCTGCACTCTTGTGGGAGGAGAGGCTGGACTCTGCCCTTCTGAGCTGGGAATTTCTGGTTGAAGGCTTATAGTGCATGCATATCTGAATTTCTTCTTACTGAAATTGGTACGCCTTGTTTGCTGTAGCATAGACTAGATCCAGGCCTGCTGAATCTAGCTTTGTTTCTATAACTTGAGCACTAATCCAGGCATTATTTAAAGTATTCAGTTGTATTTATTACTGCTTGGTAGTAACTTGGTTAAAGTGTAGCTATCATTCTAAGTCTTTTGGATTAAGCACTTGGGCTTCAGACCAGTTGTTCAACATTAGGAAGGTTTGTGGCATGCACTGTGGTGTCAGGACAGGTAGCTTTCATCCTTCTAAGTTGGGAACTGCTGATTGAGAGCTCAGTGTCTGTTATTCTTAAAGTGTATTAGCTCTGGTTTAAGCACTTGGGCTTCAGGCCAGTTATTTTACATTAAGAAGGTTCGTGGTCTGCACTCTTGTGGGAGGAGAGGCTGGACTCTGCCCTTCTGAGCTGGGAATTTCTGGTTAGAGGTTTATAGTGCCTGAATATTTGAACTATATCTTACTGAAATTGGTACACCTTGTTTGCTGTAGCATAGACTAGATCCAGGCCTGCTGAATCTAGCTTTGTTTGTATGCTTGTTATTTCCCTGGAATGCTAATTCCACCTAAAACGCGGCTTCTCAGTGCTTCTGTGGATCCCTAGTGATATCTGCATTGCTTACTGTACTTATTTCCTTGCTTCGCTTGAAAGAAAGTTACTGTTTGTCGTTTTTGCATTTAAGTTACCTGTAACACATTGCACTTGTTACCTGGCACTTGCTCACTAAAGCAATTATAAGTCGGCACTAAAAATTAAAAGCACTACACCCTCGCTCCCCATTGGCCCTTGTTTTCAATTATAAAGGAATTCCCAATATTATTCTAGCATGTCCAAAGGTCAGTTGTCAATCTCCTCTCTGGTCCAGCTGGTGAATATGGGAATCTTGAAGCAATGTTACAACTGCCTCATGTACACAGACAACCCTCTCCTCCTCCCAACAAATTCCAACACATATGAGAGATGCAACCATATAGCCAAACTGGAGGCTAAGCTCTCTCAACTCAGTACTGGCATAACCAGTCAGGAGGAGAAGGAAACCACACTCACTACAATTCCAGTCTCACATAGACCTACCACGACAGCAAACCAAACACATAATCACACAAAAACATACTTGGAGGCTCTAAATAAAGATCTGCCTAAGCAGCAGAGACCTCCAAAGCAGACACCCAAGCAACCGCTACCCCAAAACAAAACACGTGCATCACATATCTCACAAAGCCAGTGTGCCGAACAGTCACAGCCCTTAAGGCTAAACAACACACCTGATACACTTGTAATAGGTGACTCTATCATCAGGCACACTGACGTCCCGCTCACCAGGCTGAACAAGGAGAAGGTCACGGTGAGCAGCCTGTCTGGCGCTAGGATCCGCCACATAACACAAGCACTCAGGTCACTCCAAGGCAAGTACAAATATGACTCAGTCATTGTCCATGCTGGTGTGAATGACCTGAGACGTACCTCCCTGGACTACATGAAAAGAGACATAGAGGAGCTCTCTGAGCATGTAGCCCAGGCTGGTATGACCCTGACCTTGAGTAGCATCTTACCCTCACCAAGAATGATGCCACAATATGAAGACAAGATGATCAATTTCAACAATTGGCTTAAGTATTGGTGTCATTCAAAGGGGATCCAATGCCTGTCAGCTTGGGATGATATGCACGACAAGCCACGACGCTTTGCTAGGGACGGCTTGCACCTGTCACCCCTGGGCTTTCGGATATTGGCAAAGGCTCTTGCTACCCCCATAGTGCCTTTTTTAGGCAAGGCTCAAAAGACAAACCCACCTCCATAGGTATCACAAGGGATAAGAAACTAAGAGTAATGCTACTCAACGCTAGAAGTCTAAACCTCAAGATGCACACACTCGAAACTCTCCTTAGCATGGAGAACATCGATATCTGTGCAATAACAGAAACCTGGTTCAGGACTCCCGAGAGCACCCCAGCACTACCATGTTATACCTCATACCATGCTTTTCGGCCCCAAAACTTGGACCGAACCACAAAAGGAGGGGGAGTATCGATATTCATCAAAGATATCCACACCTCTAGGTTGGTGGCAAAGCACGAAGCATCAGAGACTATCCATGTGCAACTAACAGTGGGTAAAACTGCCTTCCAGTTTATAGCCTGCTACAGACCACCCTCCCAAACCCAGGAACCCCACTCAGCCTTCCTGAGAACACTGGAAAATATGAAGGTCTCTCCGAACACCATTATATTGGGCGACTTCAACTACCCAAACATAGATTGGGAGCATTACTCTAGCTCCAACACCCTTGCCCAAAGGTTCATAGAATTCATAAACTCAAATGCTATGGAACAACTTGTTACCACTCCCACAAGAGGGGGAAACATACTGGACCTGATCATCACCAACATGGGGACTCTATGCTCCAGACCAGAAGTTTATCCCTCACTGGTAAGATCAGACCATAAACTGATATCACTGGATATTCACATCCCGACCCCACCCCCTGCCCAGAAAACCACAGTGAAAAACTTCTCTAAAGCAAATTTCACACTCCTCAAAACCGAGGTGGAATCCTTCAAAGCCCCCGGGTCTGTGGAAAATATGGCCCAGACTGCAGAATCCTTTATAAATGCATTCTATGAACACCTTCAGGAATGCATGGATCATGCAATCCCAAATAAAACCAAGACCCAATCCTCCAAATGCAGACGACCTGTCTGGTGGACCCCAGCCATAAACAAACTATACAATAGAAGGAGGAAGCTACTACATGATAGAGCAAAATCCCAAAAAGGGAAGGCATCTCTGATCAGTATTAGCAAAAAACTAAGGGCACTCATAAAATCGTCAAAGGCCAGCTTCGAGAGACAAATTGCACAGGACACTAAAGATAATCACAAGGCTTTCTTTAGTTATGTTAGGAACCTGGGTGGGAATTCCCAGATATGCTCAGAATTAGTCCAAAATGACAAAAAATACACTGATCCCACAGACATTGCCAACATCCTAGCTGACAGGTTCAGCGCAAACTTCTCCCCCCCCTCCCCACCAAAAGGGCAAATATCTATCCCAGCAGAGTGCTGCCCCCTGGCATCTCAGATGCTCAGGTGGGAGCCGCCCTCTTCAAAGCAAAAAACACAGCATCAATGGGACCAGACGGTGTCCCAGGCTGCATCCTACATGAACTCCAAGAAGAGCTAAACCCAAACATAAAACTACTGTTCAATCTCAGCCTTACTACAGGATATGTACCCAAAGAGTGGCGTACAGCAACAGTGGTCCCTCTCCACAAAGGTGGTGCCTCAACGGACCCTGGAAACTATCGCCCCATAAGCCTGACTAGCTTGGTCTGCAAAGCTATGGAAAGGATCATCATGGACCTCATAAATAAAGATATTGGGGACCTACAGACACTGGATCCTACCCAGTTTGGCTTTGTTAAGGGCAGATCCTGCCTCTTAAACCTGGTTGACTTCTTTGAAATGGTCACCAAGGCCATTGACGAAGGGAAGGTGGTCCACACAGCCTATCTGGACCTCGCCAAAGCCTTCGATACAATACCCCACTCAGGCATTATAGATAAGCTCACCAGCTTAAATATAAACCCCTATGTCACTAGATGGGTTGCAAACTGGCTCAAGGACAGAACCCACATGGTTAGAATTGCTGGAGCCATGTCAGACTCCAAACCAGTTACAAGTGGCGTCCCACAAGGCTCAGTCCTGGGACCGCTCTTGTTTGGTATATATTTCTCGGAGGTACAGGCCAACACGGAAGGACTGTGGCTGACCAAGTTCACAGATGACTGCAAACTGGGTGCCATAATCGACTCTCCAGCCGACACAAGCATCCTCCAAAAGGGCCTCATAGAAACAGACAACTGGTGCCAGAGACATGGCCTCAAGCTAAACGCCAAAAAGTGTAGTCATCCCCTTTGGCAAAAACAAAGTGCCCACAAATTACCACATAGGTGGTAATCCATTAAGTACAGAAGAAGTCATTAGGGACCTGGGGACCCAAGTTGATAGCAAGCTCTCATTTGACAACCACGTGGCCAAAGTGGTTAGAAAAACATTTTATATAGCCCACCTAATCATGAAGGGATTCACATCTAGATTAGGGGAGGTCATCGTGCCTCTTTACTCATCCCTCATCAGGCCCATAATCGAGTACAATGCCCCTTTTGGGATGTACCTTACCAAACACCTGCAGCAAATGGAAAGACCCCAAAAGTACCTCACCAAGAGGATCAAAGGGCTCAAACAGATGCCATATGCTGCCCGGTTAAAGAAACTCCAGCTCTACTCAGTGGCATACCGCCTGCTCAGAGGTGACCTGTGCCTGACGTATAAGGCCATGTCCAACCCGGAATTAAGGGACATGCTGCACCTCAAAAATCCAAATCCCATCGAGCTACACGCTCGAGAGACTTGAACCTCAGCACTGAAATAAATAGGACATGCTGGAGGGACAGATTCATAACCCAGAGGCTCCCTTCACTATGGAATAAAATCCCAGTCCAGGTTAGGCAGAGTCCCTCATTGACTCTCTTCAAGAGGAATCTTGATGAGTGGATGGGAGATCATAGGTTTACCCCGGGTATCACTTCTGTGTCACTGTTAGACAGAGGCACAGTATACTAACCTCGAAAAAGGGCATAGCAAAATTAATTTAAAATGGGTGGCGAAAGCCAAACATACTCTGGCTAGGCTTATAAATGCCCTAGGGCAGATAGCCTAGTATGAACCTATGAACCTATGAACCTATACCTGTGTATCAGACTGTGTGGTAACTATTGAAATGAATATACTGTAATATAGGATACTGAAAGAGAAGAGGTTAATCTCTATCCAGCTAACTTTGAAAAATAGTCTGAAATTAAATTACCTGGTAGGCCAGAAAGATTGTATCTCACAGGACTCAATGCAGCCAGAGACAAGAAGTCTTCACTAGGAAGCCACCTGTGTTTCCTTGTGAGTTAAATTGCTACTCTGGAAGGGTAGACGTTTAAAATTGTTTTATGACTTCCAGAAACTGCAACAAATCTTAGCAAAGCTCTATGTGTGTGTGTGTTATGGCACATATGTTTGAGATTCTGGTTCAATTTCTAGCAAAGAGAGGTATCATGGGAATCAAAGTCAGATGGCCACATATGTGTGATGTCATTCTGTAATCCAGGACTAAAAGGATGTTTTAATACTAGATGAGACAGAAGTCTCAGAGCAGTCTGTTTTTGAAACCTGTCAGAAAGGTTTACTCACCCACTTCATTTTACCTTGCTTTAGTAAGTAACCAGGGATTAGTAATTCTTTAGATAAGTCAGGAAAATACAGTGAGATTAGTTAAATACTGTTTCTGTACCTGTGTGAATCTATTCATCTGTGTTATTTTAATATATCTTGTGACTGAAACTCTGGTGTTTTTGTAAATAGACATTTAGTATTTTATGTTCTTTTATTTATTATTAAATATATTTAAACTTTCCATTGTGGCTGAACCTTTATAGAATATTTTAACCTTTGAGAGTACTTATATTTATTTGGTGACGGTGTCTGTGTGTGTGTGTGTGTGTGTGTGTGTGTGTGTGTGTGTGTGTGTGTGTGTGTGTGTGTGTGTGTGTGTGTGTAAATCAAATCTCAGGGACACAGAGCACTGGTTTCACAGAGAGAGTGCTGGAGGATTTTGCTTGGACACTCGGCTGAGGACTCAACTCTACAGCTGTGCCAGAGTGGAGTCTTTCTGGGAGCCTGGAGTGGGAGAGAGAAAGAGGGAAACCCATCCCCCGGATTAAGTGTGTTCCCTGTGTGCTCTTAAGGGAAATTATGCTTGATGCAGAGAAGTGCTTATGGATAATACTGTGTGCATCTATTTTTCTTCCAAGTGAATGTCGCTCAGTCGTGTCAGTGGTGAGGATTCAGGCTACTTGATTACTGGCCCAAAGGAGGGGATGTCACACCTTGTAAAATCTTATACACTATTTAGCTTCACAGAATATATTTTTCTCAATACAACGACAGACTTTTTCATCAAAGCACTGCATTGTGGAAAGTGTGGACTAGCAGTGGTATGAACAAAATTCCAAACTGGCAGTGATTTATTGCAGACCATTATGAGTGAAACATTGGTGTAGCCCAACATGCATAGAAAAATAGACCTCATGCATACAATGACATTTTCTTCTGAATTCATCTTGCATTAGTTACTATGAGATAGTCCTTGTTGTTACAAGTAGCAAGGCCAGCAAACCTTCTGTTAAGGTTTTTGGGGTATCAGATATGGCATTAGTGGTTCAAGGGGATTACTGGGCTTATACTGAAGCTACACTGGAAAGCTAACACCATCTATAATCTCTTTGTTTATTCTTTACCAGTACATTACTTTACAAGCCTTTTCCATACACTTTTCAATTCCCAAGTTGTCTTAATGTTTTTTTATCCATTTCCCTCATATATCATTTGATATTACAGTCTTGTTGCTCTCATGTAGATAATGAGGGGGAATTTAATAAAGCCTACATGTTTTTTTTCTGTGTAGGCATCCTGCTGCGCTGTTTACATGGGCGGGAATGTTTTTAAATTCAGTAAGCATGGCTGAGTGGCGTGCATGCATATGCCAACATGGAAACTTCCGTGGCATGCAAATCACCTCAGAAGCAGATAAATCTCATACAAATGACTGTAGAGACCAAGAACTCAACAAACCAACACAAAAGGCAGGATCCACAACCAATAAAACCATGACCAGTAAGATGTTAAAACCTTTATTCCCTAGATTTAGAGATTTCGTTTTGACTGTATCACAAAAAAAACTTCTTCAGAATCCCAACTTTCACAATCAACTTTTTTGTTTAAAATAAATATATACCCCTCCCTTGAAATCACATGCTGACAAAACACCAATAGCAAACAATTGAAAATTAACACCAAAGTTAATTAATACACAACCCCTGTCAACAAGTACATTCCTAAGTATCCTTCCTAATTCAAAGCAGTCTGATACATGGTTGATACTTGAAAATACACATATAAATTTTAAACATCCAAATTCTTAAAAAATATTTAGAATAAACAGCTACAAACAAAAGGTTCCTTTAAATGTGGAGCATGCACTCAATGCAAGTACATTTTGGGGTCTGGGTATGTAGAAGTAATCCAACAGAGAATATATGCATTATGTAATTGTAATTGCAAATCAGTAGGCATAATTTATTTAGCAAAATGTCAAAAATGTGCAGGGTTTTAAATCGGTAAAACCACTAGGAGGTTTAAAGACAGAATCTACGAACATATGTGGGGTATCAAAATTAAGCAAGAAAATAATTCTTTGTACAAACATATAAAAAATAATTTAGACCATGCATTTTTATTTTGTGGTTTGGAGACAGAATCAAAAATTCCACTAGGGGGACCATGGGCAGATATTCTTGAACAAAGGGAAGCCTTATGGCAACTCAGATTAAATTCTTAATCTAGCTCAGGTCTAAATGAAGTGGTGTCGATTTCTAGTGTATTAAGACTTATGTCCTATAGAACTTGACTAGGGACATTTTAAATAAATATTTTTTTAAGAATTTAGATCTTTAAAATATATATATGTGTATTTTCAAGTATCAACCATGTATCAGACTGCTTTGAATTACGAAGGATACTTAGGAATGTATTTGTTGACTGGGGTTGTGTATTAATTAACTTTGGTGTTAATTTTCAATTGTTTGCTATTGCTCTTTTGTCAGCATGTGATTTCAAGGGAGGGGTATATATTTATTTCAAACAAAGTAGTTGATTGTGAAAGTTTGGATTCTGAAGAAATTTTTGTGATACAATCAAAACGAAAGCGCTAAATCCAGGGAAGAAAGGTTTTAACATCTTACTAGTCGAGGTCTTACTGGTCATGGATCCTGCCTTTTGTGTTAGTCTCATACAAATGAGGCAGGTAGAGTGATCCAGCAAGCAGATAGGCATCTGTCTAGACTCTGTGTCATTGTCTGTAGTGTACGTGGAAACATTCCATGTACAGGAGTGTAGACAGACAAAAAGGGTTGTAAAAATGTAGATATATGGACAGAAATGTCATACCACATACACATATGAGCAAAACTATAACTATTATCCTGTATGTTGGAAAAATTAAAGGAAATAAGTTAAATTAATTTTTATTATTTTTTAATAATCTTGGCATGTTTGGACAGCTTGCTGCAGTGCACAAATATGCTTTACAGAAAAATTATACTAATGCCAGCGACTGCACAATACTATCCTTTGGAAAGTCATCTACCCCTGAGAAATATAGTAGTGTCCGCACACCACACACAGTTATGCCATTACTCATGGACTTATGGACACAGAGTAATGTAGCCTTTGACTTTCACTGGTTGGTAAGATGTGGGGTTGCATTCAAGTGTTGTACAACCTAAACATAAAGGTCTATGATGTAACTTCCAGACTGACATTACTATATTCATCACACCTATCATTGTGTACAATGGAACCCATGCTATGACACTACACAGGCATATCTTACAACTGTAGCAGCCACACAGGTTCCATGGTACAGCAATATACATTGCAGATAATATGTCCTAGGGAGTCTGTATCAAGACCGTACATGTGTAGTCTGTCTCATAAATGCTTTGGAGAGGATGTGCATGGCTGCCATACAGGGAGGTGTCAGATTCCACTGCGTCTCTCCCACGTATCCATGACAGGACTAACACGTCTTGTTCTACACACCTACACCGTCACTGTGGTATAAACAGTACAAGCTGGAGAGACAGTTATGTAACACAGACAGTACACCCTATATGTAACACGCCTCCCCATGCATATGAAGCACACATCATGTTCAGGTTACACAATGGGATGCAGAACAAGACGATCATAGCTGTTGTCAGACAAATGTCTGTACTGGACATAGGAATTTGTAGATGGGTCATCTCCAGCCCCACAGCTTGTAGATGCGTAGCTCCCAAAACCCTGGTGACACTTATCAAGGGTTCATAGGTTCATAGTATCAGAACTTTTCACAGATTACGGATGCATGAGCACGGTGAATGACACCATTGTCCTTGTTAGCCTGTTATACACATATGCACATATTGAGCCATGCACCTTTACTGCTCTACCTTGTTGAAGACATATTTCTTCTGTGCTGACATTCTATCTTATGCTGTGACATCTATGGCTTTATTGCCACTGTATATCCATAGGTGTCCCCAACAGAATTCTGACACAGAAACATAAACAGGTCCTTGACCCACCTTTCATTGTATAAGTATACAGCCATTACAACATCAGACAATATCAGGTGCACAAAAGTATGTGGCTTACTCATTACAAATGTCAGCATACAGTAACTGTCAGTGAACTTCAACAAAATGACTGGCACTAACGTAGAGCAGTAAAGTATTTAATAAGAACAGTAAATAAAGTAGCAAAGCTTTCAGGTATCCAGTACCCTTCTTCAGTGGATTTATTGGATGTTAGTGTTTTATATGATGGTACAGAAATACAAACTTCTGTTTTCAAGAAGGAAGTAAATAAAAATAAATATCTGCATAGAAAAAGCATGCACCCCCCCCCATATATATATATATAAGGATATTGTTAAAAGCCAAGTGATGCGTATGAGTAGATTGAACACTAGTGATTCCAAATGTGTTTCTCAGATCAATGAAACTTTGGCTTCATTTAGAGAGAGGGGCTATGAGGATGAAATGTTAGAAGATGTTAAAGGTCATGTTCTATCTAATAGAGATTTGGCATACCACCCATTGGTGAAACACTGAGTAATCATGATACAGAAAATAGTAATGCTTATACACAAGGTGTTCGATACATGACTACATATAGTAGATGCAGTGAAGGTATTAGAACAAATTGTGACCAATAATTGGGGTATCCTCAGGAGCCTACCTGTGCTTAATAACACTATTAGCCATAGACCCATGTTCATGTATAGGAAATGTATGAACCTTAAGAACAGATTATGGTATAAGGACATGCAGGTAGTGAAATCACAAAATAAATGGGCTAAGCAGGGCACTTTTGCTTGCCATAACTGCTGTTGTTGTGCTCTTATTGAGAAAAATGATATATTTATACAATATACACCATAATAGTAAAATTTCCTTTACCTTTAAATGTTTCGCTACTTGTAACACTAATAATATTATCTATTTAGCTACCTGCACAAAATGCATGTGTTTTTATGTGGGCAAGTCAACTAGATGTTTAAAGGACAGGATTATAGAACATAATTCTGATATTAGAAGGGGTATATTGTCTAATTCTCTAGCAAAGCACGTGTCTGCAAATGCTACCCATAGTTTTCAGGTTTAGGGTTATGGAAGTTGTGATGAGATCTATTAGAAGAAGAGATTTAAACACCAAACTAGAAAATAAGGAATATCAGTGGATTTTAAGACTACAGGCTGAACACTCACCAGGTGTCAACCAGATGGTCTCGGTTAAACCTGTTTTAAAACTCAAACAGATGACTCTCTAGACCAAAACTGTTTGCAAAATGTTGTATGTAGTTTTAAAAGTATATTACCTAGCACTTAATTGCATTATTAATTGTTTTCTTTTATTGGCTGTGTGATTAATTGATATGTATAAGAACTGTGATCATTTTATGTTGGTTATTGAGCACTGAAGAAGAGTACTGGATACCTGAAAGCTTTGCTACTTGATTTACTGTTCTTATTAAATACTTTGCTGCTCTACATTGGTGCCAGTTGTTTTATGAAGTTTGCTGATTGTTTTTACTGCTGCGTCTTCATTCTGGGAAGGTTTTTGTTGTGGCTTGTAGCATACAGTAACTGTCAGTGATGAGTACAAGTAGCATGTCAAAGCAACACTGGATTACACAATTACATATTAACTTATATAGTAACCCTGTGCATCAGACACATAGCTTCATTTCCCTGCATCGAAGATTAGGATGACAGGGATGTGGTACAGGTATCCTCACTTGCCCAGGGTGTTGTGGAGGGGGTGCAGGAGGCCTAGGCTAACTCACAAGGTTGACAGCATATGTGTGAGTCAGGAAGGGAAGCAAGCAATATGAATCATGTAAATGTGCCGTGTGTGTCTGTAGGTGACCTGCATTTCACAGTGGTGTGTGAGTGTGTACATGTACACAGTCAGACTCAGTGTTAGCCCTATATCTGTTCATGTTGGACAGCTTTGAACTGTGAATGGTAGAGCTGACAGTTTACCATCCACGAACACAGGAACTGGCACCTCCATGCCCAAGGTCAGGAGCAGTGCTAGTACCTGATGGTGACTGCTGGGACCATGCCCTCCATGGGAATGCCCATGGCCTGCCACATCTTGGTGTGGACACCACACTCCCCTCTGTAGCACTGGATGTACTGCCACTATGGAAACATGATTGTGTATGGCCATGTGGACTCTCAGCAGATTTGGTTGCTGCCCTGTGTCCACAAGGCTGACACTCAACTGCAACCACACATTCCAGCACAGACACTGCGCATTCCAAGACTGACACTGTCTCAGCCCACCTTCTTTCCACTGCATCAAGTGAATCACTCCAGGGTGTCACCAATGTGGTGGGGGCAGTCACGGATGTCAGATATTGCTCCATCCATAACCCTGAGCATACATCTGGAGCTTCTTTCAGAAAGTGCCTGTGCCTCCATGATGGCCCAAAACATATGCTGAGTGAACCATGAAGTGACATCTGTGGCCTCTGGGGACTGGGAATGTGTAGTCATACTGACTGTGTGCAGTGAGAATGAGGGCAGAAGAGTGATGTCAACCTCTGGGACAAATTTAGCCCCTGAAACCCCACCTCTGACTCACTGTGGCCACCATCATCAGAGTCTGAAGAGACACTAACATCAGGTTGTGTAGGGGACCAACTCCTCCCTGGTCACCTGTGATAAGAAAGGAAAAAGCAGTACAATAATATTTGTATTAATATGTTCTGCAGTACTATGTTGTAATATATGTACAGCTCTATATACTGTTTGCAATATTACAGACCTGTTGAAACCTTAATATTATATAGTAGGACAAAGGACAAGAGGACATTACTTTTCCCACAAACAGCTATAGTTACTTGCAAATAAAAGCTCTTTTAAACAGCAACAATGAGGTACACTGTTGACATTTGTGAAGACTCAGCATAGTTGACACATATGACAGTCTGCAATGTCCTGACACATTTATCAGTGTGGTCACTCCTACAAGGCATACGTATGACTCTAACATGTGTACAGTCAGAAAATATCTGTGCAGTTGGCAATCATGCCTACAGTACACCAATCCAGGCAGCAAGCCTGGGATGCCACTTTAGAGATTAAATTGCTGTGAACCTACATTTATAACAAAACAGTGTCATGCTTACCAGGAGCAGGACCACAGCCTTGTCCGATACCTGACAGACCTGTGAAAAGTTGAGGGAGAGGTAATGTTAGTATCACTGCATGTTGCACCACAACAAGGCAATACATGGGAGGGAGGATGGCCTAATGGTTAAAGTGTTTGCCTTACAAACACAAGGTACAGGGTTTGAATCTCACAGGGGATAATTGGCTAGGCTTAAAATGGCTCGCAAGAGCAGTTAGCCTAGTACTAATCTATGAATCTATGAATACATCTGTATATCTCACATTTACAGTAGCTACTGTGTTGTTATATCGGTCAACCTCTGAGCATGAGAGTCAAACTGCAGTTAACCCCCCAAAGAATGCAGACCTGACACCCATGTAAGAGCATGTACACCCTGACACACTGAATGCTACAGTATTGCAATGGTGATGAAACTAAGCTTACATGCATGCTCCTCTGCCATGAAAACTGTGGCATCCACATCCATGATGTATGGTGTGTTGGATACCTGGGAGCTGTCATGTGTGCCTAGGTTTGCCAGGAATTCCTCAGTGGCTGAGGGTTGTTGTTCTGCTGCAGGCCCTCCACCGGTAATGCCACAATCCCTGGCTACATCTGCTGCTTTTCTGCATGCAGCACTGATCATGTCCCTTGAGCAGTGTCAAACTTGCTCATATGTCTTGCTCTGATGATCTGTGGCATTCACAGCACGGACAAGGTCAGCCCACAATGCTGCCCAATGTTCCCTGTTTTGCCTCCCCCTACACATTAGGAGTTCATGATGGTGCCTGAGGCCTTCAAGTATAATATCATTCTCCGCATCCATGAAAGGTGCACAACATCTTGGGTACATGTTTCCTGAAAGACAACAGAATAGGAATGCATCAGGATCATATACGTGGAAGTACACTATGTAGAGATACAGCGAAAACAGAATGGCTGGCAGTATCCACTGCTTGATCACACATGTCATATTCCACAGTGTGCAAAATACTAAGCATGTGGATACCACTAAGATACTAGCCATAGTCAGCTATTCCTGTGTGTGCCATGACAGATACTGCTGTATAATCATACACCCAACACTGGAGTCTATTGAAGTGTATCCCATAGGGGCGAACCCCCTGATAATATCTGAAAACAACAGTGTCAACCAAATAGCAGTGTACCAGTACAACCATTATAAAGGGACAATCCCACAAGACCAGTGTGTCACACTGTCAAAAAACATTCCCCCCTTGATGTATATTGCACATCCTCTGTAGGTGTAACAAATCTGGAGATCAATGACATGTCATTAGCACAATTCTAAGAAAGGTTTAATGCTGTAATCTTTATCCCCCATAAGTATGTTCACACATCTACATCCTGTTGTAAACATAAGGTTATGTACCTGCTGGAGTGCAAAACTCCTCTGTCGATATGTGATGCTATTTAAGTTTTTGCAAACACATGTTCTATGTACAGAAATTCTCATACAGAATGGTTCCCCATAGCCAGCAAGTTTGCCTTTTAACATGTTTCTCATTGACAGGTGATTGTCTCTTAACCAATTTGTGGTTCTGAAATGCTAATTGCAGCCAACACAGCTGATTTGCACTACCATCAGCCAATGACATGCAACCACTGTACAAGATATAAGGCCTTCATGTAGATTAGAAGCCCTTTCTGATATGTTATGCTGGACATTACTGGGGTGAGGAGACTATGTCATTGCAGAGGGTAGGTCTGTAGCAGCTACTTTTACATAGAGATGTGTGTGCTACAGGCTGCAGCTCCTGCTGCTAGTAATAGGCATAGGCAGAGAATGTGAACACTTTGGAGGACAACAAGCTGTAGGATTAACTGTGGGAGCTGTGTCAGCCTTGTTGTAGAGGCAAAGCCAGAGTGAGGGTACCCACTCCACTCCATTTAAGGCATGTGTTTAAGGTAAGTATGTTAGGCAACAGTATCATTAACAGAGTACTAGGTAACATGTTTGTTGTGTCCTTGAGCAACATAGGGGATTAATATAATATTATATCCACAATATGGGCAACTGTCAGGCCATGTGTTATAGTCTGGCACTCATTTGGAACTTGTATGATAGCCGTCCTTGTTACAAGCGGGGCTTCATATGTGTATGTTAGTTGTGCAGCTGTGCTAATCTGCACTGTTAATTTGACAGGATTGTGTACTGCACTCTGATGTTAGTCAGCCTCATTTGCATTGCCTGACTAAAAATCCTCTGTGAATGCATATTAATGCATGACATGACACGTTATGCACTTATAGTTTTGCTATAGGGATAAGTGAAGTATGTTCCTATCTGCAGGCCTGTGACTTCCATCAGTGGAAAGCTGACATTTCATTTGAAATGCATTGTGTGGATAAAGAGTGCATGACTCGGTCATTAATTGTTGGCTTCACAATAATGTAATTTAAATGCTACACACCGTTAGATTTGAACCCAGGACTGTGTGTGACAAAATGTGCTGTTTCCAAGGCATTTAACAGACTGAGCTACTGAATCACTGTTACAGCAGGTGTATTTGCAAGGTATAAGTACACACATACAGGCTGTGACATATTATTTTTTACATCCATCATTATGTGCATGGTTTTATGTGGATGTATTTTTGCACCAGGGTCCCAGTTGAACATGTATTTTGCCAGTAATGACTTAGCAGGTGTATTTGTAAATGTTGCTGATAAAATGGGACATTTACCAGCTATTAGAGAGCTCACATCTATTATTTTGTGTTTGGCTTTCTAGTGGTGTACTCCTGCACCAGACTCCAAGTTACACACCCAATTTTTCCATTATTTAACTCATTCACTCTAGAGCAGCTCAGAAAATGCTGCCTGCTTACTTCCACCATGGGAACAACAGTGCAGCCTGAGCTCATTTTCAGATAATCAATTTGTAATACCATACAGAAAACAAATGTTCATAACTCTAACTATAAGAGCTAGACTAAAAATGTAAATGTGAAAGTTGGTCAGCAGACACTGACCTTTCCAACAGTGTAAATGTTGATAGTGCGTATCTAAGTCATTATTAAATATTTGCCAAGGAATGCTGATATTGTCTATATTTTTTACCTTTTTGGTAAAAGAAATCACAATATCTTGATGAATGTACCATGTAGACCTATACAATTTTTAATTATTTTTTTGTTTGAATGTCAGCTTTAAAATTATACCTTAACCATTACTGTGTGATGCTCCTTTATGGACATATTCACAGAGATATATTTCTCATAATTGATAAATAAACAAAGCATAATATCTCATCACCTGTAACAGAGACTACATATCAGAGAACAAGTTGTGTGTCTCAATGTCAGCTTCAAAATGATGCATCATTTGTGTCGTCACCCTACTCCCTTGCAAAGATATGGGCATAATAATAAGAAATGTATTTTACTATGTTGTAAGGAGTAATACTGTCTTCAAAATGAGGTATTATTTAGGACACTGACATGCTCCCTTGCAAAGTTCATAGGTAGGTACTAGGCTATCGGCCCTAGGGCCCATACAAGCCTAGCCAAAAAATGTACCCTGGCTTTCGCCACCCAAGAAAATTATTTTCCTGTGCCCCTGTTGAGCAGAGCCACAGAAGTTATCTCCAGGGTGAATTTCCCATCCAATCATCAAGATTTTTCTTGAAGAGTGCTAATGAGGAGCTCTGTTTGACATAGATAGGTAGTCTGTTCCAGAGTATGGGAAGTGTCTGGGACAGGAATCTATCCCTCCAGCATGTTCTGTTTATTGTTATTTACCAAAATATGAAAAAAAATCATAACTTGGTAGCTAAACAAACTTTGATATCTGTACATGTGTACAGCATATAGACACAGCTTTTTTACCATGTTGTAACTATTAATACTTTCTTCAAAATGAGGTATTCTTTAGCATATTGACATGCTCCCTTGCAAAGTAATTTGCCAAAATATGAAAAAAAAATCATAATTTTCATAACCTTAGTCATACAAAAACTCTGATATCTGTACATGTGTAGAGTATACAGACAGTTCTTTTATCATGTGGTAAGGATTAACATTGTCTTCAAAATGAGGTATCACTTGGCACAATTACATGCTCCCTAGTAAAGTTATTTACCAAAATATGAAAAAAATCATAATTTACAGAACCTGAGAACTAAGCAAACTGTGATACCTGTACATTTGTACAGCATACAGAAATAGTATTTTTACCATGTTGTACGTACTGATACTGTCTTCAAAATGAGGTATTGTATAGCATGTTGACATCTTTCCTTAGCAAAGTTATTCACTAAAATATGAAAAAATATCATAATTTTCATAACCTTAGCCATAAAAAAAATAATATCTGTACACGTGTACAGCATACAGACACAGTTCTTTTATCATGTTGTGCGTACTGATAGTGTTTTCAAAATAACATATTATTTAGCACGTTGACAACTTCCCTAGCAAAGTTATTTGCCAAAATATGAAAAAATTTAATCTTTCATAACCTGAGTGCTAAAACTGTGCTATCTGTACATGTGTACAGCCCATGGGCACAGTTCTTCTACCATGTTGTAAGGACTAACACTGTCTTCAAAATGAGGTATTACTTAGTACAACTACTTGCTCCCTAGCAAATTTATTTACCACAACATGAAAAAATCATAATTTACATATCCTAGGTCCTAAACTCACTGAACCACTATGTTTGCAATTTGTACATTTGCTGCTTGCTGGAAGCACAGAGAGTAAAGGCAACCATTCTTTATTGAATCCAAAGAATGGAACAGCATGGTAACTGATTTTAACATTGCAGTTTGCTCTTAAAATGCCTGCTAGCTGTGACAAGAAAGCTAATTTTAATGTATTACTGTCATTGTTCTTGTTCTGCCATATATTTTAAATTAGCATGCTGACATCTTTCCTTAGCAAAGTCATTTACTAAAATATGAAAAAAATATCATAATTGTTATAACATTAGTCCTAAAAAGTGTGATATCTGTACATTTGTACAGCATACAGACATGATTCTTGTATCATGTTGTAAGGAGTAATACTGTATTCAAATTGGGGTCTTAATTAGCATGTTGACATCTTCCCTAGCAAAGTTATTTAACAAAATATGAAAACATGTCAGCATAATCTGCATCACTGACGTGTAGCAGAGGGGTGATTTAGCATGCAGCAGCAGAAGCTGATATATGTATATGCTCACATCAAGCTGAATGTGCATAATGGCTGTTATTAGATTTCTGCATGGAGGTATGAGGGTATCTCTAGAGAGATATTGTGGGACACATGCACATGGCTGCCTTTAGATTTGTGCTCAGAAACATGAATGCATCACTGTGTGACACATGCACATCAGGTTGCTATTAGATTGGTGTACAGAAGCATATATGTACACTGGAGTGGTATAGTGGGATAAATGCACAGTGGTTGCTATTTGATTTGCAGACAGGAACACGAGTGCATCACTGTGTGACATATGCATGTTAGGTTGCTATTAGATCTGTGCACAGTAGCATGCATGCATGGCAAGAGTGATATTATGGAGCACATGTAAGCTACCATATGGGTCCTGTTAGACCAGGGAAGAAAGTCAACTAATATAAATATATTTATTTTTTATTCTTTGTTAACCAAGCTAGTCACACTAGGCTGATAGCATCTTTTCAACCTGAGGTTATATTTATGCTACTTAGGGAAATTTGTACATCACACTCATGAGTGCAGCACCTCTCTCCCCCCATGCAGTACTGCAGTGTTAGCAATCAATCTACCTGGTGCTGGACTAGAACCCACAGCTTTTTGTACAAAGGCAACTGACACTTAAAACTGTATGGTGGACACTCCTCTCATTTGTTTTTAACCTTTATTCTGGCCATTATACTGTATAGGGTCTAGTAGGCAGATCTCCACTGGAGATTGTTGGGTACTGTGGATGGTGGATGGAGAACGAATGTCTCATGATTGGTAGACAGAGGGGCAAAAGACTCTTAGAGAAAAAAAAAGTAAAAAAAAGACACTACCATATATAGCACACACAAAGAGCCAGTATCACTACTATTGCTGCTTGCTGGAAGCACAGAGAGTAAAGGCAACCATTCTTTATTGAATCCAAAGAATGGAACAACATGGTAACTGATTTTAACATTGCAGTTTGCTCTTAAAATGCCTGCTAGCTGTGACAAGAAAGCTAATTTTAATGTATTACTGTCATTGTTCTTGTTTGGATAATGAAAATAGCAGTAAACGTCAGGTTTTAACAGAGATAAAAATTATAAAATGTATGTGCACTACCTTGATTACTTAGTCTTCCCACGAGTACATATAATAGCTATATTGTCTGAATGTAATGTTTCAAGTCAGAATGGGCAGTCCTTCAAGTTGTACTCCTAGAGATTCATAAGTTCTCTCAGGGGTCTCCCAGTACCTTTACTATTTGTGAGAAGGCATTCTCCTGTGGGCTAGATTGAAGAATTGAGGGGAAATAAAGCTATTTAGACTAATTTGTCAACAAATCAGATTGTCTACCAATTTTTTATAAGTCAGCCGATATTTCTGGTAGATGTACTTGTGGGTTGACTACCCAAAGGGATACGTTATCAGCAAACCAAAAATGCAATATCCAAGCATTGTCATAAATAGGTGCACCCAAATATTTATAGTCTTGGTTAAAATGCAGACTAAGTGTTTAACCACCAAAATATTAATCAATGGGGAAAGTCAGCATCCTTGCCTAGTGCCTTACAATAGTTTAAAAGGTTGGCAACAAATATTACTAGCTATTACTTGTGACAAAGGTTTAGGGTATAGTAGTTGGCACCAACTGAAGAAGTTTCCCTGCAACTCCAAACATTGTAAAAATAACCAAATTAATTCCCTCTACAATGACTCAAACACTTCATTAAATGCTATAAATGACACTACCCTTGATTCAATACTGCAATGGCTTGTTTGTTAGACATTGTAAAGCAGTCTTCATGTATCCAGTATTGCTACAAAGCTCTAATTCTTATTCATTAGAACTTGTGTTATAAAATAGATTTTGAGACAAAGTACTAAGGAATCTGGAACTGGGTAAGCAAAGATATCTGAAGAGCACTCAACTTTATCAAATGGCACTTGAAAACTGCAGTTTTATTGCAGTTGCAGTAGTAATAAAGTAATCAGTGTTACACAATTGTGACAATCAAATGATTTGATGACCTTTAATCATAATTTTCAGTCTAACAGTTGCATGAATGAATACATTAGGGTTGTCACCGATCATTGTGGCTAAACTCAGACTTGGGCCACACCCCCCTACACCTCCCATAACCCCACCCACATCCAACCCACTTTTTACCCATTTTGGGATGTCATCGCTGCATCGCATGAGGAGAATGCTCTCTTTTTCTGATCATAATGACTTTTTCCTTGATTTTAATTGCTTCTTGTGGAGTTTATGTTATAAATATTATCTGGGAAATACTTTATTTTCATATTATTGCTTTGCCTTAATAAACTAGGTGTCAAATACAGTTGGAAGAAAGACTGCATATTATAGTTACTTGTCCTAAAACAGCAGAATCAATTGCTCACTCATGCTGTATATGCAAGATGTCAATGCTTTGCACAAGCTGAATTTATACACATCTGCATAACTATACACAGCTGCCAGGGATCACTCGCTTTCACTCTTCGCTCTTTTCTCTCTCTCACTCATTCACACATGTTTACATGCTTTCATTCACACATTCACTAAAACAGACAGAAACACACACACACACACACACACACACACACACACACACACACACACACACACACACACACACACACTCACACTTTAGAAAATGCAAGGTAACACAAGTCCAATGTCTGTTTTTTGTTTTGGAAAAAATGAAAATTGAAAAACAAAAAACTCGAGTGCATATCTGCTTGTCTAGTACTACAGTAACACATACTCTGTCTCTCTCTTCAGCTAGGTACTTACCGCTCGTGCAAATCCCATTTCCATAAGGTGGAATAATTGACTGCTGCACTGTTACTTCACAGGGCTCCGTCGTGAACAGATTGGCACAAGAAATAGAGGGATCCAGCAGCAATTCAAGTAAATTCTTCATATTTTACAAATAAAGAAAATAATATATGCTGCTGGACCCCTCTATTTATTCTTAAACAAAAATGGGAACACATCTGGGGGGGGTGGAGGTGTTATGCAAGTGGTGGCTTGGATTTTGCTACTCTGATTGGCTGCCACCACTTACTTCACAGAATGCAGACAGAATCGGCTTGGTGTAACCGGAAGAAAACACAGTGCATGCTAAGCCAATACACTGGAGAAAATTACATGTAAGCATATGCTTAAGTTGAGAAGTCAATTGACAAAGTTCAGTTATTTTTTCAACTTAGTTTTCACAGGATAGGGCTGAAATAGGACTGGAAAGTAAGTCTTACTTGCAGAAGGCACTCGGGTGGTAACAGCATGCAATTACTAGCGTGTCTCATAGTGTGCTCGGATGTAAGAACAGAGGTGCTATGAGATAGTACTCAGATTAATGAGATAAGTTTGCATGAAGTGGTGCAATTTTCAGCTCTGCTTAAATATGCTTAATGAGTGTAGCTTGCAGTTACTATGTTTTGGTTAAACCAACTGTTTCAATTAACAGCTGTCTGGCATGGCAGGTTAATGCAGCGGTCTACAGGTGCAATGGTTTTGGGTTCAAAAAAGGGGACAGGTGTTTCTTTTGTACATATTTATTATCATTCGGATGGCATAGTGGTGCAGTGGTAACATTGTCACCTCACAGCAAGAGGTTCACCGGTTCGATTCTCGGCTGGGGTGCCTTCTTTGCAGAGTCTGCCTGTCCTCCCTGCATTCATGTGGGTTTCCTCTGGGTGGTCTGGTTTCCTCCCACATTACAAAGACATGTGTCTGGAGCATTTCTCCCTGGGCCTCTGCTGAAAATTGTCTTCTTTCCAAGTCGGACTTTCTCGGTTAACAAATGTTAAATAAATAAAAAAAAATAAAAATCATTTAAAACATGTATACCAATATAGTTCTATTTAGCTGAGCTTAGCGAAGTTGCACGTCATGCTAAAAATATATAAAGAAGAGAAAAATCGGGAGCTAGGAAAGTGGTGAAATGAAAGGCAGGTAGATATGTGCAGGAAGGGTATAGGAAAGACTCTGCCTATCTATTTCTGGTACAGCAACAACTGTGCACTTTGACAAAATTTGTAGATGACTTTGGACTCACCTCCAGAAAGGGGTGAGGACAACATAAATGCGTTGTTAAGCCAATTGGACCAAATTATGTGTCCAGTGGACACATCTGCAAAATGGAGAGCTATGTATCCGACAATATTTTTTTGGGGGGGGGACAGGTGCAAATTTTTTTTTTTAAGGTGAGAGTGGAATATTGTGGAAGGGACATAGGTATGTGTTGGGGAGGTAAGTTGGGTAGGTGAAGAAGCTTTTGCAGACAGACAAGACAGCAGACAGGGGTGGTGTGCGACACGAGGGGGGTGAACCCTTTGAATGGGGAGGATGTTGTGGAATCCTTAGGAAAACACAATGCTGCTTAACACTTTTTTAGTACTGGTGTTTATCTGTGAAATCTACACACAATATCTGCTCATAAAGTGGGCTACCTCACCCATATACCTTTTGTTCCTGGAGTGGGAGGAAAAGAGAGCATTATGTGACTGAAATTGGCCTGGAGACAGCCTTGAACCATACTCAGGGGCGGCTCGTGGCATCGGACTGCCGGACTGCAGCCCCCTCAACTAATGTCCAGAAGTGTTTAAAAAAAAAAAAAAAAACCTAACTTTTTTTTTTAATTTAAAACAAACTTCAGAGTCCGCGACTCGGAAGTATGCGCATGTGCAGTGCGCACTTTAACCGCCTCGGGCTGCGGTGGTTTTAAACATCTTTTTTTTTTGTTTGTTTTGATTGCAGCCCGGAGGGGTAATGAAGGCATCATTGTGATGCCCAGAAGTCTATGCGGTTGAATCTAAACCGCATAGAATTGGAAGGGGCTCGGACTGCGACGTCTGCAGGCATGTCATGACGTGCTTGCTGGGCTAAATGCTGCTGATTGGTTGTTGCTATCTTCCCGGGCTTTATGTGCTGGGAAAAGAGCGAGAATCAGTCAGTTCAGTTAGCTTCAGCTTTCCTTGCTTTGTGAGTTTGCGGATTGTTTCGTGATCTTTTTACTTTTTTTTTTGTGAATAATTTTTATTTGTTTTGTTTTTGCCTTGGATTTGGGAATCAGATTTTACATATTTGGGTGGATTATTTGTCAGCTGTGCAGCCTGTGCCTAGAAGAACAAGAAGAAAGAAGAAGAAGAAAGAAGAAAGAAGAAGGAAGAAAGAACACACGCACACATGAGTGTCTGTAAGTTAGGGTTAGACTATGGGTTAGTGAAGAGAATATGCTTAATTTTATGCTTGTGAGTGTACTTTTTATGCATCTTGTTTAATGGTACTGTTAGGGAAAAGGTACCTAATGTTTAGAGACCTAATGGTTATGGCTGAGGTTAGGGGAAGGGGGAGGGATTGGGTTTAAGTTAGCATAGATGAGTAAAATACTGCAGAGAAGGGCATAGTACAGAACAGTGAAGCACAGATCGTAAATGAGATAACTAGAGGCTGATTAACCGTTTGTGTGCTGTTAGAGTTAGGGGACTAGGACTTATCTGCCAGGGTCAGCTCGCCTGTCCTGTGGGAGGAAAGAAATCCAATCTGATGCAATGCTGATAACTAGTGTAGAAAGAGGTGTACAGCATGCAGCACTGTAAGCTGGCGACATGTTCCCTTCTGTTAAGCTTTTTGGGTCATGGGTGGGAATGCGCATAATTCACAGGGAAGATTATAGCAGGCCATCATATCACCTGGCTGGGGTGAGGGGATTGGGTCTGAAAAAAGGAAAAAAATTTATATGACTGCCTGAATGATGTCTATGCGAACAACAGGTCTCTCCTTGGTAGATATGTGGTAGTAGTGGTAGTAGTGGTGGAGACTGAACAATTAGGTAGTTAGCAAGAAGGCAGGACAAGAATTTTTTTTTTAAACGGAAGAACTTTACTTTCAAATGCAAACAGTTATTGGCTACAATATCCTCTCCCCAGTCTTGGTTTAGGGTGAGTGAGAATGTACTCCCCTTACAAATTTTGGCAGTTTAGCACAGAGCATTAAGACAATGAGTTGCAAGTGGTCTCTTTCTAATTTTCGAAAACTGTTTGCAAAACATTGGTAATTTTAACTTTTTATAATTCCTTCTCTGTATGTACATCTATTTCATTTGCTACCTTCTCTTATCCTCTGTCCCCGTTTCTTTGTAATTACTGTGAAAATTATTTAACTGGGTTCTGCATGCAAATAGTCATTTTTATCAGTAGACTACCCCTGCAAACAAACAAAAAAATAATAATAATAAAAATCGTGTACTGGCTTTGAATCTCCCATCCTTCATTTGCATTTTGCCTATTCCTTGGCTCTGAGCAGGTTGTTTAACCAGATAGTACTCCCTGAAAAGAGGAAGGTAGGCCTACTGAATCAGCCCATTTAAAATTAATAAAATACTGAACCAGATGTAATATTTCTAATTTTTATGTAAGACTGAAGAGGTATTTTAACCTGAGTAGAGCAGCCCTGTCCACTAACTTCAGCTGTCCTACATGATCTCAACCACACTAGCATTGCTGACATGAGAAAGTGCATTAAAAGTCCACTGCTGACTGAAGATAACTCATCAACAGTTAAGGTTCACTGCATCCTGACAGGGGCTTTTGAAATTTTTCAACAGCAGCGGTCAGCTCCTCCCACCACCCTTTCTTAGCATAGTCCAAGAAGGTGGCTGTTGACTGTGTGTGCACGTGTGTGTGTGTGTGTGTGTGTGTGTGTGTGTGTGTGTGTGTGTGTGTGTGTGTGTGTGTATGTAAATGCGGAGGCATGTGCGTGTTTGTGTACATATATTTGTGCATTTCTATTTTGCTTACCTAAAATCACTAAATAAAGTACAACTGGTGTGTGTGTGTGTGTGTGTGTGTGTGTGTGTGTGTGTGTGTGTGTGTGTGTAATGCCCCAGAGAACAGATGGTGGTGTGTGGAGATGCTTAGGCTTGAACCCTGTACCTTGTATGCAGGTGTTAAGGACCTGAATTCCCTACCCACCACCATTTGTAAAAAAAAAAAAATTGCAGATTTTTGCCTCATATTTGATCTAATCTGTACCTCATAATATCTGTGGTTTCTAAATATTATGATGCTTGATAGTTGATGGTGCACTGGTAGCATTGTTGCTTTACAGTTGCAGGTTCTTGGGTTTGATTCTTGGCTGGGGTGCCTTCTGTGTGGGGTCTGCATCTCATCCCTGTGTTTGTGTGGATTTGCTCTGGTGTCCTGTCATTTTACAAAGACTGGTGGGGTCTGCATCTTCTCTCTGTGTTTGTGTGGGTTTGCTTTTGTGTCCTCCCATGTTATAAAGACATGTCTGCATTATTTCTTCCTGGGCCTCTGCTGAAAATTGTTTTTTTATTCCAAGTCAGATTGTCCTGATTAACAAATGTTAAATCAAATTGACAGGCATTTGAATTTCAGACTTCAGGTTTCTGAATGTTTAATTCCTTACATATTTTATTTGATGGTGCAGTGGTAGCATTGTTGCCTCACAGCTATAGGTTTTCTGGTTTGATTCTTGGCTGGTGTGCCTTCTGTGTGGAGTCTGCATCTCATCCCTGTGTTTGTGTGGATTTGCTCTGGTGTCCTGTCATTTTACAAAGACATATGTCTGCAGTATTTCTCCCTGGGCCTCTGTTGAAAATTGTTTTTATTCCGTCAGAAGTAAAATTGACAGGTATTTGAATTTCAGACTTCATATTCTTCAGAAATAGCAATTTTCTAAGTTTATAAGATGAATATTTGAAATGTGTCCTTATTTTTTGGACTGTATTACCCCATTATTGGTTTTGTCCAGGTTTCTTTGTGCTAAGGTTGACAACTATGGCAAGAACTGAATTCACTGAATATGTCTGAGGGCTGTATTCCCTCATTACTGGGTTTGTCCAGGTGTTTTGTGTGAACTGAATTCATTAAATGATAGCCAATTAAGTTTCAGTCTTCCTCTCTTTCACAATGCAGCTGATTTGGTGTAGGGGTATGTTGCTCTGACTGTTTTGCACAGGGACCTTGGCAGTAAAATGTATGGTGTTAACACAGCATTCTTCTTTCACAAAGCAGGTGATTTGGCATAGTTGTATGTTGCTCTGACACAGCATTTTATTCTAGCAACTTTCCAAGATTATACAAGCAATGTTTAACGTGTCCCTGGTTTTTGGCCTTTTGACCCCCCCCCCCCAATAAATTTGGCTTTTTCCATATTTCTTGTGCTGTGAAGTTGAGATGCAGTTGAGTATTGAGTAGATTTTACAAGGAGCTGAGAGCTGCAGGTGAAGAGTGCTGCTTATGATGTCAACAATACCACTATGCCAAATTGTGTACTTGCTTCTGATGCAGAAGGTTGTTGGTTCTACTCCCACAAGGGGTGAATGCTGCCGTACTGAAAAAGTTAAGATACTAACTATGAGCCTGTTATCAGTTTGCCATCCATTTCCTATTGCAATATTACTAGCTTATCATTTTTAATGTAATGTACGAAATTTATTCCTCGGGCATCAGACACTTTATTTTTCGATGAAACCATGAAATATAAAGGTGTTTGCTAGCAGCAACCTCTTCATTAGTTACAGATTTATTTAATGTGGAATTATTTAGATGGCTTTTTTACTTCTTCAGCGATTGTGCATATTTACTGATAATGGTGGACTGTAGAATTGTGCATATTTACTGATAATGGTGGACTGTAGAAGTTTGAGTATACTTTTATGATGGAAATGTTCTGAATTGGGCAGTTTTGTCATTATTGGTGCATGCGTTTTGTTTCATTGTTTACTGGAAAAATGTTCAAAACAATAGGAAGGTGTATCAAAGAGCACATGTATTATGCAAGGGGCCTATGATTTGAAAACAGCCCAGAATTAATCTTTATCTGCCACTGGTAAAATGTATTTTCTTTGAATGTGGTTTCAATGCTGTTTCAATGAATGTGAGTTTCAAGGGCAGAGAAGTTTTACTGCTAAGTTTGTTTAGCAGATGTCTTACTGTTTGTGCTGTAAAATGCAAAATAAAACTTTCAAATGAAGTCCAAATCATCATAGAGGTAAATCAGTATGCACATTAGTGTTTATGGTAAATGGAGTGAAATAGCTAAGTAATGGATCATTGGAATGGCTGCAGGGGGAGGCTCCATTTGACCATGATTTTGACGGGGAAGGGCATCAAACTTAGACAGCCCCAGCTGAACTATACCTCCCAACTGTCCAGATTTTCAAAGAATGAATATATGTTTGCTTATTTTTGGTTTGTTCCTCATAAAATTTGTGGCTTTCTGGTAAATCATTTAGGAATTAAGTCACTAAATAATGACACATTGAGTTTCAGACTTCATAACCTTCAGAAAAATGCATACTAAAGTAAGACCTGTTGTTCTATCAACTGTCTAAGTTTATACAAGAGCAATTTTTAGTACTGTTTATATGTTCCCCCAATATATTTAGCCTTGTCCAGATTTATTGCATTAACAGGTTGAGAGGTACATGCAAATAAATTGCTTTATAGAATTAGGCATAGCCAAACCTCTCAACTGTCTCTGATTTTGGCTCAAATAATAATCCCCCCACAAAATAGCAATTTCGGAAGAAAACATGGAGGATTTACAATTTAGAAATAACTGTAATAATTAGAGTTATAGATAACTTTTATTTCAGAAATGCATGTAGATTATTTTATTTTGTCAGCTGCTCAAGTTAGCAGTACTAATGTTAAAGCGTCCCTTCTATGACAGGTTCCCAGCTGTATTGTGTGGCTATTTTATATTTTTACATCACATTTTTGGTCCATTTTTTATAAAATTGTTGTTTTTTTGGCAAATCATTAAAGACTGAAGTTAGAAAATAATGACAGACATTTGAGTTTCAGGTGTCATACCATTCAGAAAAGTCATACTAATGCAAGACCTATTCTATTATCTAAGTTTATAAGAGCAATATTTTAAAAATTGTCCTTATTTTGGGCCTTTGTCCCACTTCTTTGTACGGCTTTGTCCAGATTTCTTACTCTGAGGTTGAGAGGTATGACTAATGTGTCAGGGTCATCACAGTCAGCCAGAGACATTTCAAATTGTGACATACTTGTTGCACCCCACTCCCCCATGTAGTGACTCTGGATGTGTTGAAGCAAGGCAAGGAGTAGTTACGCAGTGTAAATGTGCAGGGTATCCACCCATCCAAGGTAGACACAAGTACTAGAGTGGCTTTTCATCTGTCCTTGCGTTTTGCAGAATGGTCTGGTTTCTGTCTTTTTTTTTTGTACTGTGGATTTATGCTTATTACTCAGAGTGACTGTTGCTTTGTCTTTAAGTAGCAATACTTTAATGACCATCAGGTAAGCTTGGTTGAGATTGTAAGATGCAAGTAAGCTTTAATAAGCATTAAGCATACTGTTAAAGAATTGCCAAAATTGAAAGCCTTTCTGTTGTTGCCATGTATAGAATACTTAACTAGATAATGTATAAGCCTTGGGTATTGAAATGCATATGACAGTATTTGTAATAAAGGACAGGATTACATTATTTTAAGAAGCTCATTACACTTGGAGACTTCCAGTCATCTCTGCAGGCTTTACCCATAAACTAAACAGAATGCCAATAGTGTGGTCCATAACCTGTACAGTAATCCTTTTAAGCAATGTTTCTTGAGCTTATTTCTTGTTTGCTTTTCATTTTTTACTTTGATCATGTTTTCCCCATGAAACAAGTAGATAGTTGTCAGGCAGCAGGTCTTTTCTTGGATAAGGAACATGTTTACAAGTGGGGGCATCAGAGATTTCTACTTTCAGCATGTTACTTGGTACTTTAATAAAGCTGAATCTAAATTATAATTAGAACTGCAGTGCAATAAGTGGTTTGAGTTGAGTGCTGCTCGTTTTTCTTGTACTTGATTTTGACTGGCATTCCATTAATGTATTTAAAAAATTAATTTATTTTTTCATGCCTCACAACCTTTTTATTTCCATCTAGATATTAAGTAAGCTGTCATGCAGCGAATGCATTGAAATATTTTTATTCTTCTACACTTCATTTTGTCTTGATTGGACTCCATTATATTTAGTTAGTTTTTGTGGGTTTGAACATAGCTCCTCCCCTTTCTAGTTGGCCACACCCCTTGTCATTGACCCCACCCATTTAGCTGTCTCCTGCAGCCCCCCTTTGTTTTGAAGTCACCAGCCGCCACTGACCATACTATGAGTTGAGCAATACATTTTTCAGGCCATTACTTCTGCATTCTACAACTATTACAGTTTTACACTTGACTGCAGTGACATTAGAACAGACATGCACTGAACACAGCCCTACTGCAAATGTTAAGGCATATTTATTTAGAAAAACACAATGCTGCTTAACACTTTATTGGTACTGGTGTTAATTATCTGTGAAGTCTACATACAATATCTGCCCATAAAGTAGTCTACCTCACTCATATAACTTTTTTTCCAGGAGTGGGACAAAAGAGAGCATTATGTGACTAAAACTGGCCTGGAGACAGCCTTGAACCATACTATAAGTTGAGCAATACATTTTTTAGGCCATTACTTTTGCATTCTACAGTCATTACAGTTTTACACTTGACTGCAGCAACCTTACCGTACACATACAATGCATAGAGCTCTAGTGCAATTATGTTATGACACCACAATCCTGATGTATATATTTTTGTCTTATTGTTATTGGTATTGTTTAGTGTTTATTGCAATACAGTTGTTATTGTTCATTTATTGCACTACACTTCTAATTCCCCATTTACTGCACATTTTTTATTGTTTACTCTTTATTGCAGTACATTTTTTATTCTTTATTGTTTATTGCACTACAGTTATCATAACATATCCATACTTATCACACTCATGGGACTAACTGACCAGGCGCCTGGCATGGCACTAAATGTTGTGAGCCCTCTCAGCTGCAGCTGTTGGGAAAGAAGCACACCATTATGCATACCAGTTTTGCACAGATTGCTTGCATTTTAGTAAAATACTATAAGATATACTTACATATGTCTGGGGCATGCCCAGTTCTGGCCTCTTGGAAGCAGGTGTCCAAAGTTCCCCTCTTTCTATGCTTCAGATCATTATAAACTTAAACCCACCAAACTCGCAGCTGACAACCTCCCCTCTGAATACTTGAAAATTGCATCTGCTACATTAGCCTACCCAATTTCAATTCTAATCAACCTTTCCATAACAGAAAGCTATGTTCCCTCGATATGGAAAATATCCCACATCATTCACCTCCACAAAGGCACTCCCCTCCACTGACCTCTCCAATTACCACCCCACTGCTATCCTCTCTCCTCTCTCCAAGATACTTGAAAAATGTATCAACACCCAGGTCTCCAACTATCTCCTAGCTACTAATCTACTCTCCAAAACCCGACATGGTTTCAGGCCATATCACAGCACTACCTCCACTCTGCTCTCCTTCACCAACACTATACTTCATCACAAAAACAATGGCCTCTTCTCTACTGCCGTATTTCTAGATCTCTCAAAGGCCTTTGACATGGTATCTCATGAGCTACTACTATCTACTCTCCCCAACCTCTCCTTCTCATAACCAGCCTGCAGCTAGTTCCACACCTATCTACATGGATGCCAGCAATCAGTAATCTGGGACAATAACACATCACCTCACCTCCCAGTTACTCTCAGAGTTCCCCAAGGGTCTATCCTTGGCCTTCTGCTATTCCCACTTTTCACTAACAACCTACATACTGCTACCACACAAGCATTTCTTATACAGTACGCAGATGACTCTACTCTCATCTGCTCTGCCCCCACTCTACCAGAATTACAACAAATCACACAGTAATCATTCTCTTCTGTAAAAAGCTGGCTATCCAATTCTCAGCTCCTATTCAACCCAAGTAAGACAAAACTTATCCTGTTCCAACCTTCCAAAGCTACCCAAAACACCCCCCACCTCAACATTCTTGCCAAAGACAATACCATCATCTCTCCATCAGAACACACAAAATTACTTGGTGTGGAAATAGACAACAACCTTAGATTTGACACCCACATATCTCTCACAATAAAAAAAGTTCACAAGAAACTTGGTGCATTATATCGAAGCCACCAATTGCTAACCAAGGCGGCTAGAATCCCCATAGCCAATTCCCAGCTAATCTCCACCCTACTCTATGCATCTCCCATACTTACCAACCTTAGACAGACAGACCTACACAAGCTGGATGCTTGTTACAATAAAATTGCTAAATTTGCCACTGGAACCTCCTACCGCAGCCATCATTGTATCTCCCTTAAAGACCTAAACTGGCTAGAACTCCCACAACTCCTTCACTTTAATCAACTCGCCCTCACTCATAAACTTATTAACCACCCCCTTAACATCCTTTCCCTTCAAACCCTTCTCCAACCCTATCACCCCACTAGGCCCCTAAGATCAAGCAACAAAAATCAACTCACTGTTATCAAACCAAAAAACTCAGCAGGAGAAGCCATATTTTCATATACCATATCTAAACTTTGGAACAATCTTCCACCCTCTATAACTACTCTACCTTCCAGCAGCCTTTTCAATACTGCACTCAAATTCCACTTAAATTTGCACTGGCTTTGTGCTTGTTCTAATCCAGACTAACACCCCCCTCTTACCCCCCCACCTAGACTCTTAACCCAACTCTACTACCACCACTACTAACCACAGTCAGAAATAGCTAGTTGGGTGGGAAAAGGTAGAAGAAAGAAGGATGTGGATAGAGGTTGTCAAAGAGGACAGACAGTTCAAGTGGCACAGGGTGAGATGAAAGGAGAATGTGGGACATGCAGCCATGAAAAGGATAACAAAAAGGACACAAAAATGAAAGAACAGGTGCAGACAGCAGTGACAAGTGATGAAGCGGAGTCAGAGGTGGCCAGCAGGAGCCAATATCAAATGGAGAACAGGAAGAAAAAAAAACAATCAGTTGGGAGGAGCAGAGAGAAATCAAGATGGCAACAGAAAGGTCTTATAGGAAGAAAACAGGTAAGCAGGAATGGGATCGGATGCAGCGCAGGGAGGTTAGTACCCAGCAGAGAGAAAGGGAACAGGTGAATGTGGTTAAGGTGTACACAGAAAAAGTGGCATGCATGGAACAAGAAGTGAAAGAAATGACAGCCAATATGTCGACAGAGAATAGGGTTTTGGTGGCAGAAGTCTTAGTCACCAAAACGATTAAGAGTTCTGGAAAAGATAACAGGAAAAAAACAATTACAGTTTAACAGAATTTGTGGCTTCCACTTAAGATATGGGAGGAAGTGACCATGGTGTTCTACAAGGGGGAGTGCTGGATGCAAGTTATGGTGCATATAGGTACCAATGATCTGTCAAAGGACACAACTGAGGTACAACTAAGTAGTACCATAATGGTAACAATGAGATGACTGCAAAAGGGGTGGAGGGAGCATTCTCAGATGTTCTTCTGTGCCAACACATTGAAAAGAACCATGGTTAGAGAATTCAATGAATGGCTGTAGCTGTGGACAGTGGAGAAGGCCTTGGGACTTTTAGGAAGCTGGAGAGATCTGGTAAAGAGACCATCTCTATGTAAGGAAAAAGCTGCAAGATAGCCCAGAATGACAATGATGCTTTCTGTTGCACTGGAAAGGTTTTATCTCAAAGAGCATAATTTTAGGTTAAGGTGGAAAGAATCTATCACAGAAGTAGAAGTGGGAGGGTGGTATTCAAGTAGTAGAGAGAAGGTGCAAATAGATGCAGTACATCACAGGAGATCAAAGCAATACAAGGAATCTGGTTAGAAAGATGGAGTACAGCAAGCAGCAATGCAAGAGGTGAAGGGGCACTTTGCTGGTATCATGGAAACATGAATTGTTGATAAGACAGGGTGGCATGGTGGTGCATGAGTATAGCTCATTCAGGAAGGGCAGGGAAGTGAGAGATGGAGATGAAGTAGCCATCTACACAAAGGAGAACATTAAAGATGTGGTCGAAGAGCAGAAGGAACACCATCTCATGAAAAAAGCAAAGAAGCAGGCAGGGTAAAAACCTAGATCAATTCAACTGGAAGTTAGGGTAGAAGACAAGGGGAGAGCTACTGATTATACAAATAATTGTCCCCAAGGCACATCAGTGGAGGAAAAAGATGAGAGATTCAAGGAGGTAAAAATAACGGAGTGAGGTACAATGAAGACAGCAATGCTCAGTGGGTGTCTGTATGTGCCAGGAACAGATTGGGAGGATTCTGGCATCAGAGTAGAGAGGGATCAAGAGCTGATTGATTGGTTGGACCATGAAGTTTCAGCCATCAAGTACAGGTTTATACCTACAGGATAGTATTTTGGATGTGGCCTTAAAAAGGGCTGGAGTCCTGCTTGTGTACTATTAGAAAGTTATGATTTTGATGCATGGAGTGAATGGAGAAGAGTCAGCATTCAAGACAAAAAAGATTTAGGAGACAAACTTAAGAAAATATAAGAGATGAATAGGAGATTTGGACATATTAAGGCAGCAAACGGTAAAGGAGACGAGTAAGAGATGGAGTACTCAGGACTGTGGATAGCAGGTAAAACGGTAAAAACAGAAAGACCAATGAGACTATTTAGAAATGTGAGGCTAGCAATTAGGGCAGAAGATAAGTCCTACAAGAGATGTAAATGAGAGGTGGAGAGTTGCAGGAATTATGGGTCAGGAGGTTAGGAAACAGTCAACATAGGCTGTATGGGCAGTTAAGGTACAATTTGTAAAGGAGCTGACAGAAGAGATTGAGTATGGAACAAGAGTGTTATAGGTATATAACAAAAAGGTGGAAGAAAGGGACAGACTTGTCCAAGTTAAGCAAAGACAGGTGGGAAATCACATGACTGGGTAAAAAAAAATCGCCAAATGAATACTTTTTTTCAGTTTTCAAAGAAGAAAACACTGAGAGGGTATCATCCTGTAGGGACAGTAGTAAACTACTAGTGGATAGAGAAGGATGTTATGGGAAAAAAAACTGTCTTAAAAAGAATAAAGCACGTGGGCCAGACAAGCTGTCTCCTAGTGTTACCTGTCTGTAATCTGTCCAATGAGCTGAATCACAGCAAATGTAGTCTCCAGTGCTGGGGTGGCAGATGGAAATGTCTGGAGAATTTCTTGCTTGTTGGCTCAACAGCAGTGTCAAAAAAATCACAGAAAGAATCATGAGCAGTGAAGGGCATTTTTTTCCAAAAGAGAAACAAATCTCCATGTTACAGCAATCATGGATTTGTGGTTCCCTTTTGAAATGTCTGCACTCAAAATGCTGAGTGCCGACAAGCCAAACAAAAAAGAAAAAAAAAAACAGGAAAAGAACAGATCCTGAAGATCGCTCTTCTTTAAACTTCATTTTTGCAGGTTCACAAGCACCCCCCCTGCAGTGCTATTGGTGGAAAGCCCCCCCACACACAAACGTGTGTGTGTGTGTGTGTGTGTGTGTGTGTGTGTGTGTGTGTGTGTGTGTGTGTATGTGTGTGTATATATATATATATATATATATATATATATATATATATATATCCATGTTTTTGGACACAATCTAGCGAGTCCTGACATTTGAAATGGTTACTTGGATTTGTGGCCAACAGTCATACCTCATCCAGTTTTACACATGAACTTCACAGGGGAGTACCAATGATGTAACCCACCTGGACTTCAGCAGTACATTTGGTTTGATCCTAAACAAGTGACTGATTATACATCTGGATTAGCTGGAGATAAGAACAATACTGAGGAACAGGACAGCTGTATGATGTTAAGAATGAGGAAAGTGATTATTGAAGTACCACAGTGGTTAGTTCTTGGTCCAGCACTCTCCGTTTGTGATTGTTTCAGGCATCTATGAGAGAAATGAGAATAGGATCGGTTTCTTCACCAATGATACAAACATAGGTGCAGCAGAAGGGGACGGCGAACACAGGCTAGCAAAGGATTTGGAATGGCTGAACAAGTAGACAGAAAAGTGCCACTTGAGATTCAGAGTAGACAAGTACAGTGTAGTGTAGTTGTGGCACAACAACCCTGGTGTGAAGCATCAACTGAGGCAGCAGAATGTATGGCAACTGAGCAGGCAAAGGACATTGGGGGTATTAATCCCATCTGGACTGTACAAATTGGAACAAAATGAGAGGTTAATGGCAGCAGCAAGTAGAATGTTAGAATGCATCCTTGACAGATAGGTTTCAGAAGAAAAGTGGGAATGCTTTCAATCTTCATGGCCCAGTTCTTGAAAACTATGTGTAGTTCTGGAGGCCTTATAAAGAAAGACCATCAGGCTCCTGGAAGGAGTTCAAAGAAAAGCTACCTGAAAGACTCATGGGCTAGACAGAAAATATCTCCAGATACTAGAGGAGTCGAAGCTCATCTCAATAGAGATGAAAAGGGACATGAGGGACATAACAAGGGTGCACAGAAGGGACATGATGGACATAACAAGGGTGCACAGAAGGGAAATGATGGACATAACAAGGGTGCACAGAAGGGACATGATGGACATAACAAGGGTGCACAGAAGGGACATGATGGACATAAGAAGGGTGCACAGAAGGGAAATGATGGACATAACAAGGGTGCACAGAAGGGACATAAGGGTGCACAGAAGGGACATGATGGACATAACAAGGGTGCACAAGCTCATATCAGGGAGATGTAAAGAGGTAATCCTGAACAGAAAGGGTGGAAGCAAGGAGGCACAGGCAGTACGTTATGAGGGCTAACTGCTACTATTAGCAAAAAATACTTCCTCACAGAATTGATTGTGGACCTATGGAATGGATACCAGACTGGTTAGAGGAGAAGGAAACTACGGTTGTGTACACTTACCATAAATATAGATGTTTGAGTGTATTCACTGTTGCAATCATCACATTTGGGTTATCCCTGCAGGGTAGCCCTTGGCCGGCCCGAATACCAGAGGCTTAGTATTTCTGTGCCGGTTGCTGTTGCTTCAGGACTGACGTCAAGGTGTCGGTAGTATAAAGTAAGGCAGCCGATGTCATTACATAAGTTTTTCTTGCCCTAACCTGTCAGGAGCCCTCAAGTGGGAGCCAGGTTCTGGTGGAAGAACCCCACCAGTAGAAAGTAAATACCAATATGTCCCTTCTAAGGAAAGAGAAGAAAGAAGAGGGGTTTGGAGGGAGGGAAACCAGGACTGTGACAGTGAATAAACTCGAACATCTACATTTATGTTAGGTGTACACAACTGTACTATGTTCTTCATGTTTCACTGTTGTAGTCATCACATTTGGGTTGATTCCCAAAGCTGAGGAAATGGGTGGAGGCAGTCAAGGAACTAGGGGCTGGCTAGGATGCCCTGCAAGACTGCAGAGGCAAACTCTGCCCTGGATTTGGAGAAGATAGGCAGGTGGTAATGTTTGGTAAAGGTGTGAACAGATGTCCAGCTGGCACCCTCCAGGATGTCCCTGGTGGGGACTCCTCTAAGGAAAGCTGCAGTAAATTGCTTGAGAGCTACACTGGACACCACCTTGGGCATGAAGGATGGGTTGGTCCTGAGGGATACCCTGTCAGCATGGAAGATGATGAAGGGTTCCACAGCCATGAGTGTTTGCAGCTCGGAGACCCTTTTGGCTGAAGTGATGGCCAGAAGGAAAGCTGTCTTCCAGGACAGAAATTTTAGCTCTGCTGAAGAGGCTGGCTCGAAAGGGGGGCAGTGTGAGCTTTTCCAACACAAATGTAAGGTCCCAAGCTGGGGTTGGTGCTCTTCTGGGTGGCCTCAAGTTGCTAGCCCTTCTTAGGAACTTTTTGATCAAAGGGTGTGAGAAAAAGGGCTGCTCAGTGGGAAAATGATCAGAGATAGGAGAGGCATGAATTTTAATAGAGGAAAAGGAGAGGCCACTATGTAGCAGGTCAGCTACATAATCCAGGATAAGAGGGAGAGAGAGCTGTGCCGTATTGGCTCCCTTAGCCTGAATCCAGGTGCAGAACCATTTCCATTTGTCAGCATAAGACTTTCTAGTGCTAGGGTGTCTGGCCTCAAGTATAACATCTAGAACCTGTTTACTGAGGTTGGCAGATTGATCAGGGGTTAGGGAATAAGCCAAGCTGCCAAATTGAGTGTCTGCAATTGGGGATGCATGAATTTCCCTTCCCTCTGGGTCTGAAATCTGAAGAAGATTCCATGGTGGCAGTAGGGACAGGCTGCGCCACAAGGGGTACCAGTGCTGGCAAGGCCAGTCCGAAGCTATAAGAATTGTCCTTGGTTTTACCTCCTGTATTTTGAGCAGTACCCTGGGGATGAGAGGTAGTGGAGGAAAGGCATAGACCGATAGATTGACCCAGGGGAAGGACAGGGCATCCACTTTCCAAGCCATGCAGTGATGCTCCCTGGTGCAAAACTTGCTGAGCTGATGGTTGTTGTGTGAGGCAAAGAGGTTGACCTTCTGGGTGCCCCATTTCTGAGTTATAAGGGTGAAAGTTCTTCTGTTGAGCTGCCACTTGTGTGGGCCCAGAAGATATCTACTTAAGTGGTCTGCCAGAGAGTTGAGAGAACCTGGTAGGAATTGTGCTAACAGGTGGAGTTGCATGGCTGTGTTTGTGTACCAAAGGGTCATGGCCAGCCTGCATAGAGGGTAGGAGTGAGTCCCTCCCTCTTTGTTTATATGTCACATCACAGTGGTGTTGTCTGTTTTGATCAGGAGAGCCCGTGGTGAGAGAAAGGTCTTGAAACCTATCAAGGCATGCTGACAGCTATAATCTCTTTTTGGTTGATGTGCAGATGGATTTGCTGTGGTCTCCATTGGCCCTGTATGCACCTGCCATCCAGGTGTGCACCCCATGCATAGTCTGATGCATCTGTGGTGAGGGTCTAGGTGGTGGGGGTAGTGAGAAAGGTAGTCCCTTGTTGTGGGAGCATGCTGTTGCCCACCAAAGAAAATCTTTTCTGAGGCAAGGTATTATAGGTATAAGTCTCCAGGTCTTGAGAGTGTTGACACCAAAGACTTTTTAGGTACCATTGAAGTTTCCTCATATGCAGTCTGGCATATGCAATGAGTAGAATGCAAGATGCCATGAACCCCAGAACTTGCAGGATTTTCCTTGCAGATAGCTGGGGTCTGGTGGTTAGTTGAGAGAAGTAAGCTGTTAGGAATGTTTGCTTTTCTGGTGTAAGGAATGCCATCTGGGAAGCTGTGTCTAGGCTTGCTCCCAGAAATATAATCCTTTGGGTGGGTACCTGTTTGGATTTATTTTCATTGATACTGTACCCTAGGGAGGTTAGTAGGTACTTTACAAAGGCCAGGTGCTTGTGAAGCTTTTCCTTGCTGTCTGCCTGAATTAGGCAATCATCTAAGTATGGGTAAATTTGGATATTCCTTTGTCTGCAAAAAGCAATGGCCGGAGCCAGTCATTTTGTGAAAACTCTGGGAGCAGTAGATAAGCCAAAGGAAAGCACAGAGAACTGAAAATGCTGAGATCCTGCCCTGAAATGGAGATATTTCCTGCATGATTCCCTGATAGGAATGTGGAGGTAGGCCTCTTTTAGGTCTACAGTGGCTAAACAAGCATCCTTAGGTAGCAACTGCTAGTGGGTGAGCATTTTGAATTTTGGGATCATCAGGAAGGTGTTTAGAATGGATAGATCAAGGATGGGGTGCCAGGTGTCCTCTTTTCTGAGTACCAGAAAAAGTCTGGAGTAGAAGCCTTGGTCTATCTGTTCTGCAGGAACATGCTCTACTGTCCTCACAGAGAGAAGGTAAAGGACTTGCTTTTGCACCTCTGCCCACTGGTTTGGATGTAGATCTGGGAACCCTTTTGGAGTTGGAAGGGTGTGGAAAGAAATTTTATATCCCTGGGACACTATGTTGAGAACCCAGTGGTTGTTGGTAATGGTAGCCCAGATGCTTGCGTGAAAGGAGAGGTTTCCTGCTAGGGATAAGTGAAGGTGGGCAGAGGGAGGGGGTGGGGGGAGTCATTGTGAGTTCTTACCATAAGGGGGTGGCTTAGAACTCCCTGTTTTTTAAGTGGAAGTAGTCCACTGCTTAGATCTCTGCATTCCCTGTGGCTGCTGTCTGGGGGGGTCTGGTTCCCTGGGGTCTGGGCTGAACTGGCCTGGTAGGAGCAGGAAAGAACCAGTGCTTGGTGGGACAATGCCTGCTGAACCTGGGTGACTGGAACTGTAAGAAATCCTTAACTGTCTGCATAGATTTTGCTTTTTCTTCCATCTTTTTTAAGACCTCTTCTGTCTTAGTGCCAAATAAGTTGTCTTTGTGCAAGGGGGCATCCAACAATTTAGATTTAACATGGTCTGGTAAGGGCTGTTCCTTAAGACATGCATGCCTTCTAAGGACAGATCCGGTGACTGCTGCCCTGCAAGAAGCTACTAGGGCATCAAAACCACAGTGCAAGGTGTGTTTAGTAACTTGACTTGCAGAATTCATTAACTCTTGTAACTCTTTAGATTCTACACAAGCAGGAAAGGAAGACATTTTTTTTTTGTTTAAGGAGTTCCAGGGTATGTTGCTGAAATTTTGCATATGGAACTGACAATTGAGTGCTCTGATAGCAAGAGTAGCTGAGATGTATACTTTTTTACCCCATCTGTCTAGTGCTCAGGAATCCCTATCTGAGGGGGTGGGATTCTTAGCAGAGGTTGCTTTAATTCCTTTAGGCCCTTGAGAAATTACCTCAGGGTCAGCAGTAGGATTTTTAAAAATAAATTTGTATGAGTCAGGAACTCTGTAGTACCTGTCTGATTTTCTGGGTGCAGGAGGGAGGGTGTCAGGAGTCAAAACTGGATTCCAGGAAAATATCCTCCACAACATCCAGGACTGGGGGATGGCCAAGGGTCTGTGCTGTGGAAGATCTAAGAATTCACTGAATCTCTTTTTAGACTGAGGGTAGTCCTGACTTTCCCATTAGAAATGGTCCCTTAAGGTATGTAAAATTCTCTGGGGGAGAGGCTGAAGGAATGGAATCCTCTGCATCAGAATCCTCATAAGCAGAGAGGGGTTGCATGTCTTCGTATTCAGATGCATCAGAGTCATCGGACTCCTGTTCAGACAAAACTACAGGAGACAGATCTCTTTTCCTTTTGGAAGGGTTAGCTTGGCTTCAGCTGATCAGCATGATAAGGTCTTCTGCCATTTTAAGCATTTGAGACTGAAGCAAGGAAGCAGGTGCCTGAGAATGGGTCGTCGGTTTCTTGGGTGTGGTTCATACCCTGGGCCTAAGAAACTTGGTCATTTTCGAAAGAACGGTAGTTGCAAAAGAAGACGGTTTGTGTCGAGAAATGGTAGTGCAAAGGACTTCCTCGGAAGCTGGTGCCTGCTCAGCGGCTCTGGACCCATCCAAGGTAGAGATGACCACAGGACCCTTAGTCAAAGAAGAGTTTTGTGGCATACCGGACTCTGAAAGGGTCTCGGTAACAGCCTGAGAATCCACAGAAGTGGGCATCAGGGACTGTGAAAGCGCCTCACTGAGGACCGGAGAACTGATGACTAGCTTAACAGGAGCATCGTCAGTAGGTTTGGAGCTGTGCAATCTGTCTCTGCCTTTATCTTTACGTTTTTTCAGAAGATCTGCTGTCAGATGGCTTACCAAAGCCATATTGGAGTTCGAGGACTGTAAGCGAAAATATCTAGCTACAATAAGGTCCCAACGATGGGTAGTTCTGGCGTTGAACAAAGCACAGAAGTGACAGAGGGAAACATCGTGGTCTGGGCATAAGTAAGTGATGCAGTAAGAACAAAAGTCTTTGTGTGGCATTTGCTTTCCACAGGCAAGACAACTGTTAACTTTTTCTGACATCGGTTAGTGCAATAAAAAAGGATCCCAGCGGGGTACTTAGCTTTAGAAGACTTCAGCTTCAATTTGGTAGATGAAACTCAGGTAGCGGCCGACTGGCACTCATGTGAACTGCTTCTGCTTCGGGTTCCATGGCAAGAAAGACTGATGTAATGGCGTCGGCTGCCTTACTTTATACTACTGATGACCTGACATCAGTCCTGAAGCGACAACAACCAACGCAGAAATACTAAGCCTCTGGTATTTGAGCCGGCTGAGGGCTACCCTGCCAGGGATAACCCAAATGTGATGACTGCAACAGTGAAACATGAAGAACATCGTACAAAATCATTGAAGAAGGTTGAGCACAGGTGGATAATGGGTGACGGGTAAAGTATGGATGAAGGGAAAATAAAATATCAAATTTACTTAAAATAGTAGATAAGACAGGCTAGCTGTCACATCCTGCCATCAAGCAAATGGAATCTAAATTAATGTAATGGTGAGAGATACTTTGGACACTGATGCCATTGGGGATATACTCTCACAATATGTGACCATACTGGGGGAGTACCTGCATGCCAGCAAATTAAATCATCTACAATGGGACACATTGACATTGCTGTGGATGGGAACCAGGAGGCTATGTTAAGTCAAATGTGCAGAATTTGGTCCACAATGTATTGGCCATAAATCACATGACATTACTAAATCTTCCCCTCTCCATATACCTATTCAGCAGCCCTAAAGTGACCAGTGCAGGATGATTGTAAGCAAACAAGAACATAGAAGGAATGCAATCTCCACCGATGATGGAAAAGTGATCCAGACCCTATGTCAGGCACCAGTAAAATGTAGAAGCCATCCAGCTACTGTTAGAAGATCAGTTTGTACATTCTTAGAGTTGGGTTTTAATAGCAAAAACATATAACTGATTAACAGTTCACCAAGACCATGTGGCATACCACCATAATCTAGTCAATGCCATGTAAATATTGGTAGGCACTGTGTTGACACACAATATGGACCATTAAGTATCACTATATAGCAGCACATTATTATTATTGGGTCCCTGAAATATCATGAACAGTGAGAACATTGCATCCAAGAACATGTGAGTGGAAGCAGCAATGTGGAGAAAGCAGTTACATGTTGATGTCTTTCTCTATTTATCTCATGTTTGGGTCACTGTGCTAGACTGATGATAAAATCTTCTGGTTATAAACCATACCAAATATTACACTGTTGTGTTTTGCATTTTATATACTTTAAAAATAATTGCCTGCACTATACAGGATAAAGTGAGTATCAGAGAATGAACGAATATCCCTGTATATTATTGTGCTGCTTATATCTCATTATGCATTAAGACTACAGATCTATGCTGTACACATGGTGCAATGTATACACATATACTTATATAAGCATATACCAAAATGCCAACAGTTCAAAGTGTAAACTCTGAAAATATCAGATACTGACAATTCATAAAACTGAAACATCAAAATATCGAACTCACAATACCAACAAAAAAAAAAAACGCCCAAATCCCACAGTAAATAAATTACAAAAACAACTAAGCTGAACTAAAACCAACCCAAACCAACCAAACAACTCCCCCGCCAAAATATACAGCATTACCATTGTTTCTCTGAGTAGTGATAGTGTTACAGAAAATGTTTTTTCTAAGGTAAAGTGCAGGGTTAGAGGCAGACAGAGGGCTAGGGTTAGGGTTAGTACATATTAGTAAAGTCTGCAGGGAGTCCGCATACTTACGGTGATCAATCAAATTACCTACCTAATGATCATCACTGCCTCTCGTATTTTGTGTAGATTGAAAGAATATTAGTATTCTGTTTTATTTAGTATACACTGTCTTTTCCAAACTGTTGCTAGCATGATTATTAGCTTGAATAAAAAGCTGCAAGAATGACTTGAGATGTACCTCCCTGGACTACATGAAAAGAGACATGGAAAAGCTCTTGGATCATGTGGCCCAGGCAGGTATGACCCTAGCCCTGAGTAGCATCCTGCCTTCACCCAGAATGATACCACAATATAAGGACAAAATGATCAACTTCAACAATTGGCTAAGCTTCTGGTGTCATTCAAAGGGGATCCAGTATCTGTCTGCCTGGGACAACATGATCAACAGACCACGATGCTTTGCCAGAGATTGTCTGCACCTGTCGCCCCTGGGATTCAGGTTACTGGCTAAGGCTCTTGCCACTCCTATAGTGCCTTTTTAGGCAAAGTTCAAAGGACAAAACTACCACTGTAACAGGTACAAGCATGCAAATTCTGAAGTTAATGCTACTTAGTGCTAGAAGTCTAAACCTCAAAATGCACTCTCTCGAGGTACTCCTAAAAATGGAGAACATCGATATCTGTGCAGTAATTGAGACCTGGTTCAAGGCTCCAGAGAGCACCCCTGCAATACCAGGCTACAACTCTTATCACACGTTTCGGCCACCAAACCAGAACCGTAACACTAAAAGTGGAGGAGTGTCCATATTCACAAAGGATATTCACACCACCAGGCTAGCTGCCCAACACAATGCATCTGAAATTCTCCAGGTGCAACTAACACTAGGTAAGACTGCAATCCAAATTGTAGACATCGGCAACCTTCAAACACTGGACCACATCCAGTTTGGGTTCATGAAGGGCTGATCTTTTCTCCTGAACCTGATTGATTTATTGACTTATTCGAATTAGTCTCCAGAGCCATGGATGAGGGTAAGACAGTCCACACAGCCTATCTCGACCTCACCAAGGCCTTTGACACCATCCCCCACTCTGGAATCATAGATAGACTTACTAAGCTGGGCATTAATCCCTACATCATTCGATGGGTTGCCAACTGGCTTACTGACAGAACCCACACTGTAAAAGTAGCCGACTCCAAATCTAGCTCCAGACAAGTGGAGTACCTCAGGGTTCAGTCCTGGGACTGGTCTTGCTTGGCAGCTACTTTTCTGAAGTACAGGCCAACAATAAGGGACTCTGGCTAACAAAGTTCGCAGATGACTGCAAAATGGGAGCCATTATTGAATCCCCAAATGATGTGGATACTCTACAAAACGGCCTTACAGAAACAGATGCTTAGTACCAGAGCCTTGGGCTCAAGCTCAGTGCCAAGAAATGTATAGTTATCCCCTTTGGGAAAAAACACGTATCCATGAATTACCACATAGGTGGCAGTACACTAAACACTGAAAGTGTGATAAGAGACTTAGGGACACAGGTGGATAGTGGTCTCACCTTTGATAACCACATCGCCACAACAGTCAGGAAATCCTTTTATGTGGCATACCTCATCACTAAGGGCTTTTCATCCAAAAAAGGAGGTTGTTGTCCCACTGTACTCATCCCTCATTAGACCCATTATAGAATACAATGCCCCATTTGGTATGTACCTCTCAAGACATCTGCAACAACTGGAAAGGCCACAGAAATAGCACACTAAAAGAATCACAGGCCTAAAGCAGATGCCCTACGCTGACCACCTTAAAAAACTCCAGCTATACTCTGTCGCATATCGTCTACTCAGAGGCAATCTCTGCTTAACATACACGGCCATGTCAAACCCAGAGCTGTTGGACATGCTCCACTTAAAGAAATCCCAATCCCTCAGAGCCACACGCTCCAGGGATCTAAACCTTGTCATCACAATAAACAAAACATACTGGAGGGATAGGTTCCTGACCTAGAGACTCCCCAGACTCTGGAATAGACTCCCCCATACATGTCAAGTATAGCACCTCTTTGGCCCTCTTCAAAAGGAACCTTAATAATATAATCGCAAAACAATATAAAATAACTTCAGTTGTGTATACAAGGACAAATCTGGTTAATACAGAAATAATACAGAGAGGACAGAAGTTAATACAATGTAAAATGCAGGTTCAAAATAACAAGTAGGTACACTACTTAATGTAGAAAAAAAGGAGGCATACAGGCTAATTCCATATACAAGTACATTACAATAAAAGAGGCAGATTAATGTTCAGTAATAGTAAAAAGTATCCAGAGGGATGGAAATAATAAAATACAGAGTGAAAAAAGGTAAGGTATAGGATAGGCCGACTGTATTTGGGTAGAGTAGATAATTAGTCAGGTTTAGTACAGGGGCATAACCAGTGTGTTTTGAGGAAAAGTTTCAGTCTGTGGTTGAAGAGTGATATAGAGGAAAGTGAGGAAAGGTCGCTGGGTAGGAGATTCCAAAATCTTCCAACAGTATTAGAGAAGAGAGAATCCCCAGCTCTGTTGTTAGATTTAGATGTGTTAACTAGAAGTTTCTGAGATGAACGTAAGGACTTCAGATTATTATAGGGGTGATGATGATGATGATGATGGATAGAGTAGGAGTATTGGAAGGTTGATAAAGTCTCTTATGGGCAAAGATTAGTTGGTGGAATTTGAGCAGATTCTGTAGTTCCAACCATTGAAGCTGCTCTAAATTAAAGCGATGGTGAGTTCTAAATGGGTTACCAGTAGCAAATCTGGCTATGTTATTGTATGGGATTTCCAATTTATTGAGGTTGTTCTTAGATAGATTAGTGAAAATGGTTGAGACATACAGGAGTGTAGAGATTAGATGAGTGTATGCAATAGTAGTCCTAGCTGTAGGTGACAGGAAGGGTTTAATTCTGTAGAGAGAGTCAAGTTTTTTGTTGACAGATTTAATAGTGTTGTTGATGTATATGTCAAAGGTAAGGATGTTGTCAATGGTAATACCAAGTAGCTTGGTAGTTAGGTCAGGTGATATAATGGTACCACTGGTGGATGTAACAGCAAAATCTATGGGAGAGGACTTATGATTAGGATTGAAAAGGAGCAGTTTAGTTTTTTGGGGGTTTAAGAGAAGGCAACGTTGAGTGAACCATTGTTCAACAGTGTTAAATACATTTTGGGTAAGGGAGTGAAGTTCAGAGGTGATTGTGGCTGAGCATACAAGTGTGGAGTCATCTGCGTATTGTATGCAAGTAGCATAGGGAATTGCTAGATGAAAGTCGTTGATGAATATGGAGAAAAGGAGAGGTCCTAATATGGACCCCTGAGGTACACCGAGGTTAACTGGTAGGCGGTTAGATAGAGTGTTGTGCCAGAGTACAGCCTGTTGTCTTTTATCTAAGTAGGATTGGAACCATTTGATAGAGAGTGCATCTAAGGCTAGGGATTTGAGGATATCTATCAGAATTTGGTGACTGACCATGTCAAATGCTTTGGACAGATCGATACATAGTGAAGAGGAAAGCATATTACAGTTACGTTTTTTATTAATACAATCAGTGAAGAGGAAAGCATATTACAGTTACGTTTTTTATTAATACGATCAGTAAAGGAAAGGACAGCAGTGATAGTACTATGGGAAGGTTTGAAACCATATTGACAGCTAGAAAGTATGTTATTTTGGATTAGGTGGTCTAGCAATTGCCTATGGATACATTTCTCCATGATCTTTGCCAAAGGAGAACGTAGGGCTATGGGACGGTAGTTGGAGAATTCAGTAGAGCTTCCACCTTTATGTGTAGGGGGATAATATGGGAGACTTTCCAGATGCTAGGAATGTGACCTTCACTAATAGTTCTATTGATCAGAATGGAAATGGGGTAAGCAGTAGCCTTGGCAGATTTCTGAAGATATTCAGCAGGTAGTTGGTCTGCTGAAGGAGAGCCTGGTTTCAGTGTTTGGATTAGGGCAAGAATATGGGCTGTTGGGACTGGCAGGAAAAGAAAAGGAAGGGGTGTGGTTAGGTAGGCAAAGTAAAAATATTAGGTGATAGCTGACTGGCTAGTGTTTGGATAGCAACAGTGAAAAAGGTATTGAAGACATTGGCAGTATGCATGGGATTTTTTTATTTTAGCTATTATTGTTTGCCTTTTGAAATTAAAGGTAGTAGTTTCTTTTATCAGACAGTATAGCTTTCTTAGTGTTATTTCTTAGTTGTCTGAAATGTTGTTGGTCTACAGGATTTCTGGTCATTCTCCATTTGGCCCAGTATTTATTCCTGAGATGGATTTTCTGTTTAGTGTCTTTAGAAAGCCACGGGGCGGATTTGGCCTTGATTCTAATTGAACGGGTTGGGGCATGGTGATCAAGGATGGCTAAAACGTTAGAATTAAAGTATTGAACAGCTTCTTCCAGAGGGAGGTATTTTAGGGGAGACCAATTGCATGCTCTGAGTTCATTTTGGAAGAGATCCAGGTTGAAGTTCTTTTTGGATCTGATATTCCTGATTGTGGTAGGAATGGGAGCATAGGTTTTATGCCTGAAGATATAGGTAAGTGAGTGGTCACTTATGTCATCAGGAAGGGTTCCAGATTCATATAATTGGGGATTGTTATTTATCAGAATCCAGTCTAATGTGCTTTTTTCTTATTGTGTTTGTCTATCCTGTTGGGGGACGTAATGGTTTGAGCAAAACCATATAGGTTGATGTGGGTGGTAAGGTGGCTGCTGCTACAGCAATTCCAATCAATTTTTATATCACCAAGGATTATGGTTTCTTGGGGCAGGTGTTGAAATAGCCAGCAAAGGATATTTTCTATGGTGGTATTGTTGTTACTGGGGGGAGTAGATAGATACAAATAATATAGATGGCTTTGGCATTGTTAAGTTGGAGTTTAGATATAAGAATTTCTGCATTGGTACTAAGAGGTGGTTTTATGTCATAAGTGGTTAAATGTAAACCACATTTAAACAGAATAGCAACCCCCACCCTTTTTGGCTACACGGTCAAGTCTCAGGATATTGTATCCTGGTGGGATGATTTCATTGTCTTTTGTTTCAGGTTTTAGCCAAGTTTCTGTTAGACAAAGAATGTCAAAGGAGTAGACTTCTAAGAGAGCATGGAGTTGAGTAATTTTGTTGTTAATGCTATGAATATTAAGATGAGCTACAAGGAGTGAATTACATGGTTAAGTAATGGGATAATTAGTGGATTGGTTAGGGTTGGGACGAGAGATTGGAGTTGCTGTTGAGCCTGGGTTTGGGTGAATGTCTCCATTGTTTAATGTGTGGAGTTGTTTGAGATAGATTGGATATGGGAGTATGCTATTTAAAGAGTAGAGCTCTCCTGGTATTGAGATTAATATATCTAATGTGGAGTATTCTATGATATTTTGCTGGTAGATAGCTGGGCGTTGTTGTTATTTTAGCATGGTTAAATAGGATGGGTAGAGGAGGAGAGCTGGTTATTTTCTTAGGGTGGTGAAAATATGGATCTAATTGGTGTTCATAGGAGAGTATATAGGCAACAATGCAAGGTGGAAGCAGTATAAGTATGAGAAGTTGCTGGAACTGAGTAGTGGTATTTAATTTATCCATTAGAATGGATAAGATATTAGTTGTGTCATTGAAGGTATGGAAGTATAGTAGGTGTAGATGAGGGGAGGGGTGTGGTAGGAAAGATAAGGGGAGTGGTTGGAGAAGGATGGAGTGTAAATAGATAAGAAATAGAAAACTTCCCTCAGAGTAATGGGAGGAGGTAGGGGTGTGGCTAGTAAGTATAAGAGTAGGACCCCTGGGGTGGGTGAGAATTGGGGGTTGGGAGGGGAGCGGAGTGAGCCATAGGGCGAATGGAGCAGTTGAGATAGGTAAAGAAGCAGCTAGAGAAGAAACAATCAGCAGTACTGGCTACAGAAGGTAAGTTGGATAAGGCAGAAGTGGGTAAAAACAGTGATGAGAGAACCTAGAAACTGTGTTAGTAGACAGTAGGGTGAAGTGTGAGGAACTAACACGCAGGTCTGGAACTACAGAAAATAAGGTAATTAATAAAGGAAACTAGAGTAAAAGCATGAGATGAGACTAGGAGAAGGTTGCCACCTAATGGACCGGTCTATATTGCAGGTAGATATGCGAGGGAGTTAGCTGCATTAAAAACTGGAGAAGAGTGAGAGCTAGGATAGGGAGTTACTTGTGGAGGATAAGGGGGGAGTAAGTGATAAGGTACTAAAGAGAGAGGGGTGTAGAGGCTGCTGGCTGTCCTGGCTCAGAACGTTCTTAGGAACCTATAGCAATGGTACAAAAGTAGAGTGTATAACTGGCAGGAATTATACAGCAAGCATACTTTTCTTGTTTCCTTGAGAGACGGTGCAGGGAATTTAAGGCTGTGAGGTAAACCCACTGGTATTTGGAGAGGGCCCTTAGGTTCCTAGAGACTTGTGCTGGAAGCACGAGAAGAGCAGGGTAACTTGAGGGCGCAAGAGAGACAAAGTAGTGGAGAGAAACAAGAGTTAGCACAGGCAAGGTAAGTATGGTCAAGTTACACAAAACATTCACTGAGACAATATGTAAAGGCAGTAAATATACATTTCCACTTTCTTGGTTGCAGCAATCAAAAATATTTATAAAACAAGAGGTCTGTTCCTCTAAACAGTAACAGTAATAATAAAGTTAGCAATAAACATTCACTACTACTAGGGAGCAGGACTAATAAACACCTTAAAAACTAGTTCTGTGAGTCAAAGCTGTGTTAGGGCACTAAATGGAGGGTCTGTAGGACTGCTATCTATGCATTAGGATAGACTATTAAAGCCTACATGTAGTGTTACATAGATAAACTGTGACTAACAGTTTCCAGCGAGGCTACCTCATCTAGCCAAGGGGGTTTTATGCTGCAGTCATCAGGGACTGTTAACCTGGTGTACTATTTTCAGCAATTAACTCCTAGAACTCTACAGAGCTAAAGAACCAGAAAGGCTACCAGTAGTTATTGCCAATTACTAGGAATAAGCATAAAACCCGCTACCTGAGCTACACATAGACTAATGGTACACAACAGGCCCCAGGGCAAATTAACCAAGAATTGCTTGCGTGTAATGAGGCTCCTGCAACATCAACATGCTATAGGAGCACTTAATGGAGTACAAAGTGGGGAACTAAATACAAAGGAGTAACCTTTACTATTCTGGTTAGCCTATAAAGCATTTAAAGCTCCTAGGGCTCTGCAGGGCTGGATATTGCTAAAAAGTACACAGTGTCGAATAATGCAGGGAAACCACTGTTTATATCCCAGCATTCAGCAAGATCTTAAAGTACACTAGGACTATATTGACTCAAATTAGCTACTATAAGCAAGTAGTGTTCTGCTGAAAGGAGGTACATAGTGAGCTGCTAGGCAACAGAGTAGGCACTAACTCCCATTAAGAGTCACCACTTGGGTGGCGTACTTAAAATGCCACTTTCAGGCTTAAAAAAAAAACAATGCTGCTGAAAAACAAACTCATCAGAGGGAGGAAAGTAGAGAACGGCTATGCTTCAAGTCAAGCTTCACGGTTTTGCCATTCAAAAGCCATTTCCTGACTTGAAACAAAACAGTAGTAGTGCAGGCTCACTCATAAATGGCTCCGCAAGAGCGGCGTTCCAATAATTGGTCGGTACCGGCTTGTTAAAACACCAAATACCTTTACTGTTAAGTTACAATCCACCAATTTTGGCATATGCACAGTTAGGCATAACAGCAGGCTCTAATGCCCTCGTTATTTATTTATTTATTTATTTATTTATTTATTTATTTATTTAACATTTGTTGACCGGGAAAGTCCGACTAGGTTCCACAGATCCTGTTTTCAGCGGAGGCCCGGGGAGAAATGCTCCAGAAGCATGTTTTTAGAATGTGGGAGGAAACCGGAGTACCCGGAGGAAACCCACATGAACGCAGGGAGAACATGCAAACTCCACACAGAAGGCACCCCAGCCGGGAATCGAACCGGAGAACCTCTTGCTGTGAGGCAATGGCATTAACCGCTGCACCACTGCGCCGCCCATCGTTATGCCGCCACGTGGATGGCATAGTACAGAAAAGCCATAGCCAACCTTGAGGATCTACACAGAATGCTGGTTCACACATAAAAATTACCACTTGGGTACGAGAGTAGCTATAGCTATTACCAGCTTACTAAACGAGAGTGCAAAGTGGAAATTAGTTTAATTTACAGGTAAAAAATTAATAAAGCTGAGCTAACACACTACCAATGCTCCAATGTTACCACATGGGTGCGTGATGAGTTATAGCCGTTGCCAGCTTACTAAATAACAATGTAAGTGGGGATTAGTATAATCACACCTAAGCAATAAAATAACCGAGCAAGCACACTACCAATGCTCCACAGATCAGGCTGGCACAGAATGACTACACAGGTGGGAATACCGGCTTACTAAACAAGGTTAAATCTAATCCATACATAAACATTTAAATAAGCAATTTGCAAACTAATCCATACATAAACATTTAATAAGCAATTTGCAAACTAAACAATTCTCCACAATTGAGGCAAGATACAAAGTAGACTATAGGGGTGAATGCACAAGCAAAAATACACCTGTTACTTCAACTGCAGCTTAGGAGACATTACCAATACACACTAACTAGAGAAATTAAACAGAAGCAGTGCAGTAGATGGTAATTAGACACAAAGTTCACACTTAAGCATGTCAGCAGTTAGAATGATAAAACAACAACACGCATAACATTTACATACCACAGGCAAGAAATAACAAATAACACTAAGTTGAGAAAATGCTACACAAAATAGAACGCAAGACAATTTCAGCTGAAAAATGCAAAGTGTATCTTTGGAAGCATAACATTTAACAATAATATAATGGCATGGTTAGCTAAACAGGGTCAGGCATACATGAAAGTAGAAGAAGAGTCAAAGACTGACATAAACATTTCAGTAAACAGCTCAGTCTCTATTAAATGCTGTACATTACCCCCTGAAAATGTAACAATTCTGACAAGGGAAGACATCATACAAAAAATGTCACAGTGTATTGATAATAAAATAAAAATAAATTTGACAGGGGAAAGAACAGGTATAATTTCTACTAATACTCTATTTGTATAAACAACACAGTAATACAAGGAAAAGTACCATGGGTTGGAATACTTACCATTCTGGGTAATAAGCAAGGGAGCCCGCAGGATTTTTTGCAGGGGGGGGGGTGCAAACCCAAGCCCCACCCACGCAGCCCCACCCCCTCTGCGGCCCCACCCACTCAGCCCCACCCACCCATGCAGCCATTCCACTGTCCCATTACTTGGCTATTTCTCCCCATTTGTCATAGACACTGTTCAAATCTCTCAGTGTGCATACTGTTTTATGCTTTACTTCTACAATGATTACAGATATTTGGATTTCATTTACAACTTTTATAGCACAAACACTGATAGACATTTACTAAACCTAAACAAAGCAATAGTCTTACAATGAAGCATTAAAACTTCTCTACTTTTGAAACCCACATTCATTGAAACAACATTGAAACCCGCATTCAAAGAAAATGCATCTGGCCAGTGGCAGGGTAAGTTTACCTTTGGGCTGTTTTCAAATCATAGGCTCCTTGCACATATTTTTAGAACCATGGAAAAGTTATTTGATTCACCTTCCTGACTGTATTAATTATACTATATAATAATTGAATTATATCCCTTGTATAATACAGCACCACTTGTTAGAGCATGTTTTAAATTTATAGTTCTGAACATTTTTCCTGTAAACAGTGAAACAAATCATATGAACCAATAATGTCAACCTGCCCAATTCAGAACATTTCAACCATAAAGGGCCACTCTACTCAAACTTCTGTCATACATTCCATCAATATCAATTGATATGCAGAATCTTTGCAGAAGTAAAAGTCATCTGAATAATTCCACATTAAAGAGATCTGAAACCAGTGAAGAGGTTGTTGCTAGAAAACAACTTTATATTTCAGTGTTTAATCTACAAATTCAATGCCTGCTGCCCTTGAAGAATACATTGCCTACGTTATATTAAAAAAATGGTAAGCTGGTATATTGCAATAGGGAATGGGTGGCAAGCTGAAAAACAAGTTCATAGTTATTAGGCATCTCATCCAAAGGAGGACATATTCAGGACTGTAGCACTCCACCTCCTTAAAATACAAATCTACATGTTGTGGGAGCAGAACCTATAGCCTTCTGTATCAAGATGCAAGTATGCTACCTGCTGTGCTGCTTTAAAAAATCTATACCACAATAGTGATAACATTTGCTAAACAAAACAGTTGCACATTTTAAGTGGGCTTAGCATGAGCAGCAGTACATTTCTCTTCCCTTGAAGCTCACAAGTCCTTGAAAATGCACTTGAAAATAAAATCCACCTGCTAACTCTAACTAGGGCATTTCACTCTCTCTCTCTCACACACACACCTCAACCTCTTAGTGCAAGAAATCTGAACAAAGCCTAAAATAAATAGGAACAGATTATAAATATTGCTGTCATGAACTAAGAACATTGCTAGAATCTGATAAAAATAATGTTATCAGAGGCTGAGGGAATCAAACCACAGAGTACAGGAAGCAGTTTATCACCATCTCTTAGCTTTAATCCCCTACGCTAACTACCAGACTAAATGAAGCTCAGCACCTTGTGTGGGAATAGAACCCACAGTCTTATGATCTTCTGGCAGAAATAAACAGGTCTTGTACTGTATGAGGAGGTATTGCTAGTGATTGCTTGATGGCACTCCTTCTTGGGGAACCCCCCCCCCACATTATTAATGAGTCCATTATCCAAAGTACTACAGTTGCTGAAGCTGATAATGAAGGAAGTAACTTTTACCAGTAAAAATAGTTATAGTTTGTCAACTGGCAGTAGTTTCAAGAACCACAGTGATATGTGACCTGGTGCTCAATTCCCTCACTGTCAGAGATTGAGGAGTTCTGTTAACTGGTATTCATTATGCTCCATTTCAGCAGCCAGCTGTAGGTTCACATTTCTGATGAGTGTTGCTACTGTTTTGTGTTATAATAATTTCTATCATAAAAGAAATGAGTATGGCTCAACTTCTAGTTGTTTATTCAGTGCCACTGTGAAGCTCTTCTGAAGTCTAAGTTTCAGCACTGGCTAATTTGCCAACGTCACCATTCAGTGTTTGGCCGCTATATTTTTGTACACAGTAGCCCTGTACATGTTAAAATTTGACTCCAGACATGACCCTGCAGTTTCAAGGAATTGTATTTTTTCAGACTTCCTCATTCTCTATAGTGTAGAAGGTCACACAATAATGTAATTTGGTATACTAGACACAAATATCCATTGCTAACAAAAGGTTGTTGTGTTTTGGATTGATAAGTACAGTAAGCATATGATGGCTCTTCATACAATGAAATGTATGCAGCATGTTTTGAAAATGTATTTTTTTTAACTCTACCCAGCAAAATGTATAGGAGGAAATACATCTGATGCTGGAATGAAACACGTCATTTTAGGCATAGTGATTTATAAAGCTGTATTGTCATATTACAAATGCTACAATCAATACTCACAGAAAAATGTGCTAACTCAGCCTTTCACAGCAAATTCAAATGTTTGCAAACCCATTTCACAATACATGCAAAAGATCACAAACAGCTTTGTCCACTTAATATAAGAGAAATGAGAAACATAATTGTTGCAGTATGCAACAGATATTCTATTACTTGCAAATACATTACACTAATCTCTATTACAACCTACTTGATATTGGAAGACTGCTCTTTTGTAGTGTGTGTAGGTTTCAGTAATTATTCTTAAACTGGCTCTGAATACATTTATTTTTCTCTGCTATAATTTGTCACAGTTCATCAATTTCTGTACTTTTTGGCATACACTTTGGAAATTGACAGAACAGACTTCCCTGCTGGTGTGTCTGAAACTGTGAAGTCATACTGACTGGCTAATATAAAGGTATGCTTTTATAGACTAGGGTTTATTTCAATTGCAAATACATTTGTGACCACCATATTTTTTTTAAATAATCAAATTAGGACGTTCTCTCACAACACAGTTCTGATAACAAATATATTTTATTACTACAACTGATTAAATGAGCATATTATTAATGCCCTGTGCCAGATAGTTATGCCATAAAGTATATGAACTAAGGTAACTGCTTTTGAATGGATTGCAAATTATGTCTAATAGCTACTGGAAGTGCAAGGCGGGACTGCATATCACAGTCCATACCAAATAGCTGCCTTCTAAAATGCAGGCATTACATTACCTTTTTTTGGACCATGCATGGTATGATATAATATTGTACAGTTAACATGAAACTGCACTTCTGACTGGTTAAATTAATATTCCTTTGGGAGTATATCGCCTCATAATTGCCATTAGAACATTCAAAAAGCAAGTCATGCTTTCAGTTAAGATTTACTCCTGTCATCTCGGGGTTTCTAAAATTTGTGCAGTAATCTCACATACACACATACATACACATACACAGACACACACACACACACACACACACACACACATACTATTTAAAGACATTTAGAAGACATTTTGAAACTATGGTTTGAAAGGACAACAAAGAAAGCTCAGCTTGTCAGTATTGACAGGGAGTAAGTGCATTAGGAAATAAAAAATAGTTATTTTATTAAAGAAATTATGGAAAATAACACTTTAAAACTACCCTTACTACTAAATGGCATTCCATTCCCTCCCAACAGTTCTACTCAGCATCTGAGTCTTATGAATACTTAATATGCATTTAGATATACCTGGTATTTTTGCAGTTGAGATGTAATAATAAAACAGGTTGCTACATGTAATTTAAAAAATTATGGCATAACCACAACAATGGTTGAAGGGATTGTATGTTATGATTTTATTTATCTCCTCCAGGCATATAGTTCTTATTTATAATCTTCTGGTTAAGCTTTTGATCAAGAAAGTTTTACCAGGCGGCTGTGTTATTTAAAATTCAAAAACTAACTCTTGATAATGAAATTAAACATCCTGCTTAAATGAAACGGACAGGTCTGCATTTAGAAATGAAATGAAAGCTTACACCCCTTAAATGAAACGAAGCACAGCTCTGCATAAGGAAATGAAACGGAGCACAGTTGAGCTCAGTCTGCAATTGCATATAGAAATTAAATGAAATGGAGCTTACCGACCCGTGGGAGTTGACTTAGTGTGGCTACCACTACCAGGAACTGATGCGATAATTTTTTTTCCGCGCACTTTTGTGATTTAAATTACATAGCGTGCGGCACATTGAGTCAGGTCTTGCAGCTGTAAAAGTGGGAGGGTGCTTCCCTCCTCCTCGCCCTATGGTTCCGGCACCTAAAACGGGAAGCAAGGGGCATTCTTAAACAGGAATGCCCTTTCTTTAAAAAAAAAAAATATATATTTTTTAAAATTAAAATAAAATTAATTTTTCAGCCAGACGATTCCAGGGGGGTGCAAGTGCACCCCCTTGCACCTGTCTGCGGGCGCCCTTGGTAATAATCCAGTACTGCATACAGATTAAGTGGTAAAAATACCATCCGCTTGTGCCATGATAGGGCAACAATACCAAAAAACAATATTGCACTTCAACATTACATTTCCAAGTTTTAAACAGACAAAATGCAGATTTAAAACAGCCTGGTATGACACACGTTTGGGAGGAATAGGAGCAGGAGTGGGAACTCTAAATGCTGTAGAAATTTTACAAAATAAATTAAAGTTACTAGGACAGGACATGTCACAAATTGTATATTTGCAAGCCCAATGGAAGCCCACTATTTGGTATGTTCATAAACAAAATGTACGGTATCAAGAGGGTTATTTAAATCGTTATAATGTATCATTAATAGACAGATTGCAATTTGACACTAATGTATCTATATTTGTAGATTGGACAACATGTACTTTACAATCATTGTATGTTAAAATGCAGAAAAATGAATTACAGACAAAGCTGATGTTAAAAAATGAGTACATGTGGTGACACTTATTCAGCAGATGGATTCCATACACTAGCTAGGTAAGACTGTTCATAGAACAGACTCAGTGTGAGTACAATTATTGCACTGGTAAAGTCATGTATTATAATGTAACAAAACAAACAGTAATGTTTCAATTCATGGTATTACCTATAACATTCTTGTCTACTTATAACAATACTGAACTTTGGTTACCTCAACTTGAAGGGAATTACATAGATATGGATAACAAAACACACGTGAACATTGTACAAAAACTATGAGTGGGCAGCACTCTCCCATCTATGAACCATGTTTTTTTACAACATTCTGTAAATATGTGCAAATGGACAATATTGCCTTTAAACTTCAAAATGTTTGTCAAAGTGGCACCACAATTTGTATGTGTGGTTTCAAATAAACCAGTGTTAAAATACAAGCAAACACCCTTTGTGGGATGTATCAGTAATGTCACGTATTTAACCTGGGAAAATGAGACTTATGAAATTATTCAGTTTCCTAACATTACCTTATCTTTAGACAAGTTAAGAAAAATAATACAAGACACAGACAATCTTAAAATTTACGTGGATAATTGTAACCACAGCATATTATGGCATGAGGTAAATAGTATAATAGTAAAAGACAAATTGGTAAAGTTGGCTGAAAAAAACAGAAGCTGACACTGCCCATAATTAGTGGAATATATTCACAGGGTGGTCATCATCTGGAACAAAATTGTTAAATTGGCTAATACATCCAGTGTTGGTAAGTCTTAGGGGTCATAATAATAATGACAGCTTGGAATTGTTTAATATGCTGCAGGTTACGGAGAGTTGCAATAACTCAATTTATGATTATAAATATGAGCAAAGTGGTAAATGCTGTAAATGATAATGATAATGAAACAAATGCAGTCTTTTCTTTAACTGAAGTTTAGTCCATTCCTCAAAAATAAAATAAGGGGGAACTGAAAGAATATTAGTACTCTGTTTTATTTAGTATACACTGTCTTTTTAAAACTGTTGCTAGCATGATTATTAGCGTGAATAAAAAGCCGCAAGAATTATATGAAATATAAAGGGTTAATTTAGGAATAGTACAAAATGCAGAAAAATAGTAAGTGTGCTGGCATAGCTTAATTAGATATTGACATCCATGTAAAGGAGTATGTTATTGAGAAACAAAGTCTGTAAAAATAACTGCGCAGATGGCAGCTGAAACGACATCAATGAAGTAAAGAGATGTTACATCAAGCAAGATAAAGTTGGAACATCAAGTTTCAGATAGTGGTGGAACACTACGTTTCAGATAACTGAGTTTCCTTGGACCACCGAACTTGAAAAAGAATCAAGGACAAATCATAAATTAGAAGAACAAAGAAAAGTGTTATACAAAGGAAGATTGTAATACATCAGACTGAGAAAAAATATCAGACTTTTGGTATAAATATGAGTGCGTATAAACAAGCTTTGGGAATTTGCCATAGAGAGCTGACAGTATCTGTGTTGCATGCTTGTAGATCCAAAAGGAAAATGCAATAGTAACTGCGTATTAACTGAAGCAGTTTGTCTCAGTGTATTTATTATACTTTGTTTGCTTGTGTCTTTCGGCTTTTCCCGGTTAGGGGTTGCCACAGCGGAACTCCGGTCTGCTAATGATTGGCAGTTACTTTTTACGTACTGGCTTGCCAGGCCTGATGCACAACCTTCAACGAAGGTACGCCCATTCACGCATGTCTCCACGCAGAAGACGCTCTAGCTGAGAATCGAACCAGACAGCTTCTTACTATGAGGCGACAATGCTACCGCAGCACCACTACCATGGGTCCTTACAATACAGTAATAAGACTAGTTGGTCACAATAAATAGTTAAATATACTGTGGTATGCATGCATGCAAATGCAAGTAACAGCAAAAAACCAACAGAAGGCAGTATATAATTTTTCATAGATGAATTTTAAGGCTCCTAGTTTTCAACAGAGGTCACATATGTATCTGGCATCCTCAAATCCTCCCCTGGGAGAACCAGCCATCAGCTACTTTGTCTTATCCCCCTACCAATTGGCCCTACTGGCTGATCAAGTCCATTTACAAACTCAGATTTCAAGTAGCACAAATGGACGTCCTGTCTCTGTGCCATCAGGCCAACTTTAGGTGTGCAGGGTTTTTGACTGGGAAAGGGAAACATACAGACTTAGGAGAAGATAATGAAACAGGAGGGAGTTGGAGAAATAAGGAAATTAGGATTTTAAATGCAGATCCTTAAGAGAGTAATATCAACCATACAGAATATTATATTCTTAAAATAGCAGAAATTATTCTTAAAACAAAGCCAATGGAAATTTTAACAACAGGGATGGACTGCACGTAAGGGTACAGAAAATAAAGAGGGAGATGGAATTTACTGGAGGGAATTAACAAAGGGACCAAGGTACTGGAAGCAAATACATAGGGAGGGAAATTTCATTGAGGGGGTGAGGCTAAACAAAAGTTTGGACTGCATGTTAGAGAATGTCTTCCATACCAAGGGCTGATAACATATTGTAAGCAAAGAACAAGAAATATGGGGAGCTGTAAGTGAAAGACTAGCTATGGTAGAGTTTTTACTTGACTCTACAACAGAAGCAACTGTTTAAAAAGGAATAATTAGTAAGACAATAAAAATATTGCATGATAACTGTAACAAAGGGAGATACAGCCAGCACAGCTATCTGGAATTTTGTATAAATAATTATATGTCATTTGTGAATATCAACATGATTCATATATGATTATTGTGTTACAAATGTATTAGAACTGTATGTCACGTATATATCAAACTAGGTTCGTACAGACGTGTGTTGAAAAAGGTTTTTCCCAAAGTGTTTGAAATGTATCCACAGTGTTCCCTACTGGAATAGAACAGAAATGTACAAGCTGCTTAAAATGTATATATTTTAACAGTGGAAACTGGAACACAAGACGTTAACTTAATTCCAGCAAAAACTTCAGAAAAATAGCTGAAATTACATTACTTTATGGCAGCTAGAAACAGAATGTCTATACTAGAGAACTTTCTGTATTGTCTTGGAAGTGTTTAATGACTTCCAGCATCTGCCAAAGATCTGAGGAAAAGCCCTCGACTATGTATCTTTACAGGTAAATGCTAAATGCTACCAGCTGCCATCGATGGTTGTTTTGGGCCTGGGTCTAGAAGTCAGATGACAAATTATGTCATTTTGCAAGCTAGCCCAGCAGTAATATTTGAGATATTAATTTGACAGGTCTCTGAGAGACAGTATTCTGTACTCCGTCTTTGACCTGACAACAACTAGAAGATCCATTCACCACATCTGCCTTGCTCGTAAGTAAATTAACTAGGGTATAGTAATTCTCTTAGTTTCTGTCAGGAATATAGTGAAGCATAGTTTAGATGTTTTTCTTTATTTATTTGAGACTGTCCTGCAATGCTGTTTTAAATATTCCATGTGGTTTTGAACTCTGGCATCACTGTGAATATGTACTGTGTATTTTCTTGTTCTTTTATTAATTATTATTTAATATATTTAAACCTTTCATTCTGGCTGACCTTTGTGAGACATATTTAAGTTGTGAGAGTACTTGCATATTTATTTGGTGACACTGTGTAGGCTACTCATAATAGCCTTACGCTTGGTCAAACAACCATTTCTGTTAATAGTAACATTACACAGTAAGATTGTACACCCTTTGTTAAGGGCCTTAAAGTAGCTGATAAGGAGGTGGCTGCTGGCAGTAATAACTACCTTATAGTCTGGGCAAAAAGGGGCATAGCTAGTAAACCTCTGCCAGCCTTTCCCAGATGTGTGTGTGTGTGTGTGTGTGTGTCAGCTACTTGGGCAGGGACACGAAGCACTGGTTAGACAGAGAGGGTGCAGGAGCTCTTGGCTTGGCCACTCAGCTGAGATTTCAACTCTCTAATTGTGCCAGTGGGGAGTCTTACTGAGGATCTGGAAAAAGAAGGAGAAACCAGCCCTGGACTAACTGTGTGCTCTTAAGGGAAATTGCACTTGATGCATAGAGCTGCATTTGGAAATACTGTGTGTGTACCTGTTATCCTCCCGGTGTATGTCCTCCACTGGTGCCAGTTTTGAGGATTGAAGTTCCTTGATTACTGGTCCAGTGGTGGGTTGTCACAATTGCCACTTGCTCAAATAGGTAAGCACTCAATATTCCAAGATGGTCGCCGGCTAGACTGCTCCCTATTCACTGTGCTCCTCACTGCTATGTAATTACCAGCTTTTTTTAACAACTTTTAAACAAAGTTTCACCACAGTTTTTTCTACAGAAAATTTCTATGATATAATTGCTTCAGTCTGAGCTTATTTGTATTGGGAAAAAGTTTAATTTTTGTATCAATTTACCTCAGACTAATTTTGGCTTCAACAGTCTCCTGGCACATGTGCTCCAGAAGCTTTTTTCTGTGTCAGATATCCAGCTTTCACACCTCTTTCCTGGGCATGGCTGGCAACTCCGACTCCATGGAAACACAGACAACCAAGGCCAAATTTTCCTCTATGCTTTCTCCAGAGAAGGACACTGGCTCTAAAAGACTAAGAACCACCAAACAAACCATTGAGAACATTAAAGTAAATGCCAAAGATAAAAGTGACTCTAACTTTCATTTGGAAGATTTGAAGATGGCACTACAACCTATTCAAAGTGCCATACAGAGTTTCTCTGAACAACTCACTGATTTTGGTAAAACTTTAAAACAGATAAATGAAAGAATTGACATACTTGAAAACAAAAATATAGCTATGGAAATAAGAGCAGATTCTATTGACAGAGATCTAAAATCCAAAGATACCCTCATTGCAGAAGTACAAGCTAAACTACTAGATTTAGAGGCAAGAAGTCACAGAAATAATGTAATAATTAGAGGCTTGCCGGAATCTTATGAGAATCAAAACTTATTATCAGTGACTAAACAAATATTTGAGGCACTACTTAACTGTGAGGCAAATACAAAAACCTTAATTGTAGAAAGAGCGCACGGAGCCCTGCGTGCCCACCAAGACTCTGCTTCACCTCGGATCATTTACACAAGATTACTAATCTTTCAAGACACTCAAAGTATTTTGGAAGCAGCCAAAAGCAAAAAACATCTTATCTGTCCCTTCTACCAGTTACCATTGGAGTCCCACAGGGCTCAATTCTAGGACCCCTTCTCTTTTCATTATTTATCAACAATCTTCACATATCAGTCCCAGAAGCCACCTGTATTCAATACGCCGATGATTCCACACTTATATGTTCTGCCAACTCCACATCTGAACTACACTTCCTAACCCAAAAAGTATTTAATATAGTTGAAGAATGGTTCCTAAAACATTGCCTTCTCCTGAATGCCAAAAAAACTAAACTTCTACTATTTCCGCCTACCAGTAGGTCCTCTCCTATTGATCTCTCTATTGTATCTAGAAACGGCACCCTGATAACTCCTGAACTAACTAACAAACTTTTAGGAGTCACAATTGACAACAACCTCAACTTTGATATGCATATAAACAACACCATACAAGCAGTAAACAGAAAAATGGGTTCCTTATACAGAATCAAACCCTTCCTAACTCCTCTGGCCAGAACCACCATTGCCCACTCTCACTTAATCTCAACTCTTCTCTATGCTTCTCCGATTTATACTAATCTAAAAAGATCTAACCTCCTCAAACTTTCTCACTCCTATAACAATATTGCCAGATTTGCCACCAGCAATGCATTCCAGACACATCACTGTCTAAATCTTAAGCAGCTCAACTGGCTTGAACTACCTAACATGCTAACATTTTCTCAACTTACTATTGCTCATAAAATCTTTTATCAACCTAAAAATACTCCTATTCTTGCTAACCTTATTACCCCTTATAATAATCTAACTTCATTATGCTCTTCTAGCAGACTACTTGTTTGTACTACTAAGTCTAATAACTTGGCAGGTGATAGCATATTCTCCAACAGTGTTGGCAAACACTGGAACCTGCTACCCACAGATCTAACTTTACTACCTTCTCTCTCTCTCTCTTTAAACAAAAACTCAAAATTCACCTAAAATCACACTGGTTATGTCCCTGCACTAATCCTGACTAATTATAATGTGTTTTCACCTACTTCAAGTTTCTTTCTCCCTACTTCCTACTGTCTATATCTCCCCCTTTTTCCCCTCTTTAGGTACAACTTTGCTCTCCAAACTGCTGTCCAAAGTGTTTTTATGCTTCCACATTTTTAATTATAGAATACTTTTGCCCTCAATCAAGCTGATAATTGTATCCAATACTATCCTTCCAGTATTTTTTGTATTTGAGCATGTCTTTTCTGAATGATTATACCTATAACTTGTCTATTTTTTAGCTTTTTGTATTACTACTGTCTAGCTTTTTAATTTTTGGCATATAAGTGTTTTTTTTACTATGCTGGAGCTTTTCTCCCCGGGCCTCTACTGAAAATGGAAATATATCCAGTTAGACTAGCCCGGTCAACAAATGTAAAATAAAAAATAAATAAATAAATCTGGAATAAACACAAGCTGACCTTTTCACAGGACTTACCCCCACAAATAAAACTGAATAGACAAAAGCTATCACCATACTGTGCAGATTTGATTAAATGGGGAATCAAGTTTCGTATGCGTTATCTGAACACACTATCTTTCAACTATAATGACAGGAAATACTTGGCTACAGACCTACAAGAAGCAAAGGACATCTTCTTAAAATTATTTAAGATCCTTCCTGATACAGTTGCACTAAAGTAACCCAGGTAACTCAAGTATATATAATTGCTGGTTCAGTATGTGAACTTACACTTTACAACCTATATATCTTAAACGTATTGAACCTATGACAAATTCTACAAAGAAATAAATCTCTTCAAACTCATTGTAAAGATGACATGATTTTAATAATATTTGACGTTGACACATACTCTAATTTTAGTCTTCCCATATGTAATGTCTACACAGAATTTGAGAGACATCAGGACATTAATATATGCGGAACCAATGCTTTTGATGACAAGTTATACCCATACAAAATGTAAGAAATAATGTCCAGACTTTCGCACCAACACTGTGCTACCAACCTTGACAAAGTTCCTTTGATTTTTGACTGGAAATAGACACACAACAATTCCTTTCATGTACGGACTCATGACAGTGTCATAATCCCAAAAAAATCACAGTCTATTCATTCAGACAGAGACATGTTGTTTTGAAAATATTTGCCGTTGTTCACTTGTTCAGTTTTGAAGGGATCGGTGATACGAATGCAATATGATCCCCTCTGACTTCCGATCTCTTAAAGCATGGCTTCCTGGAAGCTTGAAGCCTCATCATCTGTTAGATGCAGTTATTCAGCATTGGAGACTTCGATTTGGTTGTCCTGGCATTATTCTGCACGCAAGTGGTTTTCTTCGCTCAGGATGGGTCTGAGCCTTTGCGTGCTTCGTGATGCCCTGTATGTCTACAAGTCTGACCTGCGTGAGTACGGAGGTATTGCTGCCTTTGAGACTGATGTCTCGACAAAGACACTTGTGGACTGTTTATATGTGTCTTTCATATGCTGAAATGTTTTCACGCTCTCACAAAATAAGGCATGTATTTTTGTTATATCCAGCAGATTATATTACAGCTTACAATGCAAGTGGTTAGGGTCAAAGGTTAGTATTTGACACTATTCATTTTACAACGGGTTTTAGGGCACTGGGGTGATTAGTAGGGGAATATTGGCTATCTTTTGCTTCTTTAATCTTTGTATATAATTATAGTTTTACCTATGACTATCAACATATGTAATTCTAGTCACTCCTAGGAGGTGTAATGTTGACCACATTTTTTTAAGGGTAATTAACTCCCTTGGTAAAAACTTCAGTGTGCACGAATCATAAACTTAGAGTGACTGTACACCCATGACAGGTAATAAAATAATAAACCCCATTTTTCATTGACTTTTGTAACAGCTATAGTAGACATGTGATTTCACATTTGTTGGGTGATATTATACTAGATTTGATGGGGGTCCCTTCTATTTAGAAGAACCATATTCACTCGAGCTTTACAATTTAGCTTATCAATGATAAAGAAGTTTAGTCAGGGGTATACTGATTGTAGGGACTACGAATATAAAAGTATTAAATCTTAAATTTATTTGTAAATAGTTCATATTTCAGTAAACATTTAAATTGTATGGTTAGAGACTTAGTCTAGGGTATAACATATACTTTACAAATATAGAAGACTAGATATATTAAGACTTTGCTAACCATATTTTTGATTCACTTATATCTCTCAATACAAATACACAATATAGTGTTAGATTTAACAGTGACATTTATATTTGATTCATTCTTAATTAACTTTACAGGAGTTTGTGAATACACAGTTGAATGGGGATTAAGTATGTCGGGCATCTTGTTTGTTGATAGATGTGTACATATGTTTAGTTTTGTTAACTTTGTTATAGTCCTTTTTTGGACTTTACTTAAACTTCCTTCCTATATTTTAGATATATTGGTGACCAAGTATGTACATCTTGCATGTAATTGTCTTTATCTTCCTTCTTTAGATAAGTTAGGGTGGGTAGGCACTGGGGTAGGGAAGAGGGAAGATCATGAGACTAAAGTTAATTTTATCTTGAAAGATACCACTATACAGATTAATTGTCTTAATAGGACTAAGTTACTTTTTTATTTTTTTTATTTTTTCATTATATAACAACAGTCTAATCACGTACCTCCCTCTTAACAGACCTTTGAAAATCACATGACAAATTTATTAATAATAGACTCTTGGAATGTAAGAGGGATTCAAAACAAAGCCAAGAAATCTTTACTGTTTCATTTAATCTATAAATCACAAGCCAATTTATGTTTCCTACAAGAAACACATATTCCCAGAGATGACTGGTACAAAGAAAAAAATAAAAAATGGATCAAAAAAATAATAGCTTCTGGTGACACTTCTAACTCTAGGGGGGTGGCTATTATAATTAAACAGAAATTTCAGGGTATTATTATTGAAGAAAAATTTGATACTGATGGTAGATGGTGCTATTTTACCACCACTATACACAACCTTGATAAACCACTTCTGGTGCTAAATCTCTATGGTCCATGTAATTATCAGCATTTTTTTATTCTACAGATATATAATATCCTCTCTTCCTACAAAGATCACTACGTCATGGTAGGTGGAGACTGGAACGCTGTAATTAATCCTGATATAGATCGCACCAGCTGTTCCTCTTCATATAATCAACAAGCATCCTTTGCTCTTGAAGATCTAATATTAGACCATAACCTTATAGACCCCATACCACTCATTAAATATTCAAATAAAAAAGATATATATACATATTATTCAAAATGTTATAATTCATGGTCAAGATTGGATTTCTTTCTTATATCTGCTCCCCTTTCACAATTGTTATTGGACTTTATTATTGAGCCTAGATTTCTTTCTGATCACTCTAGAATTTCATTAAAACTAAATCTGGACTTAAATTCTGGACACTCATCCAAATGGAATAGTTGGACAATGAATAATAATTTGCTCTCTAACAAAGAAATTAGTAAATTATGTATAGAAATAATTCAGGAAATGGAAAATAGCCTAGATTCATCAGATATACCCTATAATATACAGTGGGCTGCCTGCAAGGCTAGGTTGAGGGGAATGTTCATTAATAAGGCTTCATACCTTAAAAAGCAATTTAATAATAAAGAAAGACTCCTAAAACTAAAGATCCAGTCTCTTGAAAATCAATATAGATTAAATCCAGACTCCTTATATTACAAACAAATTTTAGAATCTCAAAAAGAACTTCTTTTATTACATCAAAATAATCTCTCAATACTGGAGCAAAGACTCTTAGCTACTTATTCTGAATGGGCTCAAGTGCCTTCCAAAATCTTAGCAAGAATAATAAAAAAAAACTTTGACAGGCCCAAAATATCACCTATACAATACAAAAATCAAATATATAACACGGACAAGGAAATTTTGCATCTCTTCACACTATTACATACTGATTTATATTCCAAAACTCCTAATACTATGATAAATTGTCACATAAATAGTTTTCTAAGTTCCATAATATTCCCCACTTTGAATGACCAACAACAGAACATTCTTTCAGCTCCTCTAAGTCTCCAAGAAATTTCTGACTCAATTGACAGACTCAAACTTGGTAAATCTCCAGGCCCAGACGGATTCACACCAGAATTCTTTAAATCCTTTAAGTTAGTACTTGCTCCCTTCCTTCTCAAAGTTTATAATTACATAAAAATAAATGACATATCTGATCTTCACTGGAACACTTCAAAAACTGTACTAATTCTGAAAAACAATAAAGACAAAACAGACCCCTATAATTATAGACCCATTTCATTAATTAATTTAGACATTAAAATTCTATCTTCTATTCTTGCTAACAGATTAAAGAAGGTTTTACCGTCAATAGTTTCCCCAAACCAAACAGGTTTTATATCTCACAGACATGCATGGGATAACACCCTAACTCTGGAATCCATTATACACCTTACAAAAAATGATAATAACCCATTATATGCACTGATCCTTGATGCATCAAAAGCATTTGATAGAGTGAGTTGGGATTTCCTCTTTCAAACTATGTTTTGTTTTAATATTCCCATCACATTTATAAATTTAATCAAAACTTTATACAAAGAATCCTTTACTAGATTGTATATTAACAGATCTACATCAATTCCTATAAAGATTACTAATGGTACAAGACAGGGCTGTCCTTTATCTCCCTTTCTCTTTAATTTATATATAGAACCACTACTTTTATACATAGCACAAAACACATTCCATAGGATCCCTAGGGTTTTGAACACTAATCTACTTTTCTCAGCTTTTGCGGATGATTTAGTCATATACTTTCAAACACCTATCACGGATCTAAAAAAACTAGTTAATTCTATAGAGAAATATTTAATTGCGTCAGACTATCACATTAATTCTCAAAAGACGCATATTCTCCCTTTAAATCATTTAGCACATAAACCATACTTATTTCCTGACTCCTCTTTTCATATTACTTATAGTGTCAAATATCTGGGTATTCATGTTGATCATAATAGTTTATTTACATTTCAAAATAATTTGAATAAAGTATGGTCATCAATAATGTTAGATATGCGTAGATGGGAATTACTCAATCTATCACTTTTATCTAAAGCAGCGATAATCAAAATGAATATTCTCCCCAAATGTATATACCAAGTCAACTCTTCAGATCAAATCATTCCCAAATCCTTCTTTGGTAAAGTTAATAAAGAACTAGCCAACTTTTGGTGGTTTCCTAAAACAGTTAGAATTTCTTATTCCAATTTATCAATTACTAAGGAAAGGGGTGGTGTAGGTTTGCCAAACTTCTATCTCTACTATCTAATTGTCTCGGCTCACAAACTATTATCCATCTCTAAACTAAACAATATCAACTACAATCATTTCCCTATTTGGATTAAGCTATGGCATCAACATATCATATCCAAAAACATTAATCCTGCTGTTATTCCATTTCTCCCTATGGATATCATAAACACTCTTAAAATCTCAAATTTCCTAAAACAAAAGGTTAAAGCATTTTAGGAGATATTAAAACTTATCAATCTTGATAATATTTTTCATTTATTTCAACCACTTCACTTAAATCCCAACCTTAAGTTAGATGATACACCAATTAATCTCACAAAATATCCTCTTATAAAAAATATGAATGTTTGGGATCTCTTGAAATATAAAGATTTGTCCTTGGCTAATCTTCGAAACACACTGAATGTCAATTGTAAATATACTATAATTTTACGTCAATTAAGAGATGTGGTTATGGCTAAATATGCTCACATTAAACCAAGAGAGCAAGAACTTAATAACTTAGACACGGTAATTAAATCACTAGCACTCCCTGAAAAAATGCTATCAAAAACATATAACTTGTTAAATAAATTAATACAAGACTCGTTATGTCTTTTTTCTAATTTTTGGGACAAACATAATTCTCAATTAACTGAGGATCAAAAACTCTCTGCTATTAGAAATACTCTGGAGCACTCCCCTTTCAAGAAATTGTTCTATACTCAATTGATGATAAATAATAATGCATATCACACTCCTTCTAAACTTAATAAATTTGATTATTAAGTTTTAATAAACTTAATAAATTTGAAGAAGTCTCCTTCTTGCCCTTGTTGTTTCTTTCCTAAAGCTGATCTTCTGCATATTTTCTGGTATTGCCAGTTCTCACATAAACTCTGGACTTCCTTGAAAGTGCATTTGCAGAAAATGGGATATCACAAATCCACCTTATCCTGGGAAACAGCAATTCTCCACATACCCATGATACATCTTTCTAAATTAGACACACGTGTTTATATTTATTTGCACTCTCATAAAACTCTACATTTCCAAAAATTGGCTTGATCGCACTAAATTGAATTGGAATGCCTTTAGAACAATGGCTTACTCGTACATTTCTGCACAAAAAACTATATTGAAAAGTCCTAAAAAATGGCTTTAAACAATAAAACTTTAGAGAAGGTCCTTTATATTATTAATAATGACTAATAGCCTTTTCATTTTTGTCTAGTTACATAAAGATGATTTACTTACTCTCATATATCACTTTCCCATATGATTATATACTCATTTAGTTAATTGCACCTTGGTTACCTTTGTATATATTGTATATACTGTTGTATCTTTTTCACTTTCATGAGTTATAAAATGCTTTTTCATGTTGTGTAATTCCATCTAACTCCGAAAAGATTATACTTACAATGTTTGATGTTTATTGTTATGTTATATTTTATAAATCAATAAAGAGATTTTTGAGAAAAAAAAAAGCACTCAATCTCCCACTAACTTGACCTCCCATAATTACTTTGCTTTCTTATCCCTAGCAGAAATCTAACTCTAAGCTTAATATTCCATTCACACTTCCTAACCTTAAAACCTCTCTCCCACTTCTTAAAACTCCCTGTTCATTACTTAAACCCCCTTTCATGCTCCATAAACCTAAAACCTAAAGGTCCCCCTCACCCCTTAAACCTAACACTCTCTTCACATCTGGTGCTGTAATCTACACTCACTCACCATGGATACTGCACTTACTTTACATGGATAAGCTGTAGCAGCTGCTTACCTGAACACATATTCAAGTTTGAGCAGCAACCTATCCATGCTGCAAGATGCTCACGTTTAAGATAGTGGCTTTCGAGTGCTTGGGACTTGAGTACTTGTAGAAAATCCACCAGATTCTTACTAGACCAACTACAGGATAGAATATTCTTGACCTTGTACTTATAAATGTAGCAACATCATGCACAACTCTACTATTAACTCCCTCTCTGATGAATTCAGACCATAAGCAAGCAAACCTTTGCCTCAAATCATCTAACATCCACAAAACCAATACATCATAATTCAGAGACTTCAAGGTCACACATTTCCTCAAATTCTGTCAAGTCCTGAAGTTCATAGAGCCTCATCAGACAGATTTGCAAGAGTTTTAGACCCACTTAAATAAATGCACAGAACTGGCAGTCCCATCTAGATCTGAATACAGAGAAATTTTTAAAATAACCACCATGGTGTTCCACAGACATAAATTAAAATCTGCAATAAAAGGACGACACACAAAAAAAACCCTTGAGTTTACAGCAGATCTAAGTAAAGGAAAATATTAGGAATTTGAAAAAGATTACAAGATCTACTGAAGCAGCCCATAGACAACGAGTGGCATTTGAAACAAAGACAATTACAAATCTTTCTTCAGCTATGTCATTAAACTTAGAAACAACACTTAACAATGCACAGAATGCATACTAAATGGCAAAATGTATTCAGACCTGGTGGACATTGCCAATATACTAGCAAATAAATTTAGTGGACATTGCCAATATACTAGCAAATAAATTTAGTGCAAATCCTGCGATACCCACATTTCTCAAACACCCCATCACTGCTAAATGTACTTAATGTACTGCCTAAGACTAAGAATACTTCCTCCATGGGATCAGAATAACATTTATGCAACTATTTCTTAGATAGTTCTGAACATGCCCTGCTACAACCTCTCCATAACCTACTTAACCTCAGCCTGGCAACAGGTATAGTCTTGAACATATTGTGTACAGCGCTGGTGATATGATTCTCTAAAGGTGGACCTTCTACCAGTCCTGGAAACTATAGGCCCATCAGCCTGCATTGATGGAACACATTATAACAGACCTGATGAACATAGACATTAAAATCTCATCAGGCCAGATCCACAGCAATTTGGATTTGTTAAGGTAGAGCCTGTCTAATTAACATGATAAATTTATTCAAAAAGGTAAT